>NC_091170.1:35083869-35423869 GCF_040958095.1 Procambarus clarkii
CACCACCACCACCACCAACACTACCACCATCATCACCACCACCACCACCATACCTGCCACCACCATCACCACCACCACCACCACCATTCCTGCCACCACCACCACCACCACCACCACCACCAACACTACCACCATCACCACCACCACCACCACCATCACCACCACCACCACCACCATTCCTGCCACCACCACCACCACCACCAACACTACCACCATCATCACCACCACCACCACCATACCTGCCACCACCATCATCACCACCACCACCACCATACCTGCCACCACCATCACCACCACCACCACCACCATTCCTGCCACCACCACCACCACCACCATTCCTGCCACCACCACCACCATACCTGCCACCACCATCATCACCACCACCACCACCATCACCACCACCACCACCACCACCACCAACACTACCACCATCACCACCACCACCACCACCATACCTGCCACCACCATCACCACCACCACCACCACCATTCCTGCCACCACCACCACCACCACCATACCTGCCACCACCACCACCACCACCACCACCACCACCACCACCAACACTACCACCATCACCACCACCACCACCACCATACCTGCCACCACCATCACCACCACCACCACCACCATTCCTGCCACCACCATCACCATCATCACCACCACCACCACCATTCCTGCCACCACCATCACCACCACCACCACCACCACCACCACCACCATTCCTGCCACCACCACCACCACCACCACCACCACCACCACCACCACCACCACCAACACTACCACCATCACCACCACCACCACCACCATACCTGCCACCACCATCACCACCACCACCACCACCATTCCTGCCACCACCATCACCATCATCACCACCACCACCACCATTCCTGCCACCACCACCACCACCACCACCACCACCACCACCACCATCATCACCACCACCACCACCACCACCACCACCACCACCACCACCACCACCACCATACCTGCTCCCGGCTTACACAACATATTCCAAAAATATTCACGACTCATCCTCCCAACCAATTTAGGTCAGATTTAGCAGCAGGAGATAAGCCTAAAGTTGAAGGAGGTCGACAGCTTCCAGAAGAAGTTAACTGAGGAAGGTCAGGTGGGTTGCTGAGGAAGGTCAGGTGGGCTGCTGAGGAAGGTCAGGTGGGTTGCTGAGGAAGGTCAGGTGGGTTGCTGAGGAAGGTCAGGTGGGTTGCTGAGGAAGGTCAGGTGGGTTGCTGAGGAAGGTCAGGTGGGTTGCTGAGGAAGGTCAGGTGGGTTGCTGAGGAAGGTCAGGTGGGTTGCTGAGGAAGGTCAGGTGGGCTGCTGAGGAAGGTCAGGTGGGTTGCTGAGGAAGGTCAGGTGGGTTGCTGAGGAAGGTCAGGTGGGCTGCTGAGGAAGGTCAGGTGGGTTGCTGAGGAAGGTCAGGTGGGTTGCTGAGGAAGGTCAGGTGGGTTGCTGAGGAAGGTCAGGTGGGTTGCTGAGGAAGGTCAGGTGGGCTGCTGAGGAAGGTCAGGTGGGTTGCTGAGGAAGGTCAAGTGGGTTGCTGAGGAAGGTCAGGTGGGTTGCTGAGGAAGGTCAGGTGGGTTGCTGAGGAAGGTCAGGTGGGCTGCTGAGGAAAGTCAGGTGGGTTGCTGAGGAAGGTCAGGTGGGTTGCTGAGGAAGGTCAGGTGGGTTGCTGAGGAAGGTCAGGTGGGTTGCTGAGGAAGGTCAGGTGGGTTGCTGAGGAAGGTCAGGTGGGCTGCTGAGGAAGGTCAGGTGGGCTGCTGAGGAAGGTCAGGTGGGGTGTCTGAGGAAGGTCAGGTGGGTTGCTGAGGAAGGTCAGGTGGGGTGTCTGAGGAAGGTCACGTAGGTTACTGAGGAAGGTCAGGTAGGTTACTGAGGAAGGTCAGGTAGGTTACTGAGGAAGGTCAGGTAGGTTACTGAGGAAGATCAGGTAGGTTACTGAGGAAGGTCAGGTAGGTGTCTGAGGAAGATCAGGTGGGGTGCTGAGGAAGGTCAGGTGGATGCCTGAGGAAGGTCAGGTGGGCGTTTGAGGAAGGTCAAGTGGAGTGCTGAGAAAAGTCAGGTGGGGTGCTGAGGAAGGTCAGGGGGGGTGCTGAGGAAGGTCAGGTTGGGTCTGAGGAAGGTCAGGGGGGGTGCTGAGGAAGGTCTAAGAAAAGTAAACTGTATACACATGAGTGAGAGTGAACAGCAGAAAGTGCTGGACACACTGTCAGTAATCCTGGAATCTTAAGACTCATTTCTAAAAGCAATATTTCCACCCCAATATTTGCCGTATGTTAAGAGAGGAGGACAATACATGTTTGCGAGGCGCTGTGCCTGCAGGCCGGGTCAATACTGGTGTAGGGAGCGGTGGCACCCGGTGGAGGGGGGAGGGGTCATCACCTGGGCAGGGTGCCAACACCCGGGGCTCGTCTACGGAGTGACTACATGCACCAATCTTATTCTGGATTGATGTGAACGATCCTCCACTGGTAGTTAGAGCAACGGCGTCACAGGAAAACGAAAAGGTATTCGTTCGCTTCCTGGTTCTTCCCTCCGTCCTCATGTCTCAGTTCTCTCATATCCCTTCCAAGTGTTGTATAGTGATACTGGCTTAGTGCTCGCTCTTGGTGATTACCGTACCTTCCGGGGGAGACAGATTTCTCATTCATGTATGCAAATGTCTTAAAGCTGTTGGTAAAGATCAAGTTTATAGGTCGCTACGGAAACGTAGGAACAAATTGCACACAAATTATCTGGCAGATGGATGTTAGAGTTTAGCTCAAACGCGTGCAATTCAATGAAGGTGGGGATTTGGGACAGCAGACTGGGTACAAGCTACCAGGTTGGAGGGAAATTAATCGTGAAATATAAGAATTAATCAGCTGGGGAAAACATCCCCACCGTCTCTACTACGAAGGCGCACATAAACCTGATAGCACCATCGGTGTATGCAAGGCTTACTAACCTATAATACCTCTCTTCCAAAACCTTAATAAAAACATTCCTTCACCTTCGTGTCTTACAAAGATTGGACCAGTTAGGAAATGTGCACAGTGAACTGTATATATTCCAGAAGCCCCAAAATGTTAGCTCCAAAACTGAGAGGAATGAGATTCGAGAAAACACTGAATGAATTTGAGCCACATTTCAGTTAAGGAGAAAAATGCAAAAAATAATCGAGTAAAGTACTCAAAATTATAAGGACAAACGACACGGTACACACGGGTACAATATTTGGCTTGCGATAACAGGAATGATATGATACAAATGATAACCAGGATCCTAAATAACCTAATAGGTGTTTATATAAGGTGTTTACATTGCATGTAAAAGAGGTTCACGTGCGGAGAGTAATAACAGTCAGGTTAGGGGAGAGATAGAACACACCAGTGAGTGGTGTGGTGGAGGGAAACTCACCGCATGGCTTCACACATATATATGTTCAGAAGACCCAAGAGCTTGGAAACAAGTACAGCGTAAAAATAAAATTTTTGAGGCGAACCCCAAGAACTAATACTCAACCCACGCAGGAGCTAAAATAGGTGAGGCAATACAAGCATTCATATATATATATATATATATATGAAACGTTCAAGTTTCACTGAGGAAAAATCTGAGCTACGACCGTGATATTGTTCTCAGAGTTACGGATATAGTTCATGTTCACAACATGAAAAGTATCTTAGGGAAAGGCCACGTGACTTCAAAGTTTCATCAAGTGAACTTGAGAGGTTGGAAGGCCGTCACGCAGAGGAAATTCTCGAGTTAATCTTTAACCTTCAACTGTGGTCGCTACCTTTTCATGCACGGTCCTATTGCCTGTATATATGTTACATTGGAGACCAGGAGCTGGAGCCTTAGTTCTGGACTCACGCATGATCAAACTCCTATCTAGAAATGAGATTACAATTATTATTACAAAGCAAAAGATAAAATGGAAGCACTCTCTTGCTCTCCTCACACCTACAGTTTACACTCATAAAACACATGGCAATAAATGAGAAATTACACTAATGGACACATCTATAACCAACTCAGGGGATATATATGTTCACCTAGAAGGCTTACTTCGCTTCTCGCTAAACTGAGACTTTAACTTTAGATCTGGTCTACGAACAGAGCTCAGGCATTCAACCTGATGGGCTGTCAGCTCTTATTTGGTGCCCTTAATAACCCTCATGTGGTTCATTGGTATATAAAAAAACAGACAAACAAAGCAGTTAACATGCTAATCCTATTGCCAGTTCACTGTGCTGTTTAATTCGGACGTACACAATGACAATGAGGCACTGAACACAAACAAGTCCACGGTTATATGGACCATCAGATTCACTGATCACTAAACGCATTATCACGCTAAACGTACCTCTGTTTTTATGCTACCAACAAAAGCATACACATTGAATAGCTTTGGTCTGAATTAATTGGAAACGTCGGTTTTTCCCGCACCACTGCACCAGCCTCAGTAAGATAGGTGTATGAGTGTATGTTTATACAATTATAGTAGGATAATACCACGCAACACAGACAGGCATTATAGCGTGGAGCGACTGGATCACGCAGTTGTGTTGTAACTGTGGAGCCAGCGTCACTGTGTCTCGTAACATGACCATACCACTCAGCATGGTCACCACTCAGCATGGTCACCATTCAGGATGGTCACCACTCAGAATGGTCACCACTCAGGAATTACTGAGGGGGGTGTCGACGAAATACATGCAGACTTTGTTATGCAAGCCCCTTGGGAATCTCCGCCAGCAGACTTTAAGGTTATGGTTCTTGAAGTAAAAAAGAACCAGACAAATCCTCCACTGCTACGTAACATTGCACAGATGCATATAGAAGCGAACTTGGCATCTGACAGCTTCACATACTTCACAGATGGACCAGTAGACCAGCAGGGACAAGAAACCGGAGCTCCAGTTAAAGCAGGAAACTCTGTAAATAGTTGGAGGCTCTCAAATGGGTGTTCGACTTTACAAACAGAGATGCTAGCCATTCAAAGGGCTTTGGAACATGCTCTTGCTGAACACCGACAACATGTTATCATACATGCAGATTCGAGAACAGCCATTGAAACCTTGCAACGAGAACACATACGTGATAGCATCCATCTGATCACAAATGCTATATCATTAATGCAAACACTCAAACGACAAGGCCGACGGGTACTTATCAACTGAGCGCAAGTCATGTGGGAATAATAGGAAATGACATTGCAGACAAAGCTGCAAATCTTGCAACTAAGAGAAGAAATGTAGACATTTACATACCACAGAGTCTATCACAGATTAAGAAAGTAATTAGAAACAGAGCAATTCAAAAGATGTACAGTGACCACAACACAGCAGTTGCAACATCAGGATCTGCGAGTTGGTACAAGAATTCAACCAACTACGAACCACTTATGTTGTTGAAAGGGAGCAGTAGAACAACAGAAGTACACTTACATGGCATCAGGCTTGGATACCCATGTGCATGGGAAATAGGCTTACAGGTTCCGGAAGATGAGAGGAAATGTCAGCACTGTGGAGAAATTCCCGACAGACCACTAGAACATTATCTAACACAGTGCACGGTTACAAACCCACTAAGATTTCAACTTAAATTCAACAGAGCAGAAAAAGTTGTTAAAACATATATGGCAAAATCTTACTGAATCGAACCTACGAGTCATAAATACTCATACTCCGCCCAAGTAAAACAGAAACAAGCAACACTTAGAGGGGCCAGACAGAGGCTTAGGGCCCGTGCAGGAATATCCCTACAAAAAAAATCAATAATATCACGTGATTAGTCGCTAGGTAACACACACACACACACACACACACACACACACACACACACACACACACACACACACACACACACACACACACACACACACACACACACAAGGCTCCACAGTTTCAAAATATTAGATTTTGCGAGTCATCACTTTTGGAACTCTTTCCGACAATATCTGGTGATGGCAAGGCTGGTGTTATGGGATCCACGTGTCGTCGGATCCACGTGTCGTCGGATCCACGTGTCGCCGGATCCACGTGTCGCCGGATCGACGTGTCGCCGGATCCACGTGTCGCCGGATCCATGTGTCGCCGGATCCACGTGTCGCCGGATCCACGTGTCGCCGGATCCACGTGTCGCCGGATCCACGTGTCGCCGGATCCACGTGTCGCCGGATCCACGTGTCGCCGGATCCACGTGTCGCCGGATCCACGTGTCGCCGGATCCATGTGTCGCCGGATCCATGTGTCGCCGTCGCCCTGAAATAAACAGAAACAATATCCGATGATTTGATGCTAGATCGCGAGCCCTGAAGTCTTGTGTTGCCTGCATCACGGAGACAGCAGTGATGGGTGGAAGTACAAAGGCGTGTCATCATGACAGCGACCGTATAGGCTGTTTTTGTCAGTCCATCAAAACAAGGAAGGCGCGGGTAGGGGGGTTGTGTGGGGTTAGCAGTGCTCGCCTCCGCTATAAGATGAAAGAGAGAGAGAGGTGAGACGGAACACAGCAGCAGAGGGAACTGTGTTTGGTAGACCTGTTGCATGTGTAAAGCAACAGTTTAAAATGTCGCCTCAGCCGACTGTGTTGCATAGGAGGAAGAGGGAGGGGATGGGGTGCCGGATTCAGTGTGGTTCAAGATGGTTCGTTGGCCTCTGCTTTATTGGTACTTGATAGACACTGGGAGAACCATTAACTACACCCCTCACCTAAAATCTGAATTTGCACGAAACAACTTGTGCTTCAACGACATAGTGACGCAAGGCAAGGTTATGAAGGGTTGCTATTGGCACTGTGTAGTGAGGCTTCACAGCTCTCCAGGCCAGTCTTACACTCGGGGAGTCCGGTCACAGCTCACTTCGGACACAATGATCGTGTCACAAGGGGCCTGGTGAGGCATATTTTGTTACGTCCTGTAACAAGCTCCGCAAGCCCATATTACCTTGTTTTGAAAATGAAAATAATTTGGCAAAGAAATGCCTGCAATATGCCGTGAAAGGCATTTAGGCTATATTATATCTACAAAGAGGACACATATTAGGCTCTCTGACGCCATAATTGTAGTGATGTAGTAAGGTATTTTGAGTGAATTTGGGAACCTGATATAAAGTGAAAGTATTTAATATTAAAGCGTCGTCCTGTGCTGGATGTGAATTATTAACAAAGATTAACAAGGAGCTGTACATTCACGGCAACTTGTTGGCTGGTTTAACGTACACAACTACGCTGAAACCGATGATTTACAACCATATAATTTTCTTTCCTCATAATGATCGAACTCAAACGTTTCAAAATATAGACTTTCCACATTTGCATATCCAATACATCCTTCTGAAATGGTAGTACTAATAGTATCCATTTGGTAGAAAGTACCAGTATGTAGAGATGGTCCGCCAGAGAAGCACTTTTTGTTCATTGTCATAGTCTGAAAAAATCAAGCTAATATATATATATATATATGTATATATATATATATATATATATATATATATATATATATATATATATATATATATATATATATATATATATATATATATTCCTACCCCTAGTAGAGCCCATATATGTATTATATTAGGCCTGAGATAGCAAGTATTTGGCCTTGGATTGCTATGAGAGGTTAGGTGTAGTTAGGTCTTGTATATATATTACAGATCAAAACTTTCTGGTTTGTCCAAATTCTATAATATAAAAGTCAAATTTCTTGTGGTCTATCACTACATATTGATACTAACAACAAGTAGTTTCTATAAGCTCTTTCAGTTTTACCAGTAAGGGCTGAATCATCACAGGTCATAAATTTTGCATGAAAAATGTACATATAATTATCAGTAAACTCATGAAACTGACGAACTTGAAGGGCAGAAATCTGAATTACTGTTACATGGAGATTTATTAAAACAAGTACTAAAGTATCCTGCATGTCTATCACCTCTCGTCAGGCACACTGACCGTCTCCTCACACAGTGTCATGTCACTAAATAACCGGATATATTTTTCGAGTACCTGAGATACCAATCCGTTCTCGCACTTTCTTGTAGTCAATATTGACTTATTAAATAAGTGCATATGTGACATAATAATTTATTGTGAATATTTTAGTTTACCTTGAAAAGCTTCATAGAAAACACCGACCTTACCTAACCTTCTTAGTATGTTAACATAAGCATCTTATTGCTTCGTAATTACAATTATTACTTTACCTATCATACAGATACTCATCATGGTTAATATACGTGCCCAGTACTTACTGCTTTAATCTCTAGAATTTGGCCAATATTATCATCTGGCTTCTATATTTTCCTATTCTCAATGATTTGTAACATCATTATGTTACAAATCACCTTAAAGCTTCGCTTCTCTTTATACTCCATGACTCACTCGGGCAAACATGCGATTTAACCCTAATGTCATGAGCTCATTCACTAATCGGTGCAATCTCAACCACATGTCTGTCAATTTGTAGTACAACTGATGAGAATACATCTTCCCCAATTAATTATTGGAACGTAAGAAGACGGGAAACTTCTGAATACCTGTTGGGCCCCATACGAGGCAGCTCCTATTGACATCCACCTAAACTCATTCATATATATATATATATGTCTAACCATGTTATGGTGCGTACATGCCATACCTTATTCCTTATACCAATTATCAGTGACAGGATATTAGCAGGTGTGTGGAATGTCGTAGATTTAATTAATAAAATGCATCTTAGTATTAATAATTCTTGTATCAAGGTGAAAAGAAGAAATCAAAATGAATATCAATAGTGCACATGTATTGTACCTGTTACTTGCTCAAAATCCCAAATCTAGGCCTACATGTTCGCTAGATGAGGAACATAACACTGAATATGCTCCAGGATATAGCAATAAGCAGACGAGGAGTCACAATAACGTGGCTGAAATATGTTGACCAAACCACACACTAAGAAGAGAAAGGACGACGACGTTTCGGTCCGTCCTGGACCATTCTCAAGTCAAAAAAATCGACTTGAGAATGGTCCAGGACGGACCGAAACGTCGTCGTCCCATCACTTTCCAGTGTGTGGTTCGGTCAACAAAATATATCAATAAGCACTAATATCAATTGCACAATACTACATTATGGTTCACTGCCACATAGCATGCAAGCAGGGTGTAAAATCAATCAAAACAGTCAACTCACCAACATCAACTAATGTAAATAACTCGCCGATGAGCTCAGTGATATTTGAAATATAAATAACCCCAACAACACACAAAACACTCTACACTACACTACACTACACTACACTACACTACACTACACTACACTACACTACACTACACTACACTACACTTGCTAGCTGGATGATCTATTTCTTAATCACATTAAATCAAACATTGTCTACTCAAATGTAAATTCTTGGTATGTGTTGAGACATTTCTGTCTCTTACTGTTTACCGTGAATAAGAGAGATAAGTGTCCGCCTTTATAGCTTGTGCGTTACAGTGTTGAGTACGTCCAGTGTTGAGTACGTCCAGTGTTGAGTACGTCCAGTGTTGAGTACGTCCAGTGTTGAGTATGTCCAGTGTTGAGTACGTCCAGTGTTGAGTACGTCCTGTGTTGAGTACGTCCAGTATCGAGTACGTCCAGTGTTGAGTACGTCTTGTGTTGAGTACGTCCAGTGTCGAGTACGTCCAGTGTTGAGTACGTCCAGTGTTGAGTACGTCCAGTGTTGAGTACGTCCAGTGTTGAGTACGTCCAGTGTTGAGTACGTCCAAGTACGTCCAGTGCTGAGTACGTCCAAGTACGTTCAGTGTTGAGTACGTCCAGTGTTCAGTACGTCCAGTGTTGAGTACTAGGTGCACCGTGCCTCTACCTCACTCTCCGAGTGGAGTCTAAGACCTGGGAAAAGTACGTACTCGTGTGCGTCATCGCTCTTCTTTTTAAAAAAACGTACGCATACCCCGCCCGTGTACCAGACCAGAACCACCTTTGGCCCGCCCGTGTACCGGAACCACCTTTGGCCCGCCCGTGTACCAGAACCACCTTTGGCCCGCCCGTGTACCAGAACCACCTTTGGCCCGCCCGTGAACCAAGACCGCTCTGGTCCACTACCACCACCAGCCTCCCCAGCTAACGAGAATGGGTCTGTATATAGCGGGTCCCTGACAGTAATTAATCTGGCCCGCCAGCTGTTGCCACGGCCCCTCACGCTCACGCGGGCGCCTGTGTGACTCTCGGCCGGCAGTGATTAGTGTAAGAGGCTGAGGGAACGAGAGAAGGGGACGCGAGATACGAGAGAGAGAGATAAAAATGGGCAGAGTTTGAGGGAACATTACAGGGAAGATGAGACATCCTCCTGGAAAGGGGCCATTTTGGATTGTGAGAGGATGGTCGAAATAGAAAATATTTTCAAGCGGTCAAGGAGTATCTTCTCTTGCGTTCTGATTGGTGAGACGAAGCAAGAAAGGGAGCAGTTAGAGCGAAGAATCGGAGCAGTAAAAGTCAAGAATCAAGTCAGTAAAACTGGAAGGTATGTGGCAAGAACACGACAAGAAGGGTGTCGTGTTCTGTTGTGTAAAGAACCATCCTCTGAAGGGAAGATCTTGAGAGCTCAAGTCGCTCACTCGCAATCTTCAGATTCTTGTACCATGACGCTTCGATCGACAATGAATGACTGGTGAAGGGCGGGTATTGTAGGGAGTGTGAGGAGGAGAGGAGTGTGTGTGTGTGTGTGTGAGAGTGTGTGTGTGTGTGTGTGTGTGTGTGTGTGTGTGTGTGTGTGTGTGTGTGTGTGTGTGTGTGTGTGTGTGTGTGTGCGTGCGTGCGTGCATTTGTGTGACTGTGTGTTTGAAAGAGAGAGAGGAAGCGGTTATATTACTGCTAAAATCTGCCGACTTACTCCTAGGTAACGTCTCCATGATTCACTCTCTTGTCCTAATGATTCAGCTCAGTTACTGGGCCGAATCCACAGGTTATAACATTGTGTTGGCTACTTGTGCTGCGCCCCGAGTGCCTGTAACCGCACTGCGCTGCGCCCCGAGTGCCTGTAACCACACTGCGCTGCGCCCCGAGTGCCTGTAACCACACTGCGCTGCGCCAGCCCTCCGTCAACCACCCCAAACTCTCCTCCTCAGTTACATAAATTCTCGTTAACCATTCTCGCACATCATCGTCCCCCTTCCCCCTCCTTCCCCCTATGCCTTATGTACCATCTCTTCCTCTTCCGCCTTCTCTCCGGGCCTCCCCATCACTCCCCCTTTCCTCCACGCCTTTCCTGTCAGCCCCATCCCTTCCATGCCCTCCCCATCAAATCTTTGTCTCTCTTCTATAGCCCTGTCTCGCCACCTATCAACAGTTGGGCACATGGTGTGTCCCAGCTGTGAATGCCTTACCAGGTAAACTTCGATCAGACCACTTTCAGACCAGACCACCTTCAGACCAGGCCACCTTCAGATCAGGCCACCTTCAGACCAGGCCACCTTCAGACCAGGCCACCTTCAAACCAGGCCACCTTAAGGTCAGTCTGGATCATTTGTGGAATATTCTCACCCTACACTAAGGCCACCCTGAGCATTAGTTGAGCATTCTCTCATTTCCCTAAAGTTAGCCTGTATCATTGGGGAAGCATTCCCTCCCTTACCTATGGTCAGTCAGGAGCATTGGTGGAGAATTCTCACTCTTCAGTAAGGTCAGACTGGAGCATTGGACTGCATTCTCTCTCTTTAATAAATGGAATTAAAGTCAGGTTTAGGTCCAGAGGTTCGTGTAGTCAAGCATACAAAATATATTACACAACATTTTGACATAAATTTGCAACACCAAACCCATAAACCAACACACACATTCATCTGACCCTCGCACCCCCCCCCCCCTTGTCGGCTGAAAGTGTAACCAATAGGCAGGAAGCATTGATCACGCCCCCTTCCCAACCCCCCAACCCCCCAACCCCCCTTTCCCCCCCACTGCAATGCTCATTCAGTCACGCATTACCAACACAGTTCTATGTACTGTCGCGGCGTCCCTGTGCCCTGGGAGCGGATTGGTGCGTATACGCCTCCCTTGGCCCGGCAATGATAGGTATTATACTGAATACCGATCACTGGCGACCGGGATTAAATGCTGATTGTTTCTGGTGAACAACAAATTCTCATACGCTGATTTAGTATTTTTCTCTCGAAAGTTTTATGTATTTTGTTGTGAATATTTTGACAACAGAGAATTGATGTCGTTCTCGTTCAGGCGGAGGAATGTTAATATGTTGATAATCTCCGGGTTAAACTTAGCAGCAAGTTGATCTTTCACTTATGTTTGATTCAGGTTCGTCCCAGTTGATCTATCAGGCTTGTCTATTGGTGTAGCAAGTCGCCCTGAGTCTATTTTACTGTCGTCATGTCCCGTGCTTGTTACTGGACCAAAGGATACCCAGGGCGGGGAATTTGTCGTTCACCCTTTCCGTTTTCGATAGAGTATGAGGATATAATTTACAACAGTAGAGTGGGTCAATTCTTAAACAATGAGGAAACTCTACGGACACTTCATGCCAGATTTAACTATCTCCTGTCCATCCATTCAAGCTTTCCCGGAATCACTAGACTAATAAACACTGATGCGAAGGGTTAACAAAATCGAGTTTTAGAGCCCAGAGAAAACAGTAAAATGTACACATATTAAAAGTCGCAGGGTGTTCCAAACTTGCAATGCCACAGAGAACAAATAGTTCCTGACATCATTTGAAATATCAAGTGAATTACTGTCGAGAATAAGATCACCAAACTATAAAGTCCCATATAAAGACGAATAAGCTATTACAAATAATATGGAACTTATAGACGATCATTCGTTCGGTGGTCACGGTACTGTGTACGCTTAGGGGTGATCCTAGACGGCATGGGTTCGAATCCTGGCCGGGTCAAAGAGACGATTTGGTGAGAGAGTTCACGACACCAGCAACTCGAGATTTCGTAAGTCTTTCTATTCTAGAGCTCTATTGTAGGCCTAGCTAACCTGAAACAAAAATCCAAGTCAGGCCTCTGAGTGTTGAACTCCAAGGATTTAGCTGAGAGGAATAAGGCGAGACCCTCGGATGCGCGTCTGTGAACCGTGAGACGTCTCGTGAGTGATGCCATGCTTCATCATGAGTGCCAGGCTGGCCTGCCACAGGTAGGAGACTAGTGCACGGTGCCAGGCTGGCCTGCCACAGGTAGGAGACTAGTGCACGGTGCCAGGCTGGCCTGCCACAGGTAGGAGACTAGTGCAAGGCTGGCCTGCCACAGGTAGGAGACTAGTGCAAGGCTGGCCAGCCACAGGTAGGAGACTAGTGCAAGGCTGGCCAGCCACAGGTAGGAGACTAGTGCAAGGCTGGCCAGCCACAGGTAGGAGACTAGTGCAAGGCTGGCCAGCCACAGGTAGGAGACTAGTGCAAGGCTGGCCAGCCACAGGTAGGAGACTAGTGCAAGGCTGGCCTGCCACAGGTAGGAGACTAGAGCAAGGCTGGCCTGCCACAGGTAGGAGACTAGTGCAAGGCTGGCCAGCCACAGGTAGGAGACTAGTGCAAGGCTGGCCAGCCACAGGTAGGAGACTAGTGCAAGGCTGGCCAGCCACAGGTAGGAGACTAGTGCAAGGCTGGCCAGCCACAGGTAGGAGACTAGTGCAAGGCTGGCCTGCCACAGGTAGGAGACTAGTGCAAGGCTGGCCTGCCACAGGTAGGAGACTAGCGTGGAGTGGAACGTATACAAGTGAAGGAGCGTGGGTCACTGTGTGGGCGGATGCGGTGCGGATCACCACAAATACGTATTACATTACACAAAGAACACACAAGAATGTGTAACAGTGGTGCCTGTGTCTGGGGGAGAGGTGTCCAGATAGCACGTTCAGTCCCATTGTATTTACTCAGTATATTACTCATGTGTTTCATCCGTTTCTCTGTTACTCTTCCGTTGCCAGATAACCTCTAATATATATAACTCTCTTCTTCGACATGAGTTAAGACTTTTGTGTAGTCTTGACAGTGATCTTTGACAAGTCTTGAACGACAACCATGACTTTCGACAGTTCTTGAACCTCGACTATGACCTTCGACAGTTCTTGAACCTCGACCGTGACCTTCGACAGTTCTTGAACCTCGACCATGACCTTCGACAGAACTCGACCATACGGTGAACGTGACTTTTGTCACATTTCTTCCATTACTTGTGACAGATTTCAGCCATGACCAGGAGAGCTCTCATCATTGAACTCTCATACATCAAAAGGTTTCAGAAATTGCCCAGACTTCCCTTGGGGACGTTGGTCACCAGCTTAGAGGAAGTTAATGATTGCCCGAGCAAGCTGAGATGACTATTCAGACCATCCCCCCGTACATTTTGCGCATGTACAAAACTCATTGATTGTTCGGGGATTATATATGTTACATAAATTAAACTAGTTGAGGTATTACTGCAGTTTGATGAGGCTAAATAAATATTGATTATGTGAATAGGAGATTGAGTTTATTTAGACGTTAGGTGACGTTTTGGGCTAAAACTGCAAGTGAGGTGATTAATTCCTACTTGTGTTTTACTTTTACGAGCTAATTTAAGGTGCCGGGTTAAACGAAGGTGATTGTCTTTCATAGGCAGATGATGAGACACAATAACGTGGCTCAAGATATATTGACCAAACCACATTCATGGGGATGTGTGAATATGTGTGTGTGCGCGTGTGTTAGAGAGAAATATATGTAGTAGACATATTAAAGGGGAAAAAATTGGTTGGAAAGGCGGGGTCCAAGAGCTAATATAGCTCGATTCTGCAGATATAATAGTAAATACAAATAGTAAATACACCCACACACACACGTACCCACACAAACAAACACACAAATACACACGCGTACACACACACACACACACACACACACACACACACACACGCACACACACACACACACACACACACACACACACACACACACACACACACACACACACACACACACACACACACACCAAGTACAAGGGACGTCGGGCGCCTGCAAGCACTGTTGTTGTTAATGGTTGATTTTACACGACCAGAAGATTATATATAGTCCCTTACAAGGTGGGTCCAGGAGCCAGGGGAGGTCACCTTCAGTGTTGCAAGCAAGGTGTACAACACCAACTATTCCATCTTCTATCGCCTGTGATACCTTATGCAAGAGCTTGCAAATTAAATAGTTCGTTTTCCATCATCTACTGATGACTGACCTCCAAAAGAGACATAATTTACACCAATTAGTAGTTCTCCTTAATATTAAGAGTTTATGTTATGGCTTACCAGCCATGACATCACCGCGTACAGTAATCATAGAAGAGAGGTGACAGACCGCTGGCTTGCAGTGATGCGCCTGGGCTTTTGAAGTTTACGGGCATTTTCGGGCACTTGTTTAGAAAAGTGGTGATCCGCGATCAGCCTATGTAATGGCATCTCCCTTCCACGCGTGTCCAAGTGTGTAGCTAGTGATCCAGAGAGGACTCTGGATCACTAGGTACACACTTGGGTACACTTGGGCACGCGTGCTTGTTCTATAAGGGTTGTTTCTAGTGGTCGTTGTTTTGGACCGAAATCCCGATTGTCGTTGTAAGATCAGAGGGCCAGCAGCGTCGTTTTCTCGTACTCACCTAATTGTGCTTGCAGGGGTTGAGCTTTGGCTCTTTGGTCCAGGGATCGTGTGTGTGTGTGTGTGTGTGTGTGTGTGTGTGTGTGTGTGTGTGTGTGTGTGTGTGTGTGTGTGTGTCCCTCAAGGCCATATTTCCTTCATGTATAACTTTCCATCCAGAGCATCAGCATCGTGGTCCACGGGTCAGTTACTGGCAGCCCCAGACTCTGCTGTTAGACCCTTTCTAGACTGCCTGTAGTTTTTATATGCATATGTTTCTAGACCGCATATTCCTAATATAGAACCAGTCTGAGCTCCTATTTTTTAAGACTGAGTTATCTTTGTAATCACGTGTGTTGAGTGGTGTTGCAGAACTTTTGTTACAAGTCACTTGAGCAACTTTACCGGCGTGTATGTTAGATCTTTAACTGTTACGTGGAAGCCACAACCATATTGATTCAAGCTGATCGCCGACTTAGCTGTGGTAGCTTACCAACGCCACAGCTACTCATTGATGTTGCACGAATTATTCTATTGTTTACATGAATGTGAGTCATATGTGTTATAATGTTTTAGTTCAGAAAGAATTCGTAGAACCATACGTACATATGTACAGCCATCCAGGTGTCTTCGATGGCCCTGGACACAAGCACGAAATTTAGCTAAAGCTGCGGTACTTCAAGAGATTAAATGCAAGGGTAGAACCAAGTGTTCACAGCTTCAACCTTTGCTGAAACTTGGTTCTCAAGGCACGTAGGTGTATTTGCGAGCGTTCACGAGTGAACGCCCAGGGAAGCTTTCCGGCCGTTCTCTCTGTGATGAACGATGAAGCAAGTCATCCCGTCTAGACAGTGCCGTATTTTAGCTACAGGTATTCCGTGCATGCCACAAATGTATATCACATGTCTGTATGTGGCATATTTCAGAGACACTGAGTGTCTGGAGTCGACTCCAGACACATGCGAATGCAACTATAGATGCATTTCCTAGTTCCTTCGGTCGTACAACTATCTCTATGTTGCCCTATAAGTTTTTGTTGTGCCACTAAAAACAGCATTTTAAAGTGGCAAGTTCAATCATAATATATTGTTCATTTGAGTTCACTCGTAAAACAATGAATTTTCAGCATGAACCAGCAACGTTCATCTTTTAAGTGTTCCTCAGCGGTGAACTCGTTATCAGTTAATTCTTGCCTTGACACTCGAGAAGTGTAGCGTGAATCTCGTTTATTGTAAATAGTGTAAATACACCTACTGTTTACGGAATATCACACTCTTTATACAACCCCTATTTACTTTCCCTAGTGTATCTCATTGAGGCTCTCTACTGTATCTCGGTACTGGTAACTTCCTATGCAAGACCTAAGGGATGAACAAATGATACTTTCAACTTATTGTAGGACGAACTCTCTGAGACTATCATAAAGAAGACCAAGGCTTCATTTCTGAGGTGTGCCTGCGGCTGTAGATGCCGACGCTTTGACGTCGCCAGTGAAGACTATTCTGCTACTGAGACTTTCCATACCAAATAGAAATAGAGTCTTGTGAGCGCCGTCAGAATTACGGACCGTTCAATATGAGGCTCAGGGTTTTAAGCATCGAAATTCCGTTAAAACAATAATTAATGATAATACTATTTGAAAGACTCGCAAGACAAAAGCATTTCTGCCATGGAAGGCGTCGTGAACCTCAATAACCAAAGGGGGACTTGCTGTGCCAAGACCTCCTATATAGTGAGTCTAGCGCCAAATTTGTCGTCTATATTCCTGGTCGACCATGGATTACCCGTCAACTGGAAAGCGAATGTGACGGCATTCAATTATCCTCACTCCTCCGTCTTTTTTGTCCTGGCAATACATTCCAAGCGAGAACTTGACCGATTTGTCTAAAACTTGAAACATACGAACCTTGACCCCGCGGGATATACTAAATTATTTTGGGCGTGATGGTGTTGCATTGGCTAGAGGGTCAAGGGTCAGCGTTACGAAGGCAGAGGTCAGTATCAACCCTGCTGCCATTCGCTCTGCGGCTCAATGACCACGTCGCCCCACACGCCGGTGTGAGGCGCGGGGGCTCGTGAGGACTCCCACTAGCCCCTCATAACCACTCGCTTATAGCGGGAATAAGCGTGAAAGCTAAATGTGGCCCTGAAGCCGAGGGACAGTTGGCTCACATGCTGCTGATGAATAGTTAAGATCGTGTATGACGGACATGGTCGAGGCCAGGCAGCACGAGGCTGCGGCCGAGGCTGCGGCCGAGGCTGCACACAGCAAGTCCAACACAAACACGACACACAAGGCCAATTTCCCCTTTATTACTGATCGTTTCAGCTCGGAAGTAAGTCAAAAGTCGCAAAATACACTAAAATACCCAATCCCAGAGAGACAGAAGCGAATATAAATAGTCCCACGGAGAAGGACGGGGGGGATACCTTGTCACAGTGTGTAGAAGAGAACATCCCAGCACTCCAGAGGGCATTCCACGTCCCAGAGGGCAGCAGGGGAATACCCAGTCCCATAGGGTACGAGGGGCCCAGGCAAGTTAGAAGAGGCTTCTACGCATGCGCAGTTAGGATAAAGTACAGGGTTAAAATTTATCCACTTTTTGACTAGCTGAATATATCTGTTGATTCACCGACCATACCTGTTGATCCACCAACCATACCTGTTGATACACCGACCATACCTGTTGATACACCGACCATACCTGTTAATACAATGACCATACCTGTTGATACACCGACCATACCTGTTGATACACCGACCATACCTGTTGATACAATGACCATACCTGTTGATACAATGACCATACCTGTTGATATCACTTATAGGATGGGTGTGGGATATAAAACCAATG
Organism: Procambarus clarkii; assembly: GCF_040958095.1. Lineage (NCBI taxonomy): Eukaryota > Metazoa > Arthropoda > Malacostraca > Decapoda > Cambaridae > Procambarus > Procambarus clarkii. The sequence continues at coordinate 35,102,320 of NC_091170.1, forward strand.
AACTAACTTAAAATTAACGCAAACCATCAATAATGAACTGACTAGCAAAACTTTCTACCCACTGCTACTTAACCCATGCTGTATGCTACTAACCCAGCGGGAACCATAAGCTACTTAACCCATGCTGTATGCTACTAACCCAGCAGGAACCATAAGCTACTTAACCCATGCTGTATGCTACTAACCCAGCAGGAACCATAAGCTACTTAACCCATGCTGTATGCTACTAACCCAGCAGGAACCATAAGCTGCTTAACCCATGCTGTATGCTACTAACCCAGCAGGAACCATAAGCTACTTAACCCATGCTGTATGCTACTAACCCAGCAGGAACCATAAGCTACTTAACCCATGCTGTATGCTACTAACCCAGCGGGAACCATAAGCTACTTAACCCATGCTGTATGCTACTAACCCAGCGGGAACCATAAGCTACTTAACCCATGCTGTATGCTACTAACCCAGCGGGAACCATAAGCTACTTAACCCATGCTGTATGCTACTAACCCAGCGGGAACCATAAGCTACTTAACCCATGCTGTATGCTACTAACCCAGCGGGAACCATAAGCTACTTAACCCATGCTGTATGCTACTAACCCAGCGGGAACCATAAGCTACTTAACCCATGCTGTATGCTACTAACCCAGCGGGAACCATAAGCTACTTAACCCATGCTGTATGCTACTAACCCAGCGGGAACCATAAGCTACTTAACCCATGCTGTATGCTACTAACCCAGCGGGAACCATAAGCTACTTAACCCATGCTGTATGCTACTAACCCAGCAGGAACCATAAGCTACTTAACCCATGCTGTATGCTACTAACCCAGCAGGAACCATAAGCTGCTTAACCCATGCTGTATGCTACTAACCCAGCGGGAACCATAAGCTACTTAACCCATGCTGTATGCTACTAACCCAGCAGGAACCATAAGCTACTTAACCCATGCTGTATGCTACTAACCCAGCAGGAACCATAAGCTACTTAACCCATGCTGTATGCTACTAACCCAGCAGGAACCATAAGCTGCTTAACCCATGCTGTATGCTACTAACCCAGCGGGAACCATAAGCTACTTAACCCATGCTGTATGCTACTAACCCAGCAGGAACCATAAGCTACTTAACCCATGCTGTATGCTACTAACCCAGCAGGAACCATAAGCTGCTTAACCCATGCTGTATGCTACTAACCCAGCGGGAACCATAAGCTACTTAACCCATGCTGTATGCTACTAACCCAGCAGGAACCATAAGCTACTTAACCCATGCTGTATGCTACTAACCCAGCAGGAACCATAAGCTACTTAACCCATGCTGTATGCTACTAACCCAGCAGGAACCATAAGCTGCTTAACCCATGCTGTATGCTACTAACCCAGCGGGAACCATAAGCTACTTAACCCATGCTGTATGCTACTAACCCAGCAGGAACCATAAGCTACTTAACCCATGCTGTATGCTACTAACCCAGCGGGAACCATAAGCTACTTAACCCATGCTGTATGCTACTAACCCAGCAGGAACCGTATGCCCCACAATGCTGCCGAAATTAAAGATATCAGGAACAAAATCGAATCTCTGGTATTCATATATTGCATTGCCATATATGACAACAAAGTAAAATGGCATAAATAAGAATAATTGCATGTAATCTGAATTTACATGAATTTCCCTGAAGGCTACTATCTCTCAGGTGTCCTCGAAGAGGACAGGAAGCCGGAGACTTGTCAAAAGTCTCCCCCTTTATAATGTAAACATTTTTATATTTGTTTATATGAATTATTATTATTATTATCTTCGTAGATGGGGAAAATTACACGCATAACCAAAATTAGATAAGAAAACCCTAAAGATACTAATCAGCCTCGTCTCCTGTATGCAGCGGCTGAGCAGCTGAGGAGGAATTATCAGAGTAAATCTTGGCAGGCATCTCAGTCCTTCTCTAAGATGGGAAACTATGCATAAATGTGCGTCTGTCCTTTAGTGACGTGCAGTGGACGTGTGTGTGTGTGTGTGTGTGTGTACTCACCTAGTTGTACTCACCTAGTTGTGTTTGCGGGGGTTGAGCTCTGGCTCTTTGGTCCCGCCTCTCAACCGTCAATCAACAGGTGTACAGATTCCTGAGCCTATCGGGCTCTGTCATATCTACACTTGAAACTGTGTATGGAGTGAGCCTCCACCACATCACCCCCTAATGCATTCCATTTGTCAACCACTCTGACACTAAAAAAGTTCTTTCTAATATCTCTGTGGCTCATTTGGGCACTCAGTTTCCACCTGTGTCCCCTTGTGCGTGTTCCCCTTGTGTTAAATAGACTGTCTTTATCTACCCTATCAATCCCCTTCAGAATCTTGAATGTGGTGATCATGTCCCCCCTAACTCTTCTGTCTTCCAGCGAAGTGAGGTTTAATTCCCGTAGTCTCTCCTCGTAGCTCATACCTCTCAGCTCGGGTACTAGTCTGGTGGCAAACCTTTGAACCTTTTCCAGTTTAGTCTTATCCTTGACTAGATATGGACTCCATGCTGGGGCTGCATACTCCAGGATTGGCCTGACATATGTGGTATACAAAGTTCTGAATGATTCTTTACACAAGTTTCTGAATGCCGTTCGTATGTTGGCCAGCCTGGCATATGCCGCTGATGTTATCCGCTTGATATGTGCTGCAGGAGACAGGTCTGGCGTGATATCAACCCCCAAGTCTTTTTCCTTCTCTGACTCCTGAAGAATTTCCTCTCCCAGATGATACCTTGTATCTGGCCTCCTGCTCCCTACACCTATCTTCATTACATTACATTTGGTTGGGTTAAACTCTAACAACCATTTGTTCGACCATTCCTTCAGCTTGTCTAGGTCTTCTTGAAGCCTCAAACAGTCCTCTTCTGTTTTAATCCTTCTCATAATTTTAGCATCGTCCGCAAACATTGAGAGAAATGAATCGATACCCTCCGGGAGATCATTTACATATATCAGAAACAAGATAGGACCGAGTGCAGAGCCCTGTGGGACTCCACTGGTGACTTCACGCCAATCGGAGGTCTCACCCCTCACCGTAACTCTCTGCTTCCTATTGCTTAGATACTCCCTTATCCACTGGAGCACCTTACCAGCTACACCTGCCTGTCTCTCCAGCTTATGTACCAGCCTCTTATGCGGTACTGTGTCAAAGGCTTTCCGACAATCCAAGAAAATGCAGTCCGCCCAGCCCTCTCTTTCTTGCTTAATCTGTGTCACCTGATCGTAGAATTCTATTAAGCCTGTAAGGCAAGATTTACCCTCCCTGAATCCATGTTGGCGATTTGTCACGAAGTCCCTTCTCTCCAGATGTGTTACCAGGTTTTTTCTCACGATCTTCTCCATCACCTTGCATGGTATACAAGTCAAGGACACTGGCCTGTAGTTCAGTGCCTCTTGTCTGTCGCCCTTTTTGTATATTGGGACCACATTCGCCGTCTTCCATATTTCTGGTAGGTCTCCCGTCTCTAGTGATTTACTATACACTATGGAGAGTGGCAAGCAAAGTGCCTCTGCACACTCTTTCAGTACCCATGGTGAGATCCCATCTGGACCAACCGCCTTTCTAACATCCAGATCCAGCAGGTGTCTCTTGACCTCCTCTCTCGTAATTTCGAACTCCTCCAAGGCCGCCTGGTTTACCTCCCTTTCTCCTAGCACAGTGACCTCACCCTGTTCTATTGTGAAGACCTCCTGGAACCTCTTGTTGCGTTCCTCACACACCTCTCTGTCATTCTCTGTATACCTGTCCTCGCCTGTTCTAAGTTTCAATACCTGTTCTTTCACTGTTGTTTTCCTTCTGATGTGACTGTGGAGTAGCTTTGGTTCGGTCTTGGCTTTGTTTGCTATATCATTTTCAAAAATTTTCTCTGCTTCTCTTCTCACCCTGACGTACTCATTCCTGGTTCTCTGGTATCTCTCCCTGCTTTCTGGTGTTCTGTTATTCCGGAAGTTCCTCCACGCCTTCTTGTTCAGTTTCTTCGCTTCCATACATGCCCTATTATACCATGGATTCTTTTGTTGCTTCTCGGATTTTTCCCTTTGGGCCGGGATGAACCTGTTTACTGCCTCCTGACACTTTTGGGTAACATAGTCCATCATACCCTGTACAGACTTGTCTCTGAGGTCTGTGTCCCAAGGTATTTCACTTAGGAAACTTCTCATCTGTTCATAATTCCCCTTTCGGTATGCCAGCCTTTTGATTCCTAGTTCTTTTTGGGGAGAGATAAGTCCTAGCTCTACCAGGTACTCAAAGTTCAATACACTGTGGTCACTCATTCCCAAGGGCGCTTCCATCTTAACTTCCCTTATATCCCATTCATTTAGGGTAAATATCAAATCAAGCATTGCTGGTTCATTTTCTCCTCTCATTCTTGTTGGCTCTTTGGTATGCTGGCTTAGAAAGTTTCTTGTTGCCACGTCCAGCAGCTTAGCTCTCCATGTTTCTGGTCCTCCATGCGGGTCTCTGTTCTTCCAATCTATCTTCCCATGGTTGAAGTCTCCCATAATTAGTAGTCCAGATCCATTCCTGCTAGCAACAGAAGCTGCTCTGTTTCTATTATGTTAATGGTGGCCATGTTGTTTCTATCATATTCCTGTCTAGGTCTTCTGTCATTTGGTGGTGGATTATATATGACTGCGACTATAATTTTTTTCCCTCCATTTGTTACAGTACCTGCTATGTAGTCACTGAAACCTTCACAGCCCTGAATATCCATCTCCTCAAAATCCCAGCCTTTTCTTACCAGCAGAGCTACACCACCCCCACCTCTTCCTTCCCTCTCTTTCCGCATAACATAATAGTCCTGTGGAAACACTGCATTTGTTATTGTTTTCGTGATCTTTGTTTCTGTGAGGGCTATTATGTCTGGGTTTTCCTCTAGTACCAGTTCTCCAAGCTCATTTGCTTTATTTGTAATTCCATCTATGTTAGTGTACATCGCTTTGAGGCTCACTTTCTTCTGTCCCTTCTCAAATCGCCTCCTTGGTGAGTGTTCTGCTGGTGGGGGAGGCTGTTCCATGGGTGTGAGGACCTGTGAGGTGGGTAACAGGATCTCAGAGGATACTGGAATGAGGGGCGGGGGATCCAGTGAAGGGGGAGGGACAGGGAGGGTATGGGGTGAAAGGGGAGGGAGGACGGGAAGGAAAGGGGGGGAGGGAGGACTCGGGAGGAGGGGAGGGGTAGAAGGGTGGGGATTGGGTGTGGGGGGAGGGAGATTTGGCTGAACTTTTGAGTGGGGGCAGGGAGGGTTTGGGGTAGGGGGATTTTCTATGCAGAGGAGGGAGGCGGGGTTGTCCTCCCTTCTGGTGTTACTGGGTAGCTGGTTGTGGGTTCCCCCCTCGCCTCTGGGGGTGTTGTGTTGGGAGCTGTGACTTCCTGGTTTTCCCCTCTCGCCCTGCGCCTCTTCCTTGCTTCTGCCGCCACGGCTCTCTCCTCCCTTGTCATGTCTCGCTGGAGGAATACATTTTTTAATTTTCCCACGTTTTTCAGGGAGCTCTTCCTTGATAGGATCCTCTCCTTTGTGTTCTCGTTTGCAAACACTATCTTTATCATTCGGTCTCGGTCTTTGTTGTACCGGCCTAGCCTGAAAACCTTGTCAATGCTATGCTCGGCCCCTTCCATGTCTAGTGCCTTTAGTACTTCATTCACTGCTGCTTTGTCCTTGTCATTCCACTCTGTCCTATTGGTTCCTTCCTGTTCCCTAATACCCACAGCAACCACTGATCTTTTCCTTTCCAGCAGTTGGCTAGTGGAGCGTGCCGCCTCCTGCGAGGTGGCTGCTTTCATGGCCAAAAGCATGGCTATGGTGAGCCCGTAGTGGGCTTACCTGGCACAGGAGCGGGGCAAGTAGCACGGGCTATGGTGAGCCCGTAGTGGGCTTACCTGGCACAGGAGCGGGGCAAGTAGCACGGGATATGGTGAGCCCGTAGTGGGCTTACCTGGCACAGGAGCGGGGCAAGTAGCACGGGATGTGTGTGTGTGTGTGTGTGTGTGTGTGTACGAACAGCCTTCTCTCAGACGTAAACTTGTTAGGTTCATCGAGGCAGTTGGGAACAAAAGGAGGATTATAATTTAATTAATTTTGTCTGGAACTGGAGTCCTGCATATACATATCGAGGTATATGTATATATTTTGGGGGGTTGGCCTCTCCCCCCCCCCCCCACCCCAGGTCGAACTACTGACCCTCCCCACAATAAATTTACTAATTCTCGGCTACCTATTTACTGCTAGGTAAACAAAGGCATTAGGTGATAGGAAACGTGCCCAACCATTTCTTTCCCCTCCGGGATTCGAACTCGGGATTCCCGATTGTCAGGCGAGAACGAGTCCAACTATACTACCGATTTGTTGTGGTTTTAGATTCAGCTTCTCGGAACAAAAGTTCCAAGTAGCACGGGCTATGGTGAGCCCGTAGTGTACTTACCTGGCACAGGAGCGGGGCAAGTAGCACGGGCTATGGTGAGCCCGTAGTGGACTTACCTGGCACAGGAGCGGGGCAAGTAGCACGGGCTATGGTGAGCCCGTAGTGGGCTTACCTGGCACAGGAGCGGGGCAAGTAGCACGGGCTATGGTGAGCCCGTAGTGGGCTTACCTGGCACAGGAGCGGGGCAAGTAGCACGGGCTATGGTGAGCCCGTAGTGGGCTTACCTGGCACAGGAGCGGGGCAAGTAGCACGGGCTATGGTGAGCCCGTAGTGGGCTTACCTGGCACAGGAGCGGGGCAAGTAGCACGGGATATGGTGAGCCCGTAGTGGGCTTACCTGGCACAGGAGCGGGGCAAGTAGCACGGGATATGGTGAGCCCGTAGTGGGCTTACCTGGCACAGGAGCGGGGCAAGTAGCACGGGCTACGGTGAGCCCGTAGTGTACTTACCTGGCACAGGAGCGGGGCAAGTAGCACGGGCTATGGTGAGCCCGTAGTGGGCTTACCTGGCACAGGAGCGGGGCAAGTAGCACGGGCTATGGTGAGCCCGTAGTGGGCTTACCTGGCACAGGAGCGGGGCAAGTAGCACGGGATATGGTGAGCCCGTAGTGGACTTACCTGGCACAGGAGCGGGGCAAGTAGCACGGGCTATGGTGAGCCCGTAGTGGACTTACCTGGCACAGGAGCGGGGCAAGTAGCACGGGCTATGGTGAGCCCGTAGTGGACTTACCTGGCACAGGAGCGAGGCAAGTAGCACGGGCTATGGTGAGCCCGTAGTGGACTTACCTGGCACAGGAGCGGGGCTCCTACTACCGAGACCAACGCACAGAAATATAACAAGCTTTCCATAGGTAAATTAATGTTGAATAACGCAAGTGGGTTTATTTTATATTATCACTTTATGATGAAGTTCTTATTGAGGGAGTTCTAGTTCTGTTACACTTAAGAAATTATTACACTTATTTGTTAGCTTAAGAACCTGCCTGAAATGTTATGCTTGTTTGGGGCTTTGTAAGAATGTATCACTTAATCACAAAAATGTGTACTTTCACAACCCATTATACCTTCTTGTATATAAATAAATAGGTAAATAAGAGCTTAATAATAGTTCACAAAGTAAATTGAAACAAGTGAGGTTTGGTAGTGGTCAGTCTCATTAAATTATAAAGAAGACTGACAGCAAGTATAACGTCTTACTCATGTGATAATCTTAAATGAATAATACAAATAGCCACTAGTAAAAGTGGAAGGCTATTAGCAGTAACTGGTGCGTAAATAAGCTAGTGAAATTAATTCTTGGTAGCCATTAACGCCTAATAGGTTAACGGGCTCTCACGAGATGCGCCTCTACTTAGTCTATAAGAGGGAGCAGATATTAGACGAGCACCAGCAGCACCGCTCCTGTGCCAGGTAAGCTACGGGCTCACCATAGCCCGTGCTACTTGGAACTTGTTCCGAGTAGCTGAATCTATAACAACAACAACAACAAGTGGGGCAAGCCTCTCCCCCCCCCCCTCAAAAAAATAGGTTAGAGCAGTGTTTCGTTATTGCCATATTATCCACCAACAAGCAGGTTGTGTTGACCGATACCATTAGCCTTAGTTAAGAGTGTGGCAAGTATATTAAGAGTAAAATAGTTGCTCCAAATTTTACGGGGTATTCATGCCCATGCCACCTCTTGGGTGGCTTAATCTTTATCAATCAATCTGCCCCAAAATTCTCAGACATTCCACTGCAGGCAGGCATTCCACTATTAATTAAACATATATTATCACTAAGATTTTTACTTTCCAAGAGGTTCTCCAATAATCCTATGGGAACTAATTACAATTGATACTTCTTCCCAAGAGTTCCAGGGATCATTCAGGACAGGCGGAAAGTAACCTTCAGAATGATGGTCAGCTTGAGAAGTCAGGTGGAGCCTGGAATACAAGCTGTCAAGAACAGGTCGTCGTTCGTAGAAAAAGAAAAAAAATGGGCGTCGTCGTTTTTACGGGTTATTCATGTCCGTGCGACCTCTTCTGTGTGGTTTAATCTTTATCAATCGGGCGTCGTTTTGTATAAAAAATAATTTATATTTACAAGCTGAGTTTTATGACAACGATATATATATGGATAGACAATTTCTATCTGCAGAGAATTTGTGATTGGCAGCCAGACTTGTCAGCATAGCCAGGTACAAGCACTCGTATACCTCCTTAAACCCAAGCTAAGTCAGTTAAAGCAAACTCCCAACAGATGATAACTGAGAATGATATATATATATGTAAGTTTATGTCTAAACCGTCGAAGAAAACGAAGAAACGACACTTTCTGGTCAGCATAGAAAACATATAGCGTAGACTAAAACAATTTTATTTACAGCCTTGAGTTCAAAGTTTTGTGTTACACTCCTACGCTTCTGAAAGCGTCCATGAATTCTTGTTATTACAACTATTATTATTCCTTTCGTTAAGAAAGTTTCAGCAGTTTTAGTTAGTCAGTTTAACTAATTTAATGAAAAAAATCAGGGGGGGGGGTTCAGTATTTGAACCCCTAAAAAGTGTCTTTGTAACCAGTCAACCACCTCTCACAGGAGGGATCTGGGCTGCATAATTAATAAACTAAACTAAATTAATAACATTTTTTCGTTATCTAAATAAGATCTTCAGATTGCGAAGTACACCATGTATTGTGTGGTAGGATATCTTTGTGGTAGGTCCTCTATTTCATCATTAAAACGACTAGCATAAATCTATTGACAATTGCTTCATAATTTCAGTGTTTTATATAAAGAGATATGATATTAGAACCGAGAACTATATGTTCTTGGAACCGAGAACCGAGCACAAAACATCCACTGAATAATGTGACGTTGTTATTGCTAGAACTTAGGCTGGGATATCTATAGCTACCACTGATGGCTGTAGATAATGAATCCCCCAATAATGAACACTCCAGTTGTTAACTATGTGAACAAGAGCTGAGACTCACACTCCAACACTACATTGGTGAGTGCTCCAGTTCAAGTTCAAGTATGTTTATTGAGACAAGAAAGAAATATATCTCAAAGGGATAGAGTAGCTTAGGCTATTTCTACGCCTGCTATTGCTTCAGGAGATAATTCGGAGTGGAGAGAGAGGGAGACGGAGTAGATATCCATATATCTACCCATATATATTCCATTTCTTCTCTTAGGCTATTTGTGAGTGCCCCTGTTATCAATACTTCACCGGGTATAGGTGTCATGAATACAAATGAGCATTGGATCCTGATGTTATAAACCTAATCTTAATTGACCTTAAACCTATACATACCTTAAATAATCCTAACACACACCAAATGGTATGAGATACTTTGAGCTCTGTAACTACTTCAGACACTCACGAATAATGACAAATGTTCTTGTGCTCTACCCAGAGTTTGCTAGTGTAGACTAGTAGACTAGATCTTCATCTCATGTTTTCTCCTGATTCCATGCACGACTTGCCATCCTGTGAGATGGGGATACTACATGAAATCATAGCTTATGATCTATATTCTGTAATCCTTAATAATATAGAATGATGTAGCAACAGACTGCAGTGTGTACCTAAGCTTGTTAATAAAATACCAGTGTGTTTTAAAATTGGGGGAATGTTTCTGTTATCTGAAGTGGTCTATTATGATGATCCCTATATCAGCATTCCACTGTGATGATTCCTTCATCACTACACCACTATACTGCTCCTTACATCAGCAGGTAAATGTGATGATCCCTACATCAGCAGACTGCTGTGATAACCCCTACATCAACAGGTTACTGCTAGGATGACCCTTACTGTTAGGATTGAAGACTGATTAATGAAGATCAAGCTACCCAAGAGGTGGCACGGGCATGAATAGCCCGTAAGTGGTAAAGGATTTTTTGTTTTGTTCTATTAAGCATTCCTTAGGTGCATAATGATACGAGCAGATGTTCTTTTATTTTATAACTATTGCAAATACTAGATTCACGGCACCGATACCGGTGTGACTTCAATGTCTGTTTTGAAAATATAACGCCATGCTGTACATACCTGTGTTTCCCCTCCATGTCCAACATAACAGATACATCAACGGGCTGCTGCTACGATCCCTACAATAGCATGTGATGATGATGATATCTATATCAATAGGTCACACACTCATACTCCCCCTACCTAGTATGTCACAGTGGCTCGACCGCCCGACGGGTGATAGAGTGCCACTCGAGGCAGGTGACAGAGTGCTACTCTAGACGGGTGAGAGAATGCGACTCGACCTTATCTGACGCTCGAGGTCAGAGGTCATACGAGATAGCGGCCACATATGGACAAGGAGCTCTCTTATCCCGCCTAGCACCAGGCGGCCAGTAAACAAAGCGATATAAGGGTATCTACTCCGTCTCCCTCCACTCCGAGTCATCTCCTGAAGCATGACGGACGCACCAGCAGAAGGCGGAGGCCTGCGCCTGGAGGTGATACCCAGGGTGTGTGTTCATGACGTGCCCACCACCATCCGTGTCTCAGGGCTGCCGCCAGGGGCGCCCGTCACCCTCAGGGCTGACACACACGACGACGATGGCAGGAAGGTCAGGCTTTATTCTTACTGAATTTTTAGCAAAGGTGAAGCTTTACCCCGTAATAACTCAGTCTACATATTCAATTTATATACGGCAAATGCTAATATTTATTCAATATAAAACAAAACAGTGCAAATTTAAATTAATAAGATAAAAATTATTTGTTTATTATTTCATTCTGAAATGCTCTGCTGAAGGTGAATTGAGCCGAAAACGCGTTTAGCATTCTCTATTTTTCACATGTGGTTTTTCCGCACACACATATATATATATATATATATATATATATATATATATATATATATATATATATATATATATATATATATATATATATATATATAAGGGGTACCATCTCTGGTGCAAGTGTAGAAACCCATAGCCTTGGAGAACAAAAATAATGAGTACTCAGAGAAGACCTTGGGGATCTTCACTGAACACTTTGATATTTTCTTCTCCTACCACCCCTATTTGTTTAGTGTATGTGTATATATATCTAACTTTATTTTAAAATTCCATTACACAAAAATGGTTACAACATTGGTTACATGTAGGGTACAAGGCTTCTAGTCACAAGTTGTAGAGCTCCTCCAGTTTCTCAGATGGCGGGCAGGAACCATGGATGCGGTGAGCATTTCCTCTCTGGATCGCCACACTAAGACACTGAAAGAGAAAACTGGGGGCTCTAGGGTCTCTAGTTGTTTCAATTAGCTTGGACCCCAGCTCCTTCAAAAAACTAGCAGCACTTTTACCCCATACACCAAGTGTCTCTGAGGCAATGGGGACAAAATTGCAGTGGTGATCAAGGTCTCTGTATTTACGCGACTTGGCTGTTTCCCGGTGGTTGGCAGCACCTCCTGCCTGTACAGCACTGAAGTTAACATAGGTGTTGGCTAAAGTTGAAACGCAAGTATAGTCCCACACCAACAGTCTACCATTCTTCCAGGGGTTCACTGTGATCCCGTCTTGGCGACCGACAGGCTCATCCGAGTTGCGGAGCATTAGGTAACTGGGCTCTCTCTCTGCTGGACAACCGGCCGTGGTAAGGCTTCTCTTGATAATGTCGTTAACCTCGCCGTGTCTTGCACGCCATCCTCCTGTCCTTTGGCAGAGAAGGCTATGCCGTCCGTACCTGTCGGTCACTGCCGCCGCAAATACACCTGTATTCGGTGTGGATTGGGGCAGCGAGGCGGAGAGTCACAGCAATTCGGAGGGCCTGCGGTGTGAGACGAGTGCCAGTTGCTGACATTGGGTTTGCTAATAGAAAGTCCCCTGCATGGGGAGCTGCTTCAGCTCTAAGTCGGGCAGTATCATGTGGTGTTGTCGCAGCTTCTTGGCGGCAATGGGGCTATATATATATATATATATATATATATATATATATATATATATATATATATATATATATATATATATATATATATATATATATATATATATATATATATATATATATATATATATATATATATATATATATATATATATATATATATATATATATATAGCCCCATTCAGCCGTCCCTTCTTAACATTCACAACATCATTAAACTGTTGTTCTAAAGTGCCTAAACCTGACCAACCAGAGGATCCAAAACAGAAAACGTAACATTATGTCAATTTCGCGAACCACTATCATTTTTTTTGTAGCATCAGTTTCTGACCTTTGGTAAAGTATACGTCTTAGAGAAAGTTATGAAAACACTTTGTAGTGAAAATGTGGGCCTCCGTCACCTGAACATTGCCGTGTGCCCCGCTTTAATAAGTTAAAAAAAAGTCATGTGTCTCTCACACAACATAAGGAAAATGATAAGTAAAACCTTGGAGATACATGGAGAAAGTGATATGATGTATCAGATAAGATATGGAGATAAAACAATTATCTGGACAATTCTGTGTTTCACGATTGACTGCTGAAGCGGACACTAACCCGTCCTCTTATAAATTACGTCGCTTTTCGCTCGTATGCACACTCAGGCTAAAAATTCGACGTAATTCAAAATGAAATTGGCTCACGAGAGTGACGTACTGTCCCGTTTTCTGTTTTGGGTTCTCTGGCTTAGGCTGTTTGATAGGAAATGAAACTTTCAATTAACGGTTTTCATGACATTTTGAAACCTTAGGAAAATGTCCTGCCCTCCTAACCTATCAGAGGACCCTAAACTTGCTTTATTTGGAAAACAAAATCCAAAATTTATTGGGAAAATTTATTTCCATTTCGAATTACGTCAATATTTGGCCGGAAAAGTGAAGATAAGAACCAACACAAACCTGGAAAGAAAACGCACACCACACTAGAAAAGAAGGAAAATGATAACAGAAATGCTTAAGTAGATAACATTAACCCAACAAAGCAAATGGGATTCAAACAGTAAGATTGAAGAAAACAGAGTAAAAGCTAAAGCAATCATAGCAGACCTGAAGAAATGAAACTGGAACATTTTCAAAAATCAAAATCAGTTCCAATTTTTGCATGTTCCAACAAAGGACAATCCTGCCAATGGCCTGTCAAGAGGAGTGACGTTGAAACAATTTATGCAAGTCAACTTGTAGTATCATCGTCCTTGGAGGTTAATTAGTGGTCGGTGGCAAGATTAGAATCACCCCCCCCCCCTCAAGGTCTTATGACACAGTTCACGGCTCCCATCGAGGAGCCAGATAAGACCAAGAGCATAGAGTGTACTCACTTCTCTCTTCACGAGGAAAATGTCCCTAAATTTACCAAACTCATATTTCTCATTTTCTTTTACTTGGGCTGGACGGTAGAGCGACGGTCTCGCTTCATGCAGGTCGGCGTTCAATCCCCGACCGTCCAAGTGGTTGGGCACCATTCCTTTTCCCCACCGTCCCATCCCTAATCCTTATCCTGTCCCCTTCCCAGTGCTATATAGAAGTGATGGCTTGGCGCTTTCCCTTGATAATTTCCTCTGTCCTTCCCATCCTAGCTCTTTGTCTTCATGTCTCTTTCAAGTGCTACTTAGTCGTACTGGCTTAGAGCTTTCTCCCTGATTATTACCTTGCCTGCCTCCCGCAACAGTTCAGGTCGAACGCTCACTACAGGAGCGACGCCAGAGGGTGTGTGGACGTGGCTCGCAGCGAGGCGCTGGGCGGGTCCTTCACCGGCGTGTTCCCGGCGGGGCTCTTCACCACCCTGCGGGGTCGAGGCTCCGACCTCCACACTAGACTCTTTAAGAGTGACTGTACTACTCCGTGGAAGGTACGGGCTGCTGTAATGTATTATTCCTGAATTCCATAAATGTACGTAATGCTGTAATGTCTTATTTCTTAACCACATGAAGGTTCGTGAAGCTGTAATATCCTATTCGTGTTGCCCCCCCCCCCTCCCCCGGTGAATTACCAAGCGTTATACATTGTTATTCTTGAATCTTGAGTGTATATAACATTCATTTGAGCACATTCTCGTAATAGGTAATAACATGCTGTGGTATCCGTTGTTTGTGAGCAGGTGACGGTGACCGCGTACAAGGGTCACCTGGACCTGGAGGAGGAAGGTGACGGAGGTGTGCGCCAGGTACTTGAGCGGCATCTCATGGGCCCTGGAGTCCGCCGCCTGCCTGTCCGCCACGGCAGGGTCCGCGGGGCCCTCTACCTGCCCTCGGGGCCCGGCCCTTTTCCTGGGATAGTCGACTTCTTTGGAGGGATTGGTGGCCTTCGAGAGTACAGAGCAGGTTGGGACTCAATGATGTTTCGTAATTATTACTTCCAGAAAATACAGTTAAGTATATGTGGGTATTTGGCTCTAAAGGACAGGGTTTGTCCATGTTTACACAATGGAGGGATTTCCTGTTATACACAGAGCTTCGAGAAGAAAATCCTAGTATGTTTTATACATTACGTACAGGCAGGCAGATGTACATATATAACATTAATGCCACATGGTGTATAGAATCCACGCAAGGTCATATAGAAAGTGGAGAGACATCAGGCCGGAGAAAAATAATCAATACTGTCAAAGATTATATCTGCCTGTCCTCAGGCTGGGCCCGTCCAGGCGCCAACCGAAACCAAAAAGAGGCATTCATCCATTTTAATTTGTTGCGTATTCAAAGTCTGTATTTTTCTCATATATTAGGTAATATGGTTTATACTAGAGTGTGTTGAATAGTCAGTCGAATGCTCTAAAGTCCCGTACTTTGCTGAAGGTCTTCTCACATACTTCCTATACGCCTTTATTTCCATCTTCGTTCTTGTTATGTCTCAACTCGTTTATGGCCTCCATGCCTGTTCCTCGACCTCTCTCTCTCTCAACCCAGCATCGTCTGATTCATCGTCTTCATCCGTCATGTAAATTTGTTTGTTATTCTGTGTTTGACTTTCTCTGCTCTTCTCTAGTGAACTGATTTGCCATGTCACAGATGTTCCTGATCTATATAGTTGCTTCGACATGTTATTACGGGTTGACAAACATCAAGATTGAAGTGGCTTTTGCCTAACCAGAGGAGTAAGAACTTGAGCAATCTCACCTAATTTACCAAGTTTCTTAGTCACCACCTAAGTAATCCTAAGTAATCACCTAATCCCACCTAAGTTCCTTAGTCTCCTGGAGCATCAATATTACCTAGTTTTTAATTTCAGTAAAGCATCGGAATTTTGAACGCTTTGGTTACTAAAGTTAAAACTGCGTTGAATTAAGTGTGATGACATTTAATGTTATTTAAACATTGAGAGTTTCACCTCTACTCCGTCTTATTCTCATCACAGAACACAACACAGTAGAGGAGAAGTGTTGACGGGCCTTGGAGTGCGTTGCCAAGATTTAAATGACAAATTTGGAGTTTTTAGTAGTAGAAAACACTGATTAAATATTTAAAAGTACGAACTGTGAGTTATAGTTCGTACTTTTAAATATTTTATAGTTATGTCATCACAGTCAATTATGTCTGTGAGACTGAGTCGAGTTATCATTCCTCGACACCACTATAGTTTTTTATGACCATTAACCATTGCTTCACTATAACAGTTATATTTATTACTTACAATTTTTCACATTTCGGGCTAAACAGAAGATGCCATTTTCTGTTATTTTTTCCTGAATTTGTTCTATAAATATTATATTCAATTCGCTGAAGTTCAGCTTAGACATGTTTACTAAAATGCCCGAAAGCCTTCCCGAGTCACCTTAAGACCAGGACTGTTGAGAAAGGGTCAAATAATATGTATATTTTACTTCTTTGTTCTGAATATAGTACATGGTTTGAAATATTGTTTTACATTGGTTGTGTCAAGTGTATATATTAAGCAGTTTGTTGTGATTTTGTATCGTTACAAATGCCAGAGTGCAATAACGACAACAAAATTACATGAAAAAAATCTAAAAATTTCGTATATTGTTCAGTATTACTAACATTTTAAGAGTTAACATTGCTTTCTAGTCAGAGGAAGTAACACATTTATTTTAAGCCGGTTTTACAGAGGATTTAACTGAAATCCTCCCAAAAGTCTTTGAAAATATATAGATGGCCTTAATCTCCATAGCAACTGCTGCGTGATTAACATATTACATAATATTAACATATTAACATATTTATGTTTGTTAACATAAATATATATTTTATTGAATATTCTTTTGTGATTTTGATCTTGACACAGCAATGCTCGCGTCCAGAGGGTTTGCTACGCTGGCTTTGGCCTACTTTAACTATGATGACTTGCCGAAGACTATAGATAATCTCGACCTGGAATACTTTGAAGAAGCAACAGAGTTCCTTCTGTCTCAGACCGAAGTCATCCCGGACCGTTGTGCCGTCCTCAGCTCCAGTAAAGGGGCAGACATTGGCCTAGCTTCGGGAATCTACCTGGATAAGGTCACGGCAGTCATTACCATCGGCGGCGTACTGACGGGCGCAAAGACCAACCTGACATACCAAGGCCAGCAGATCTTGAAAGCCGGCGACGATTGGAATTTCGACATTAATCTAAACGACGATGACATGGCTAGTTTGGAGAATACCTTTCGGGAACTATACCGGCACGACAGTCCGCAGATGCCTCCGTGTGAGGCTGCCCCCGAAGACACTTTCTTCTTGCTAGTGACTGGTGATGAAGACACTTGCTGCACCAAGTATGCGGCTGAGGCTCTCGTTAAGCGCATGAAGCTGCACGGACGAGAGGACAACTGCCGCATCATAGTCTACCCTGGAGTTGGCCATATTATCGAAACACCGTATAATGCCCACGGAAAATACAGCAATTTGAAAATAGCCAGCAAGAGTAATGGTGCTGCCGAAGGACGGAACACCATAATCAACTGGGGTGGGACTGCCAAAGGAACCTGCGTGGCGACTGAGGACTTTTGGCGCGAACTGCAGGTCTTTTTCGCCCACCACGTACGAGACCTGAGCCCCTGGTACCAGAAGCTCCTGGAGCAGAAGTAAAGGAGAGACTACATGGTTTAAATCCAGGGCATTGTGGAAAGGTTTCAAGCCACATTGTGTTTAGTATAAGTGGTGAATGTATTCTGTGTAGGAGGCGATTGTGTTCAGTGTAGGTGGTGGGTTTGTTTAGTGTAGGTAAATGTGTATTTAATGTATATGGGGTTGGGTATGAGTAGTAGAATCAGCAATGTAGACCATCTGTTTATGAGTTTTCGCTGGATGCAACTGGTTATAGATATTGTAGACTTTCCACAAAAATTAATGAGCTGGGGATAGACCTTCCATTTTTCGGATTTTAGGTGGATGGAACCGGATATATAGATGGAGAGGTTCCCGCAAAAAAATGAACAGACTGGGCACAGACCGTCCATGTTGGTGAAGACTTTAGATAATTCTTGAAGCGTTTAAGATTTTAACATAGCATTAGTTGTCTAAATCTCAGCTCTGTTCCAGGATAGGTTAGGATCGGGATGGTCGATCTCTTGATGGATTCAATGTAAGGGAAATAAAATTACTAAATTTCCTAAGAGTATAGTTTGACGTTAAACCTTGACCTAGTTATTATAGAAGATTCGGGTCGGCTAAGCTTGGTATGATATTTACTAATAAAGACTCGTAAAGCTACAAGACCCTGATGTGAGAAAACACACATCTAAATAAACCTTAATATTATAAAGGGTGTTGAATTTATTACGAATGTTAGAATATCTTTGCAAGCAAAAAATACCTATAAAATAAAAGCTAAAGCACTAGCTACATTTTTGTTTTATTTTAAGTGTATCGGCCTTCTGGAAGTGTATGTAAGACCCGTTCCCCGACCTTAGCTTCAAGGTTCCAGAGATTATTGCCGTTTCTTGTGGAGCCAACCTGTATAGAATTAGTTTTTAAGATATATGATCAAAAATCACAACAACTAATTTAAAGTTGAGGGAAAACTTTATGATGCAGTGGATGATGAATATGAGGAAATGCTAGTCTTGGACGGCAAACTTCACCCTCGGCCAGTACTACTATTGACGCTCAAATGATTACTGATGAAACTGCTGCCGGTACTATTGAAACTTTTTGTTTTGAGATATATACAAGAGTTGTTACATTCTTGTACAGCCACTAGTACGCGTAGCGTTTCGGGCAGGTCCCTGGAATACGATCCCCGCCGCGAAGAATCGTTTTTACAACCAAGTACACATTTTACTGTTGAGTTAAACAGGCTACAGTTAAGGATTTTCGCCCAGTGCGCCCAAACTGCTAGAACTACTGTTGAAGCTATTGCTGCTGCTGTTCAAATGGTCGCTGCTGCTACTACTACAGTAATAGAAACACCCGATGCCACCCAAATGGATACAACATATTATGAAATAGGTCAGGTTATGTGTTCTGTTAATTGGGGGGGAACCCTATTAGTTAACATGGACGGGGGGCATATACAAAGTATTGTTTCAATAGGGTACGAGCTAAACAAAGAAATGTAAATTCTATACTCGAGATTATTTACAATATTTTAAACTAACGAGTTAACTTGTGTTGTCATGGGAGATGACTCGCTTGAATAAGGATTGAGGCGATATTAAGTACGAGGGAGATGATTAATACAAAAATATATAATTTCGAGAGCATATAATGTGATGAAACTTAATAATGCAACTATGTTATTTTTTATTAAAAGTATGAGAATATCGATACGAATTGATTATCTGACTACTCATCTGTTTATTCTATTTAGAAATAATATTACAAGTTATATATTGAATACAAAGGTTAGTTGAATATACCAATGTAAAATGGGTGACGTGATCAACAAAATAATGGCATATATTGGTTACGCAATTGAAAGGATTACTTTTAAGAGTAATCTTTTCTTTAAGAGTATATCTTTGAAGATATATACACTACCAAAACAGTGACTATGTCTTAGGTTAAGTTAGGAAGGTTATACATTCAGAGCCATCTAGTAGCAGACCCCCTAGTGTGTATGAAGGGTATGAGCTACGAGGAGGGTCTATGGGAACTAAACTTCACGTCTCTGGAAGACAGGTGAGTTAAGAGAGACATGATTACCACACACATGATTCTCAGAAGATAAGATAGGGGTAGATAAGGACAGTTTATTTAACGCAGGTGGTACACAAACAAGGGGGTACACAAGTGAAAATTGCGTACCCAAATAAGCCATAGAAACATTGGAAAGAACTTTTATAGTGCCAGGGGTAGTTAACAGATGGAATGCATTAGGCAGTGATGTGGTGGAGGCTGATTCCATACAGTTTCAAATGTAGATAGGATTGAGCTCAGTAGGCTCAGGAATCTGTACATCTGTTCATCAGTGTGTGTGTGTGCGTGTGTGTGTGTGTGTGAGTGTGTGTGTGTGTGTGTGTGTGTGTGTGTGTGTGTGTGTGTGTGTGTGTGTGTGTGTGTGTGTGTGTGTGTGTGTGTGTGTGTGTGTGTGTGGTGTGTGTGTGTGTGTGTGTGTGCTTATATTTGCGATGTGTATTTCTTGAATTTTGTTCCGTATCGCCCTGATGGTACCAACAACGATCACAGTAACTGCGTGAGGAGTCTCTTATGGACAAAAAAAAGAGACGTGTCCTATGGAAGGCCGTTTCCGTCAGGTGAGTCGATTATATTCCAGGTCCGCGTCTGAGGGGCGGCTGGCTGGAGGCCGGCGAAGAAGCCGATGTCTCCGTCGGCGAGCCTGGTGGTGAGGACGGAAGGTGCTGGGTTGGTAGCGAGGAGGTCGCAGCCCTCCTGCTTCACCAGGGTTATGTCCTGGCTGGTCTTGGGGACCTGGAAGTAGTCCAGCACGGCCGGCACCTCCTCCGCGGGGTTGGCGGGCATCTTCCTGCAAGAACACGATGGCGCCGTCACTTTAATGACGTCACACACACACGCACACAGAGTTTTAGTGACGGGGCTAAATCTCGGGCCTTAAAAATATGTCGGGCAAGTTAACTCACCTGGCCAGGATGGTGATGGCAGGCACGGGAACCAGAAAGATCGGGTTACACTGCACCAGCAGGAGCTTGTCGTCCAGCACCCCAACCTTCACCGGCCCGCCCGTCAGCAACCCTGGCGGTACATCGCACATTGTAAACAACACCAAGAAGTGCACACGACCATGTGCTGTAGTTGCCCCTAACCCATCAACAACAACATTTCAAGACCTTCACTGATTGAATCATCTCATGTAGAGAGTTACTGATGTTTGGACGTATGTCATATTCGTTTAATAAAGTCTCAACAAAGGCATTGATAGTAAAGAGAAGAATAAGTATAATGAAATAACTAGGTATGACTCTATGTTGCCTTTTTCTTATAATGACTGAGGAATGAGAAATTATGACTAAACATGATCCACTATTCCAAGATTATCAACAGATAATCTATTATTGAGGGCCCCCTGGTGCTGGTGGGCCCTCGGGTGCTGGAGGGCCCCCCTGGTGCTGGTGGGGCCCCCCCTGGAGCTCGTGTAAGTCTAACATAGAAATGCCGTTAGCAGCCTGAGGGTTAAGAAAGGAAACCTGCCATTATAAAGTGTATGAGTATGTGTTTTGGGTTCCCTTACTGGGCGCAATTTTGAAAAAAAAGTGATTTCCTTAAAACATATTGAAGACCTAGAGTCAACCGCATCAGCAAGAGGGTCATAGTTAGGGTATAGAACACAACTGATGATCAAACCAATCATAGAAGCTATGCTTCAAGCGTACAGGGGCTGTGTGACACAGAAAATACATGCGTCATATTAATTGCCTTTGATTCTCAGGACGAATTCAAATCGATTTACTGATCATAGTAATTAATATGTATGTATATATATATATATATATATATATATATATATATATATATATATATATATATATATATATATATATATATATATTGAATCTGCGTATTAGCGTATTTATATCATACGGTAAAATAAGGAGAAATACAGCCTACCTACAATTACAGGTTCTGGAATACATTTATATCAGGTCAATAACTAACTCATCTGAAATAATGTTGATCATGTGGGAGACAGATGTGGACGCTACAGTAGGGATACAGATGAGACAGGTACGATAAGGGGCACAGATGAGACAGGTACAGTAAAGGAAAAGATGAGACAGGGGTACAGTAAGGAGTACAGGATACAAACGCGAGTTCATCAGCTCACCGTCAAGGCCATACTGGGTGACAGAGAGTTGCCCGTCCCGTACAGTGACAGTACTAGTGACGTTGTAGTCCCAGACCTGCGCCATGACGCCCGTCTGCCGCCACCACTCCTCCACACGTACAGACTGCATCAGGTAGTCCAGTTGTATTATTATTATGAAATGATTATTATGTAATAAACCTATTACAGGGGGACATGGTCAAGTCGAACACAAGATAATTCGACAAAGCTTATTTTTTCTCTTTGATAAAACTGTGCATATAATTAGGTTAGGATATATTTGTTTAGGTTGAGTTAGGTTAGGTTAGGTTTGGTTAGGTTGGGTTAGGTTAGGCTGAGTTAGGTTAGGTTAGGTTAGGCTGAGTTAGGTTAGGTTAGGTTAGGCTGAGTTAGGTTAGGTTAGGTTAGGATTTTTTTTATTTTTTAGTCGCATAAGAGATTCAATAATAATTGTTAGAATATTCTTATCTTAAAGAGAGTCTTTCTGCAAAATTGAAAGATAATATTATTAAATTTTAAAAAACCAGATTTAATGAAAATAAGTTATGTTTGTCATGACCTTGAATGGAAATCAGTTTGAGAACTTTTGTTGATCAAGTACGCTGTTATTGTCAGATCATCAGATCAATATAAATCAATATCGGTAGAGTATGGAGAAGTTTGATTCATTTTTTAATCAAACTGAATATTTAGACACATACTCAAATATTAAATTCACCACATTTTTCAAACCTCTTCATTCACTAATAATATCAAGTGTGCAGCCAGTTACATTTTTTTATATTGCCTATCATAAAGCCAATGTTTTTTCTGCATTATTTCAACAAATGCTATTACAATTCTATTACAACTACCACCATGCCATTAGAAATTAGATTACAACTACCACCATGCCATTAGAATTATATTACAACTACCGCCATGCCATTAGAATTATATTACAACTACCACCATGCCATTAGAATTATATTACAACTACCACCATGCCACTACAATTATATTACAACTACCACTATGCTACCACAATTATATTACAACTTCCACCATGCCACTACAATTATATTACAACTACCACAAGATTACTACAATTATATTACAACTACCACTATCCTACTACAATTATATTACACCTACCACTACCACCACTACTCACAATATACAGAACCACTCCCAAATGACAGAGTCAACACCTTCACCATTACCGCCGGAGGTGGCCATATGGCACCACAGACGAGGCTGCACCACAGGAGGATGAATATACTCACAGTATCTGTCTGGAGGAACCCCTGGAGGCTGTGGCAGGGCATGAGTCTCCTGGTGCTGGCCATAGTCACCCACCGCCCCCCCAGCTGCCGGAAGGGACACCACCGTTACTCACTCACTCACTCACCACAATGTATCAATTATACAATGGGATGGGATGTAACTATGTAACCTGATTGCATACAGAAATCACAGTAGCGTGATACATCAAATGAACAAATGAACAAGGGCATGATTATTGATAAAGTGCTACCATGTCGTAGCTCAGTCGATTAAGGCAGCGTCTGGGATTCTCTAGGACGTAGGTTCGAACCCTCGTCGCGGCCCTTGTGGATTTGTTCATTTATATAACCTGAGCTTGTAAAAGCATCTTAATCACCTTCAGTGGTTAAGTGCTTAATAACACACTAGTTTCTCTATCAGCTGTCTCACCCTGTCAGAGTAGGAGAGACAAATGTATGTGTGTGTGTGTGTGTGTGTGTGTGTGTGTGTGTGTGTGTGTGTGTGTGTGTGTGTGTGTGTGTGTGTGTGTGTGTGTGTGTGTGTGTATGTTTCATTGAATATGACTGCATATTCTGTATTGATTATTTTTTGTTGAAGGCTTCTATCCATCTGACTAGTGTTCTAGCATCTTGGTTCATTTGGAGAACTTCTCTTCCAATTAAACAAAGATGCTGGGACACTAGTCAGAGGGATAAAAGCCCTAAACAAGAAAATAATCAATGCAGAATATTCAGTCATATTCAAAGAAACATGTATAAATGAAAACCTGCTGCCAGTATACACCAATATGTATATGTATGTGTGCATAATAAAATATTTTTTCTTGTGAGGGTACCACCTCTGGTGCCAATGTGGGGACCCATAGCCTCGGAGAAAAAAATAAAAAGTATTCAGAGAAAAACCTTGTGGTTTCTCACAAGAGCCTATAATGCTAGCAGCATAATGATGACGATGATGTCACGAGAGCAGTTGTGTGGTTAGTCAATGCTGAGCAAAAACACAGCATTTCCAATGTTTGAAGTCAGGATGCCAGGCATGATTGATATATTGCAAGGCTACTGACGGAAGACCCACATCTACTATATTGGGACCTATGCCTACCACAACTGGAGCCCACACCTGGACCCCACACCTGGACCCCCCATACCTGGACCCCACACCTTTACCCCCCATACCTGGACCCCTCACCTCCCCCCCCCCCACCACCAGCCAGCTAACGGGGTCATATATTTTTGTATGTACTTGTTTTTCTTTACAAACTGCCCAGTCATTCTTCATTTGTCGAAGCCCTTGTGTGTGTGTGTGTGTGTGTGTGTGTGTGTGTGTGTGTGTGTGTGTGTGTGTGTGTGTGTGTGTGTGTGTGTGTGTATGTGTACTCACCTAGGTGTGCTTTGTAGGGTCGAACTAGGCTCCTAGCCCCCGCCTTACGAAAGTTCATAAATTAATGCAATGACTCACTTCTCACGCTTTTATCATATTTCCATTTAACAATTGTAATCAAATTAGCTACAACTTCTATGCCTATTCTATCCCATTTATTGACAGCTTTAACACTGAAAAAGTTCTTCTGCGTCTCTGTCTCTAGCGTTCATCTATGACGCCCTGTTCCGCTGTTCTTAGCTTTGAACAATGCTGCTTTATCTACTTCGTCGATTTCCTTTCAAACCTTATATGTTATTGTGGGTGTGTGGGTGTGTAAATGAGACCTACAACATCAATTATGTCTTCAACACCGCGTATACATCGTTCCCCTCACCCTTTCCTCATTCCACGAACCCCCACACCCCGCCCACACCGCCCACACACCGCCCACACCGCCCACCATACTCACTGCCGAAGGATTGTTTGTGCTGGGGATGTTGAAGTACTGGCTGCAGACAGCCTCGGAGAGCTGCAGGTGGAGGAGCGTCATCCACGCCCCCGCCCACACCGCCCTCACACGCCCACACATCGCCTGCCTTGCCCACGCCAACATCCTGTTGAAAAACGATCAATTTTATTAAGAGAGTTGATGGAGGGGAGAGGATGGTGGACGGGGAAGACATGCCATGGGACGGGTGACGGGTTAGACATGCCATGGGATTCGAAAGACATGCCATGGGATTCGAAAGACATGTCATGCACGAGAGCACAGAGAAAGCGTGACAAGAGATGCATGGCAGGGTAGACATGACAGTGGACAGGGGGACAGTGTATATATACCCTGGTAAGACACAGGCAAGATTGACAGGAGATACAGAACAGGGCACAGGAGACGGTGGACAGGAACGAAGGAAATGAAATAGCAGACAGAAGATAACGGGGAAGAGACGGCCTACAAATGACTGTATAGTGACCCAGAAGTACACAGAGGCCACAGACGGGATACACTACAGTCACCATCACCTCACACTGTACCTCTACACTAGTCACCATCACCTCACACTGTACCTCTACACTAGTCACCATCACCTCACACTGTACCTCTACACTAGTCACCATCACCTCACACTGTACCTCTACACTAGTCACCATCACCTCACACTGTACCTCTACACTAGTCACCATCACCTCACACTGTACCTCTACACTAGTCACCATCACCTCACACTGTACCTCTACACTAGTCACCATCACCTCACACTGTACCTCTACACTAGTCACCATCACCTCACACTGTACCTCAACACTAGTCACCATCACCTCACACTGTAACACACTCAGGTCTCTCCAGTGGCTACAGCAGGCCAGGGACGGCCTCGCTCCCGGGCGCTGTGATACAGAGGGGCGACTCCACTGCCGTAAGCCAAGGTGAAGTTGGGTTTCCGTCGTCAGAAACAGCATTCATCAGGCCTTTACGCAACCACTTGCGAAACCTATGCATCTTTCCTCATCACGGCGGATTTCTTTATATTTATTAAAATGTTTTTGAGCTACACAAGTAATGACTGCTATCTACACAAGTAATGACTGCTATCTCCACAAGTAATGACTGCTATCTACACAAGTAATGACTGCTATCTACACAAGTAATGACTGCTATCTACACAAGTAATGACTGCTATCTACACAAGTAATGACTGCTATCTACACAAGTAATGACTGCTATCTACACAAGTAATGACTGCTATCTATACAAGTAATAACTGCTATCTACACAAGTAATGACTGCTATCTACACAAGTAATGACTGCTATCTACACAAGTAATGACTGCTATCTATGACTGCTATCTACACAAGTAATGACTGCTATCTACACAAGTAATGACTGCTATCTATGACTGCTATCTACACAAGTAATGACTGCTATCTACACAAGTAATGACTGCTATCTACACAAGTAATGACTGCTATCTACACAAGTAATGACTGCTATCTATACAAGTAATAACTGCTATCTACACAAGTAATGACTGCTATCTACACAAGTAATGACTGCTATCTACACAAGTAATGACTGCTATCTATACAAGTAATAACTGCTATCTACACAAGTAATGACTGCTATCTACACAAGTAATGACTGCTATCTACACAAGTAATGACTGCTATCTATGACTGATATCTACACAAGTAATGACTGCTATCTACACAAGTAATGACTGCTATCTATGACTGCTATCTACACAAGTAATGACTGCTATCTACACAAGTAATGACTGCTATCTATGACTGCTATCTACACAAGTAATGACTGCAATCTACGCAAGTAATGACTGTTATCTACACAAATAATGACTGCTATTTTCACAAGTAATGACTGTTATCTATGACTGCTATCTACACATAGCAAGAACTGGTACTGAGAGGAAGTAAAAGTGTACAAAGGAACGTATGACTGGCATTTTAATGGTGTCACAACAGTCAAGGTAAACTGTATACCTCATTAACAGAACACCCGAGGCTCTGTGTACTCTACTTTAATTGCTGTTGGCACTAGTCTCCGTCAGGCCTCTGATTGGTACTGGCACTTGGTTCCTGTGATGCCTCTGATTGGTACTGGCACTTGGTCCCTGTGGTGCCTCTGATTGGTACTGGCACTTGGATCTTGTGGTGCCTCTGATTGGTACTGGCACTTGGTCCCTGTGGTGCCTCTGATTGGTACTGGCACTTGGATCTTGTGGTGCCTCTGATTGGTACTGGCACTTGGTTCCTGTGATGCCTCTGATTGGTACTGGCACTTGGATCTTGTGGTGCCTCTGATTGGTACTGGCACTTGGTTCCTGTGATGCCTCTGATTGGTACTGGCACTTGGTTCCTGTGATGCCTCTGATTGGTACTGGCACTTGGTTCCTGTGATGCCTCTGATTGGTACTGGCACTTGGTTCCTGTGATGCCTCTGATTGGTACTGGCACTTGGTTCCTGTGGTGCCTCTGATTGGTACTGGCACTTGGTTCCTGTGATGCCTCTGATTGGTACTGGCACTTGGATCTTGTGGTGCCTCTGATTGGTACTGGCACTTGGTTCCTGTGATGCCTCTGATTGGTACTGGCACTAGTCTCCGTCATGCCTCTGATTGGTACTGGCACTAGTTCTCTGTGGTGCCTCTGATTGGTACTGGCACTTGGTTCCTGTGGAGCCTCTGATTGGTACTGGCACCAGTTCCCTGTGGTGCCTCTGATTGGTACTGGCACAAGTTCCCTGTGGTGCCTCTGATTGGTACTGGCACCAGTTCCCGTGATGCCTCTGATTGGTACTGGCACTAGTTCCCTATGGTGCCACTGATTGGTACTGGCACTAGTTCCCTATGGTGCCACTGATTGGTACTGGCACCAGTTCCCGTGATGCCTCTGATTGGTACTGGCACCAGTTCCCGGTGATGCCTCTGATTGGTAGTGGCACCAGTTCCCATGATGCCTGTGCGTGCGGAAGACATTATAAGAGATTACGTGGCACTCTCAAGTATGTCCTGAGGCAGTGCAGGAAACATTGTTCCCCCAGTCTACCCAAGTGAACCATGACATGCACTTTACACCATCCTGTGAGAACGAAACAAGTATTCAGGGTTTACCTACTTGCTTGCGGCACTGCCAACAAAAACAGGTTAGTCCCTCACGGAGCGAATATCCGGTTTTTGTGACGCTTTATCCGAAGGATGCGAGAGTTGCAAGAGGCTGGACCAGAGGATGTGTTGTCATGAGCGGACGGCCTTGGATGCTGGGACTTCTCTCGACCTGTTACAGGAAGGGATGGGAAGGAGGAGGAGGAGGAAGGGAGAGGAATGTGCATTGTTGCATGTTGGGTGTTTAATTTGTGGTTGTTGCTAGTAGGATTAACTTGGTTAATACTTGTTGCAGACTTGTTGATGTGATTTATTCATGTTTCTCTTATTTCTTGTAACATTTTTTGTTCGTGGCTGAGAGGACAGCGTTCGGGAGTCGTTTATATATATATATATATATATATATATATATATATATATATATATATATATATATATATATATATAATATTTCTTACATTCTTGTAATTGAATGAACCGTTTATATTCATTCTAGAGTATAAGGCTCAACACTAAGTTGCATAATATAAATGGAGCCCAAGAAGGACAATTATTATTATCAGGGGAAAAGTGCCAAGCCATTACGACTATATAGAAGGACAAGATACAGCTGATACATAATACAATTTGTCTTCTTACTAACGCTTCTTGTTATGAGTCCTAGCATCTTAATGGTCATATTTTACCCATTCATTGGCTTCTTGACTTACGATTTCTACTAATCATGGCACTCAAATTTGCTAATTTCAGCATTGTCCAGCTGATATTTTTGTGATTTCTCGATTATATTCTAAGCTTAGAACCCTACAAGTATCAGCATTAAACTGCAGTTGCTAATCTAGCGCCCACTTTCAAAAACTAAGTCATGATGTAGCAAAACTCTGCATACTTCTGAATTAATTCCCTGTAAAATTTTTAATTCGTCTATAAATTGCAATTGTTGCTGCTTGTTCCCTGTATCTAAAGTGTTTTTATATATATGGGAAACAATAAAAGCACAAGGACAGAGTCCTGAGGCTCTGTCCTTGGGCTTTTAATGACAACAGTTTCCTCCTGGGAACTAAAATTGACAAGTTTTCCACTGGCACTAAAATTCATGTATAACTAACCCTCTGTTTCCTTTTATATAGCCATGCCCTAATCCAACTTCAGGTGACTAGTCGAATGGTAAACATCTCATTATCTCTCCCTACTTTCTCCCTATGTCTACCTATATCTCACTATCTCTACCTTCTCCCTATCTCTATCTATCTCTCATTATCTCTACCAATCGCACTATCAATAGCTTCAAGAAATCGGTACCAGAATGAGAGCAAACTTGTCAATCTCGAGAGCACCTTCATAAATCATTGATTAATCAATATTTTTTTAAGTATTCATACTAATATCTTTTGTGATTATTGCTGCAAGCAATTTTCCAACAATAGACGTTAAGATAATAACCGATAGTTTGACACAAGGGATCTTTTGTTTTGTTTAATCACCACCACATTCCCAACCCTACATGATTCCGCTGCTCGACTCATATAATTTATTAAATATGCAATTAAGACACTAAGATCAGCTTTTTTACAGTTCTTGAAGGACTCTGGCAAGTATTTCGTCTGGTCGTAGGGACTTAAAAGAGCTTTAGTTTTTCAATTTATTTAACACATTTCTCCCTGAAGACTACTCAAATAGTCAGTCTGTTTTCTTCACGACCTGTGAAGATTTGTTCAGCTGCTTGTAAAATATAAAATTCTCCACTAGCACAGAGACAAAGAACAAGAAAACGCCACCCATTTCTTTGTCATTAACTTTGTCATTAAACTTTGTCATTGTAGGGAGCCGGTCGGCCGAGCGGAAAGCACGCTGGACTTGTGATCCTGCGGTCCCGGATTCGATCCCGAGCGCCGGCGAGAAACAATGGGCAGAGTTTCTTTCACCCTATGCCCCTGTTATCTTGCAGTAAAATAGGTACCTGGGTGTTAGTCAGCTGTCACGGGCTGCTTCCTAGGGGGTGGAGGCCTGGTCGAGGACCGGGCCGCGGGGACACTGAAGCCCCCGAAATCATCTCAAGATAACCTCAAGATAACCCCTCACTTAACCTGTCTCGCTTTTCTGTGGCTCAGTTTTCTCCCTAAACTTTGTTCGTTATATATGAAATAACCTTTAAGGATTTGTCTTCGTCTATTGTGATATACGTCACTCCAGCCGCCAGCCTCCCCGCTGCACCTTGGCGTCCGGGCGCACGGTGGTGGTGAAAGTGACTGAGATAATAGGTTTTTATGGGGGAATAAACTAAGTTATTATCTGTTGCACACTGAGTCACGAACCCATTGGGAAGGAAGCTGGTGATGGAAGAGTTCACCCATAGTTCACACAGAGTCACCCAGAGTTCACCCAGAGTCACCCAGAGTTCACCCAGAGTTCACCCAGAGTTCACCCAGAGTCACCCAGAGTTCACCCAGTCACCCAGAGTCACACAGAGTTACCCAGAGTTCACACAGCGTTCACTCAGAGTTCACACAGCGTTCACCCAGAGTTCACACAGCGTTCACCCAGAGTTCACCCAGAGTTCACCCATAGTTCACCCAGGATTCACCCAGAATTCACCCAGAGTTCATCCAGAGTTCACCCAGAGTTCACCCATAGTTCACCCAGAGTTCACCCAGGATTCACCCAGGGTTCACCCAGAATCACCCAGAGTTCACCCAGAGTCACCCAGAGTTCACACAGAGTTCACCCAGAGTTCACCCAGAGTCACCCAGAGTCACCCAGAAATGAATTAGTGCTACAGATTCATCCAGACACAAAGATCAAGAAACGAGATCAAAATCAAATAGTTTATGATTTAACAAGAAATGTTGAGATGAGAAACTAAATCCCAATTGACTAGAAAGAAAATGCAGTAAAGACCTTAGTCAGTTAGACCATCGGAGCCCAGGACATACAGCTCGACCAACATAACTCTGATAGGCAAGCCACTACCTGTACTAAATAACTACACACACACACTATCCACAGTCATGTAATGTACATGGACATATATATATGTACCTACACGTGGGAGTGAATACATATAAATAGGTACATTACATCCACAATTCCAAAGATAGAGAAGTCGGTACACGCACTTGGAGACACGAGGCAGCCGAGAGACTCCGGCAGCGGTCAGACCCACACTGAAGATCTCTGTGCTTCCTGCAACACTAACACCCTGACTGACTGGGCTCCTCCCCCGCCACCACGACCTCTAGCGCCCTCAGCTAGGCTCCTCCCCCGCCACCACGACCTCTAGCGCCCTCAGCTAGGCTCCTCCCCCGCCACCACGACCTCTAGCGCCCTCAGCTAGGCTCCTCCCCCGCCGCCACGACCTCCAGCGCCCCCAGCTAGGTTCCTTCCCCGGCACCACGACCTCTAGCGCCCTCAGCTAGGCTCCTCCCCCGCCACCACGACCTCTAGCGCCCTCAGCTAGGCTCCTCTCCCGCCACCACGACCTCTAGCGCCCTCAGCTAGGCTCCTCCCCCGCCACCACGACCTCTAGCGCCCTCAACTAGGCTCCTCCCCCGCCACCACGACCTCTAGCGCCCTCAGCTAGGCTCCTCCCCCGCCACCACGACCTCTAGCGCCCTCAGTTAGGCTCCTCTCCCGCCACCACGACCTCTAGCACCCTCAGCTAGGCTCCTCCCCCGCCACCACGACCTCTAGCGCCCTCAGCTAGGCTCCTCTCCCGCCACCACGACCTCTAGCGCCCTCAGCTAGGCTCCTCCCCCGCCACCACGACCTCTAGCGCCCTCAGCTAGGCTCCTCCCCCGCCACCACGACCTCTAGCGCCCTCAGCTAGGCTCCTCCCCCGCCACCACGACCTCTAGCGCCCTCAGCTAGGCTCCTCCCCCGCCACCACGACCTCTAGCGCCCTCAGCTAGGCTCCTCCCCCGCCACCACGACCTCTAGCGCCCTCAGCTAGGCTCCTCTCCCGCCACCACGACCTCTAGCGCCCTCAGCTAGGCTCCTCCCCCGCCACCACGACCTCTAGCGCCCTCAGCTAGGCTCCTCCCCCGCCACCACGACCTCTAGCGCCCTCAGCTAGGCTCCTCCCCCGCCACCACGACCTCTAGCGCCCTCAGCTAGGCTCTTCCCCCGCCACCACGACCTCTAGCGCCCTCAGCTAGGCTCCTCCCCCGCCACCACGACCTCTAGCGCCCTCAGCTAGGCTCCTCTCCCGCCACCACGACCTCTAGCGCCCTCAGCTAGGCTCCTCCCCCGCCACCACGACCTCTAGCGCCCTCAGCTAGGCTCCTCCCCCGCCACCACGACCTCTAGCGCCCTCAGCTAGGCTCCTCCCCCGCCACCACGACCTCTAGCGCCCTCAGTTAGGCTCCTCCCCCGCCACCACGACCTCTAGCGCCCTCAGCTTGTCTCCTTCCTTCAACACATACACAGCTGACCTGCCCTTCCCCAGCATGGAGTATACATCACATATACAGACAACGAACCTCAAATAATCGGCCACCTAGGACAATCAAAGACGTCACTTCTCATCACAACTAAGGCTGCAACAAAACTCATAAACAACTTTAAAGGGCAATAAAAAATAAGCCTCACCAATAAAAAGTTCCAAATAACACACATTGCATAACGAAGTAAGAGTCAATTATCCTTGACAACCACCCAGTCCGAGATACGAATTTAGGCAGCATACTGGAACTCGAGATTAATAGAATAGGAATCAAAATCCACTTAAATGACAATAAACAATAGCAAAAGCATCCTTTAACTGAGAAGATTCCGTAACCTGGGCATTTACATTTACACAAGGCACTGATATGGCCGCTACTCGAGTACTCTCCTGACCCCCGTCGAGGCCACTAGAATCTAAGTAGATAGTAGCCCCTCAGGTAAATTACTAAGCTTCCTTTTACCAGCTTTCTGGGAAAGGTAAGTAAGCTTAGCTAAGCTACCAAGCACCCACATACATCGTGTCAGCAAGGTGGATGGCCCGCCTGCCATCATTATTCACATCATTCTCCACACTTTTACAACATTCCCAGCTCCTGTACCGCTTCAACGTCTTTACCCCCACGTCATGATGTGTGTGAAGTAGATGTCATAGATTTCAACAACATTCACAAACATGGATAGTTAAGTACAGCCGAGCACAACCAAAGACAACCATGCATGTACAAATGTACAAATATGCAGACATGGCACATACACACACACCATCTAGAGCCAAAGCTCATACACATATACACAAACCAAAGAGCCAAAGCTCAACCCCCGCAAGCACAACTAGATGAGTACAAACTGTTATGATCTCAGCCTGCAGGAGAAACGAGTCTCCCTTCTTGAGAGTTATTCAGCAAGCCTGACCTAACTAGAAGGTCTAGCAAGTATTGAGGTGATAACGCATATGTAAAATAGTTGGTTGGATATGTGTAACAGTTTGAGATTATGGGCAATGCAGAAGAAAATAGATAAATGACTGGCTAGGAGATGTGGACATTTTGCTGGAGGCTTGAGGCTCGCTTCTGGAGGACCTTGACCTCACTTGAGTGCCAGACATCGCAGGGGGAAGCCGCGCTTCGTTGAGCTCCCGTCAGAAGGGAACCCCTAGTGATATATCTCTAAGAGAAGAGAAGTGTGCAGACGTGCCAGCTGTGGAATCGAGCTGGGGACGTGTGGTCTCAAGTCGTGGACGATAATTAGTGAATATTAAGCCGCCCGGAGGCATTATTGTGGGCTGTGTGGAGCGCCCTGACCAGACGCCGTCAGAGGAAAAGCGCCCTCGACCAGTTAATCTGTGGTAAGCACGATATACGCCAGTTCATAGTGATTGCATTGTAGTTGGTCGTGTGCCCAGCGACAGTAGCGATGTTTATTTATAAGTTAGACATGTTTTAATAAGGCAGAAGGCCTGAAATAGGAGAGTGAAGAGGGAGGAACACGGAGCGACGTCCGTCCTCTCTGAGCGCTGGCGGACGACTGAGGGAGCCTGGCTCCGGATGGAGGAAGACCCTCCCAGCGAGTGAGGACGCCGCCGCCAGGCGAGGTGGAGTATGGACCCGCCCAAAACGGGGGAGTCCACTCTCACTGTATGTAGAGAACAGATAGAGGTTTGAGGCAAACATATTGTGTGAATATTTTTTGTTTATGTGTTAAAGGGGAACATTTTATTGGAGTGTCGATGGGTTGCAGGTTTGTCTTTTGGGGAAGAAGTTGCTGAGAACTTCGAAGCCAGCAGATGAAGTAGCTGATGAGACTCCAAGGTAGTGGAGCAGAGGACCTCGAGCTGTGAGGAGAAGCAGCAGTGAAGAGGAGTGTCACGTGCTTCTGTAGAGGTGGAGAAGTACCACAGTTGCTCGGGGAAACTTCATGGTGTAGCAGCCAAGAGAGCTGTGGAGGAACCTAGCAGAAGGGTGAAGCACCGTAGTTGCTCAAGGAAACTTCATGATAGCAGCCTGGAGGAGCTGCAGAGGATCCTGGTAGTGAAGCCCGGAAGAACCTAAAGAAATAGGGTAGTGAACTTCCAGAGGTGGAAGGGGAAGTTCTGGTGGATTACTAGTAGGGAGTTGATAGTGTTTGGTTGTCATTAGCGTGCAAGACGCAGTGAGAGGTGAGTGACTGTTGGCATTCTTGCGTCAAGGAGTTTTTTTTATACTGAAGTATCAATGAACATTTATACTGGTATATGTTATTGCATTCAAATGCTGGTTTTCTATATATATATGTTATCTTGCTGATGGTGCAACAGTGTGTAGGCTTGACCAACTTGAGGAAGTTAATAGTATCAGGTGGTGAACCAGGAGGTAGGATACCACTTGATAAGCTGATAATAGAGTTCTGATGGTATTGGAGTGCAACCTGATTGTGATATTATAGAGTATAGGATTCATTATTATTATATGTGTGTATGTATCGTGTATGTGCTTTCTTCAGTAAATGTGTCACAATTTGCTGGTGTTTGCCCTTGTCCTAGTGAGGCTTCCCAGGAGGTAGTAAAGAAGGAGAGAGAGAGAGAGAAAGAACCATGAACCACTGCTGTGGACAGGGTAGGAGGTAATACTAGTAAGTCATAGGGGGATTGAGGAGATCATATCTCATAAGGAGAGAGTGGGGAGTCACAGCGGCTCGAGTGGGTGTGTGCACGTGACGACGAGGCTAAGTGTTGGAGCCGCATCCCCTGAACGTGTGACGTTGAGCCCCTCTCCAAGAGCCAGAAGCGCCAAGGGTGATCTCCTAGTATAAGCACTCTACCGAGTTGTGGGTTGGGTTGTCCGTAGAGGAGGATCAACGACGACTACACCAACCAACCCACAGTCTATTATAAGAAATTGGGGGCCTGTGTCCGGGAGAGTGAACTGACACACCCACACCCTGTCCAAGAGTGGATTTGTACACCCTTGCTGAAATAAACTGTGTGACCGCAGGTGTATATTCTCTCTCTTGGGAAGACTCACAGGACAAAGATGGATAAGGTGCAAACGTTTGTGGAGTCAGGCAAGCCCGAGGACTTGGAAGGTTGCACGAGGGATCAATTGAAACAAATAGCAGAAAAATGTGGCATCAGGTTGAAAGCATCTAAAGTAGCTGGGATGAAGGATGAGATCCTGAGGCAGTTAAGAGCCAAAAGTGAAGCGGCAGAGCAAGGAGCCCAAAAAGGAGCTGAAAGTGGAAAGGAGGATGATGGGCAGGATGAAGTGAGATCCCAGGGATCGAGTAGGAGCAGCAAGAGTAGCCGCAGTAGCAGGAGTAGCCGGAATAGGAGCTTGGAGAGATTCCAGTTAGAGCTCCAGATGCAGCGTGAGGACAAGGAGAGACAGTTCCAGCTGGAAAAGATGAAATTAGAACTGCAGATGAAAAATGAAGCCGAGAAGGAAAAAGAGAAAACCAGACTGGAAGTAGAAAAAGAGAAAACCAAACTGGAAGTAGAAAAAGAGAAAACCAGAGTAAGGGAACTGGAGTTGGAACAAGAGAAAGAAAAAGAGAAAGCAAGACTAGAGGTCGAAAAAGAAAAAGAGAGAACAAAACAAATGCAGATAGAAGCGAACAGAACCTTGGCTGAGCAAAGGATTGAACATGGGTTGCCAGAGAGCACCACCCAGGTATCACACCCACCAGACGTTAGGGTTAGGGAGAAGGACATTCCCTTGTTTGTTCCCGAAGAGGCAGAGAGCTTTTTCGAGCACTTTGAAAAAGTAGCCAGTATCAAGGAGTGGCCACAGGAGGAATGGGCCCAGCTGGTCCAGTTAAGATTGACCGGTGCAGCCAGGGAGGCATACACCCAATTGTCACTGGAAGAGTGCCAGGATTACGCCACAGTAAAGAGCAGCATATTGCGCTCGTTTCAGTTAACCCCAGAAGCTTATAGGAAGCGCTTCAGAGAGATGGTGAAAGTTGGAGCATGTACGTTTGCTGAGACAGCAAGAGATCTGGAAAGACGATTCCAGAAGTGGATTGAGGCTGCTGGAGTTGGATCTTATGCTGACCTGAAGCAACTGATGGTCATGGAGAAGTTCTTGGAGATGATGCATCCCGAAACAAAGTTCAAGATCCAAGAAGCAGGGATAATGGAGGTGAAAGATGCCGCAGATAGGGCGGATATGATTACTGAAGCGTACAAGAGCTTGAGGGAGAACAGAGTGAGAAGTGAGGCGAGATGCAGCAATGGCAGATCCAATGGAGTCTGGGGAGGAAGAAATTATGAAAGACCCAGAGGAACCTGGGGTGAGAAAAATTTTGATAAATGGGCAGATAAACGTAAGTACCCTAAAACTCAGAAGAGTAGGTCGCGCACTTCGTCTGAAAGTGAAGATGGAGGAGCTAAACGAGAAACTAATCGTTATCCAGGGAATCAAGAGTCCAGTAAAGCTCCACAGAGTACGAGTAGTACGTCTGGCCCGAGGAACTCCAATACGAGTGGGCAGAGTCAGAGCTACTCTGGGACATATAGAAGAGACTTTTCCCAGATGAGATGTTACAATTGTAACGGATTGGGTCACGTGATGCGAGATTGTAGACAGGGCAAGAGAGTTGTGACCCTGGCTATGTGTGACCCCCGAAGTAAATATACTAATGTGTTCCAAGACAAACCACAGAGAGCGAACTTAGTGAACGAGAGGTATAGGCCGTTCATGAGCAAAGGTTGGATCAGAGTAGGAGGCCAACCTGAGGTAGAAGTTGGTATCTTAAGAGATACCGGAGCTAATCAGAGCTTGATTACGAGAAGCCTGATTGGGAATGGTCGACGGTTAGCTGGCAGTGGGAAGATGAAAGTATATGGGTTATTGTCGGAGAGTGACATGCCCGTTTGTACTGTCCAGCTAAGGTCGGAATATGTGTCGGCAGAGGTGATGTTGGGAGTGTGCCCCGACATACCTATTCCAGGAGTCCAAGTGATCCTGGGGAATGACTTGTGTGGGACAAAGGTGTTGCCAAGAGTCATAGCGGAGACTGTGCCAGAGGAGTGCCCAGAAGGCCACTGCACGGGTGGGACGCCTGAGAGTGTGAACCTGACTGACATCCGAGGAGATGCGTCAGGAGACCGCCAAGCCATTGAGTACCCTGTCTCGGTAGTGACGAAGGCAGAGGTGGCCGACGAGGAAGACACTGGAGAAGGTGAGACAGTGTCGATTCAGCCAGTGGAAGAGATCGATGTAGATATAGCACGGCTGTTTGATGAAGGTCCAGCCCAGAAAAATGAAGTCTCGGTGAGGTCAAAAGTGAAGATGGCCCAGCCGAAGAAGAATACTGTGAAGAGAGTTGACCTGAAGAGAGCCCAGACTGCTGAAATTGAGAGTCGGAAGGCGAATGCAACTGTGCTGAGTAGAAATGAGGAAAGATGTGGACATACTGAGGACGGGAGTATAGCGTCAAGTGGTCCACGAGCACAGAGGCATATGGATAGTGGAGTTAAGTTGTTTGAGATGTCAGGAGTCGACATGTTTCACAGAAAACGTGGAGGAGAGATAGTGAAGAAGAGTAATAGCCGGGAAAATGAAAGGAGAAGAGACAGTATGTGTGGAGAGATGCTTACGAGCACACAAGGAGAGGTAAAGCGACATGTACGGTCGAGTGCTGTTGGATGTAGCACAGCGCTCGGAGAAACTTTTAGGGAACGAAGAAGAGTCGAAGGAGAAGAAATGGAGTGGTATAGAAGTGAAAAGTGTAGGAAGAGGATGATGATGCAAGCATGGAGGGATAGAAGAAAGCCGAGGACTCGATGGAAGTCAGACAGGATGAGATCTTGGATAAATGCGGAGACGCAAGGGAGGATCGTCGGTGAAGACGAGGAAGTGAAGTATGATGGCAGGAGACGAAAGTATAATGGCAGTAGATGGAAGTGTGAAGACGACAGAGGAGGTACAGACAGCAGATGTCTGACTCTGGACGTGAAGAGAAGAAGACGAGGAAACGGAGGGTGGAGACAGTAAGTAGAGTGGACCGATGGAGTGCAGGCGTCCAAGGAGGACAGCCTAGCTAAGAGGTGTCAGAGAGGTCAGATCATTTGTGAGAAGAACATGTTCCTGGAGAGAGGTGAGCCAGATGTTGCAAGGAGCAACGAACTAATTGTAGACTCCTAAGAGAGTATATCGGGTGAAGAACGAGACAGTGTGGTGGCGGATGTATTATCCCGAGCTTTGCCACTGGAATAACTCTCAAAAATAAGGGGAGGGGAGTGTTATGATCTCAGCCTGCAGGAGAAACGAGTCTCCCTTCTTGAGAGTTATTCAGCAAGCCTGACCTAACTAGAAGGTCTAGCAAGTATTGAGGTGATAACGCATATGTAAAATAGTTGGTTGGATATGTGTAACAGTTTGAGATTATGGGCAATGCAGAAGAAAATAGATAAATGACTGGCTAGGAGATGTGGACATTTTGCTGGAGGCTTGAGGCTCGCTTCTGGAGGACCTTGACCTCACTTGAGTGCCAGACATCGCAGGGGGAAGCCGCGCTTCGTTGAGCTCCCGTCAGAAGGGAACCCCTAGTGATATATCTCTAAGAGAAGAGAAGTGTGCAGACGTGCCAGCTGTGGAATCGAGCTGGGGACGTGTGGTCTCAAGTCGTGGACGATAATTAGTGAATATTAAGCCGCCCGGAGGCATTATTGTGGGCTGTGTGGAGCGCCCTGACCAGACGCCGTCAGAGGAAAAGCGCCCTCGACCAGTTAATCTGTGGTAAGCACGATATACGCCAGTTCATAGTGATTGCATTGTAGTTGGTCGTGTGCCCAGCGACAGTAGCGATGTTTATTTATAAGTTAGACATGTTTTAATAAGGCAGAAGGCCTGAAATAGGAGAGTGAAGAGGGAGGAACACGGAGCGACGTCCGTCCTCTCTGAGCGCTGGCGGACGACTGAGGGAGCCTGGCTCCGGATGGAGGAAGACCCTCCCAGCGAGTGAGGACGCCGCCGCCAGGCGAGGTGGAGTATGGACCCGCCCAAAACGGGGGAGTCCACTCTCACTGTATGTAGAGAACAGATAGAGGTTTGAGGCAAACATATTGTGTGAATATTTTTTGTTTATGTGTTAAAGGGGAACATTTTATTGGAGTGTCGATGGGTTGCAGGTTTGTCTTTTGGGGAAGAAGTTGCTGAGAACTTCGAAGCCAGCAGATGAAGTAGCTGATGAGACTCCAAGGTAGTGGAGCAGAGGACCTCGAGCTGTGAGGAGAAGCAGCAGTGAAGAGGAGTGTCACGTGCTTCTGTAGAGGTGGAGAAGTACCACAGTTGCTCGGGGAAACTTCATGGTGTAGCAGCCAAGAGAGCTGTGGAGGAACCTAGCAGAAGGGTGAAGCACCGTAGTTGCTCAAGGAAACTTCATGATAGCAGCCTGGAGGAGCTGCAGAGGATCCTGGTAGTGAAGCCCGGAAGAACCTAAAGAAATAGGGTAGTGAACTTCCAGAGGTGGAAGGGGAAGTTCTGGTGGATTACTAGTAGGGAGTTGATAGTGTTTGGTTGTCATTAGCGTGCAAGACGCAGTGAGAGGTGAGTGACTGTTGGCATTCTTGCGTCAAGGAGTTTTTTTTATACTGAAGTATCAATGAACATTTATACTGGTATATGTTATTGCATTCAAATGCTGGTTTTCTATATATATATGTTATCTTGCTGATGGTGCAACAGTGTGTAGGCTTGACCAACTTGAGGAAGTTAATAGTATCAGGTGGTGAACCAGGAGGTAGGATACCACTTGATAAGCTGATAATAGAGTTCTGATGGTATTGGAGTGCAACCTGATTGTGATATTATAGAGTATAGGATTCATTATTATTATATGTGTGTATGTATCGTGTATGTGCTTTCTTCAGTAAATGTGTCACAATTTGCTGGTGTTTGCCCTTGTCCTAGTGAGGCTTCCCAGGAGGTAGTAAAGAAGGAGAGAGAGAGAGAGAAAGAACCATGAACCACTGCTGTGGACAGGGTAGGAGGTAATACTAGTAAGTCATAGGGGGATTGAGGAGATCATATCTCATAAGGAGAGAGTGGGGAGTCACAGCGGCTCGAGTGGGTGTGTGCACGTGACGACGAGGCTAAGTGTTGGAGCCGCATCCCCTGAACGTGTGACGTTGAGCCCCTCTCCAAGAGCCAGAAGCGCCAAGGGTGATCTCCTAGTATAAGCACTCTACCGAGTTGTGGGTTGGGTTGTCCGTAGAGGAGGATCAACGACGACTACACCAACCAACCCACAGTCTATAATAAAACACACACACAAAACTACTACATATAGTCATACAGTATAAGAAGGCACACAAATGTGAATGACCAAGTGACTAGATTATACAAAAGTGGAGGTGAACGTGCAGGGAATGATAGGAAAATTTGTGAGGAAATAAATGCCAGTTTCCATGGAATGATCATGACTGAGCAGGAAGAGCTCCCAGTGCTCGGAGGTAGCCCTAGAGGGGAAGACTGCCAAATATTGAGGTGACAGCAGACGAAGGAAGAAAATAACTAGCAGCACTAGGTAAAATTAAATGTATTGAAGCAGACAACGTATCACCATTGATGTTAAAAGAAGCTGCACAGGCCCTTTAGCGTATCTATAGCACTGGCTATTAATGATGCAATTACGAATGGAGAATTACCCCGATGCCGGGAAATCGTAATACCAGTTTACAAGAAAGAAGATAGAGAAGAGGCACTTAACTACAGACCAGTAACACTGACAATCATTCCCTGAGCCAGAGTTACATTGAGGGGCGAGAGGTTGAATTGCCTTAAGGTAACAATTAGCTGAGAACCTCAAGGATCGGGGCTGGGACCCCGTGCCCCATAAGGTGGTGGAGAACAAGAATGTCCTCCGAGGCAGAGTCACCTCACTTCCTCACGTGAGTCTGATCAGATATCAGAAGCTAGAAATTGACAATTGTTGTAATAGACTACGGAAGTCGATTAAGACACGGCACCAGGAGCTGAAGCCCAGTCTCCATAAATACAGGAAATGGGGGATAAACGTATACACTTGTAAATGTGTGTGTGTGGGTGTGAGAGGTGTTTTTTGTAGTGGGGTTTTAAGTTATGGGTGTGTGTGGGAGTCAGGTTTTGTGTGCTACAGTGTAAGGTGGTTTGTGTGGGAGTGGGGGAAGATGTATGTGTGGAATGGCGTGCGTTGTATGATTATTTTTGGAGTGAGAGGTATTTTAGTGGAAATAAAATCACTTTGATCGGGAGTCAGAAATATTGAAGAGGAGAGCCTGTGGTTGTAAGAGGTTTTTGTGCGGTTGCAAGAATTTTTTGTGTGGGTTGTAAGCGGTTTTGAGTGGGATTAGGAGACATTGTTGTAGTAACAAGTTTTGCTAAGAAATGTTTGTATGTCTCGTTCTTCCACCCCCCCCCCCCCCACCCCACCCCACTCGCTTCATGCAGGTTAGCGTTCAATCCCCGACCGTCCAAGTGGTTGGGCACCATTCCTTTCCCACCATCCCATCCCAAATCCTTGTCCTGACCCCTTCCAAGTGCTATATAGTCGTAATGGCTTGGTGCTTTACTCCTCATAATTCCTTCCCTCCCTCCCTCCTATCTGTCGCTTTGACACTACTAACGTTATCTTCTTCCAGCTAAAGGTACAACTACCAATGTGTGAGAAATATTAGGAAATTAATATATCTGGAAACATATTATAAAACAAGAGGAAATGCAAAACCTCTCAAGAGGTTCTTCGGCATCCGGATTCCATCTTCCAGCCCCTGAAGCAGCCTGCTAATTCTGAGGTCTTGTTGCTGGGTCCAAAGCTGCTGCTTCTTTTTTTTTTGTCGTGGCCTTGGAAAGCGCTCAAAGAAACACGTAAGCGCCTTACGTGGAAATGCCAGCTCAGTTATGATGTCGCCAAGACCCCTCTATAAAAACCCTAGTGCCCGAGGTCGTTCCTGACTGCATGCGACTTCGTAGTCTGTCAAGACGACACGCCGTTTTGCACGGTATCTTTACATTCAAGTTTGTGCTCATTTTTGTGAATACAGTGTATATATATATATGCAGTACCGTTCATTGTATATGTGTGTGTATTTAATACAGTGACCGCCCTCGCGTTATAATCGAAAGTATTAGCATTTATAATATGGTGATGTTAGTATAGTTTTGGTCATGGTATAATCTGTAGCTAAATGGTCAGCAGCGCTGTCGGGTCAAACCCGCATATTCCCGGGTTCGATTCCCGGGCAGAACACGCCATTCGAGCACGTTTCCTTACATGTGATGCCTCTATTTAGCAAGCAGTATATAACAGCCTTCCAGCCTCCCGACAGTGGGGAAACATATTAAGGAAATACCTTTTTTACGTAATGAAACTTAACATATATGGTCAGATATGTATGTTATATGTATGCTACGTATATCATATTACTTGGTTAGGGTTTAAATATGTGTATAGTGTATCATAAATATGTGTAATGTTTTCAGAACGCACCGGGTATATAACGGACCAGTCGGACAGTTAGGAGATGCATAGTCGGACAGTTAGGAGGCGCATAGTCGGACAGTTAGGAGGCGCATAGTCGGACAGTTAGGAGGCGCATAGTCGGACAGTTAGGAGGCGCATAGTCGGACAGTTAGGAGGCGCATAGTCGGACAGTTAGGAGGCGCATAGTCGGACAAGCTGCTCTGTTTGCTCTGATCAGTTTTTTTCTAATCAAACTAAATAAAAATTAAGTTGTGCATTATATATATATATATATATATATATATATATATATATATATATATATATATATATATATATATATATATATATATATATATATATATATTCTTTTTTCTTTTTCTTTTTTGCACAAATGAGTAAAGATAGAGATTACTTCTGACTCCTGTTAGCCGGCCGAGAACTCTTATCCCTTCCCATAGCTCATGGTAAGCCTTACTCGTCTGGTCTTCCCTGGAACACGACCCGCAGATCACTATACAACCTGGTCCTCAATTCCTGCTGAGTGACCAGGTAACAATTAAAGATCGTTGCCCTCTCGATCCTTAATGATCGAATTCGGGCCAAACTCAGGGATCGAACTCGGCCAAAATTCGTCATAACCTTCCTCCGAGTCATTTGTGTGCTTAATTTTCATCTGTGGCCCCTCGATCTAATCACTCCCTCGTCAGTCTCTGCGAGTATTTTATAGGTTGTGACCATGTCTTCTGTGTGTTCTCACTGGGTTATCTTCTTCTTGAGGTTACCTTGAAATGATTTCGGGACTTAACGTCCGTGCGGCCTGGTCGTCGACCAGGCCTCTTTTTTGTTACACACCCCTAGGAAGCAGCCCGTAGCAGCTGTCTAACTCCCAGGTACCTATTTACTGCTAGGCGAACAACGGCATCACGGTGAAAGAAACTCTGCCCACCTGTTTCCGCCACCGCCGGGGATCGAACCCGAAACCTTAGGACTACGAATCCCGACCGTTGTACACTCAGCCGTCAGGCCACTGTGTGTGTACTCTTCTGGATGAAGTCACCTCGATAATCTTGCAGGGACGGACGTCCGCTTTTAAGTCCGACCATTAAGTCCGAATCATTATATCAAATTAATGCTTTGACTGTTCAATCTTCTCTCTGCTATCATTTACATTTAAAACAGTTGACATCTTCTGCGTTATTTACTTCCGTTAATTTACTGCTCTAATGCTGATGACGTTCTCTCTGGCTTCTCGGCCACTCATTTCTCTCTCCAGTTTCCTTCCAAGTCGCCCTCGCTCTACTACTTTTCATTTTCATGTTCTCGACGTTCAGTTCCTTCTAACTTTCATGTTCCGTTGGTCTGCTGCTGCTGCTCCTCACCTTGAACACCGCTTCTCTCTCTCTACCTGGTAACGTCACTGAACGATGTGAGGACCCTGTTACCCCTTCCTTCCTTCCCGCCTCCAGCGACCTCACATTTAATTGAAAGTTTGGTCCCAATGACTTAGAATAGGAGCCGTATTGTATACATGTGTGTGTGTGTGTGTGTGTGTGTGTGTGTGTGTGTGTGTGTGTGTGTGTGTGTGTGTGTGTGTGTGTGTGTGTGTGTGTGTGTGTGTGTGTGTGTGTACTCACCTAATTGTACTCACCTAATTGTGCCTGCGGGGGTTGAGCTCTGGCTCTTTGGTCCCGCCTCTCAACCGTCAATCAACTGGTGTACAGATTCCTGAGCCACACACAGATTGTGTGTGTGTGTGTGTGTGTGTGTGTGTGTGTGTGTGTGTGTGTGTGTGTGTGTGTGTGTGTGTGTGTGTGTGTGTGTGTGTGTTTGGACCCCCGCCTTTCAGACTTTTTATTTAAGTCTGAATAAAATCAATATAGTTTTTTTACTAG
The DNA here is from genome assembly GCF_040958095.1 of Procambarus clarkii. NCBI lineage: Eukaryota > Metazoa > Arthropoda > Malacostraca > Decapoda > Cambaridae > Procambarus > Procambarus clarkii. The sequence continues at coordinate 35,146,882 of NC_091170.1, forward strand.
GCTACCCTCCCCCACCCCCAACTCTCCTTGTAAAAATCCGGATTCTTCCTGAAAGAATGACTGGAGAAAATTCAACATGAGACGCTCAAATGTCACAGGGTGCGACTGGCTACAACATAACTATTGTTCCTCTTTGTTTACCGAGGCAGTTCATTAGTGTCTAGACACAACGACTCCACCCGCGGCCCGGCCCACCTGCTGGTAGTTATGACCCGCCGGGTCACCAACGGACAATATATGGTCATATATACCCGTGCTTCTTCAGACAACTCACAAAATATTGACCCTGGGTTCGGTTCTTGGGTCCCACGCGGGCTCAGTTACCGCAGGAAGCGAGTGATTCCCAGTAAGACTGTCTGGGAGACGGAGGCCACACGCAACACTACCAAGGTAAACCCAAGGTACAAGTTACTGTACGGAGGTGGACGCCCAACCACCGCCGGTACTGGAAACGTCACTGCGTAATTTATTATGTCAAGGGACAGGCAGCCAGTGTATAAATAAACCTTTTAGGCTCATATCGAGGTCGGCCCAAAGGTTGAATTACTCAACTACCACTCCCCCCCCCCTCCCCGATACCTGGTTGGTTGATTGGTTGATGGGGTTCTGGGAGTTCTTCTACTCCCCAAGCCCGGCCCGAGGCCAGGCTCGACTTGTGAGAGTTTGGTCCACCAGGCTGTTGCTTGGAGCGGCCCGCAGGCCCACATACCCACCACAGCCCGGTTGGTCCGGCACTCCTTGGAGGAATAATCCGAGTTGTAGCTCAATAACTAGCTAACTATCCTATGTACCAACTGCTCGGTGAACAGAGTCATAAGGTGATAGGAAACGCACCCAGCCATTTCTGTCTCGCCTGGAATTCGAACCAGGAATTCTCGATTGTGAGTAGAGCACGAATCCGACTGTGCCACCAGGACCCTCCTCTGCCATTCCTTCCTTCCATCAATTTGCAGTTGTTGTTATAGATTCAGCTACTCGGAACAAGTCCCAAGTAGCACGGGCTATGGTGAGCCCGTAACTTACCTGGCACAGGAGCGGGGCAAGTAGCACGGGCTATGGTGAGCCCGTAGCGGACTTACCTGTCACAGGAGCGGTGCTGTGTAGACTCTCCCAGTTTGCCGCTGGCGTACTGTAATAAATATTCTCCCGGAGCTGGATAACCTAACCGGTTCCACTATACCTCACCTAAGGAATAATCCTAACCCCTAAAAAAATATAATTACATATCTCGTATCCTGAGCTCAAGGGCTCAGCTCAAGGTTAAGGAATATGCTTTTTCTTTTCAACTCGCGAATTTTAAGTCGGTATTGACGTGCTGAAGCAGCGGGGAATAGCACCTGTTGACAGAACTTTGTTTGTTTAGTCTTCAAATGTCAACACAGGCGTCTTATGTCTGTACAAGTGTCTTGAGTCTGTACAAGTGTCTTAAGTCTGTGCAAGTGTCTTGAGTCTGTACAAGTGTCTTAAGTCTGTACAAGTGTCTTGAGTCTGTACAAGTGCCTTGAGTCTGTACAAGTGTCTTAAGTCTGTACAAGTGTCTTAAGTCTGTACAACTGTCTTGAGTCTGTAAAAGTGTCTAGAGTCTATAAAAGTGTCTTAAGTCTGTATACAAGTGTCTTAAGTCTGTACAAGTGTCTTGAGTCTGTACAAGTGTCTTAAGTCTGTATACAAGTGTCTTAAGTCTGTACAACTGTCTTGAGTCTGTAAAAGTGTCTTATGTGTAATTTATAATTATATTATTCATTGTGTCGGGGAGCAGGAAGCCAGAGTGTATTCATACACTCTTATACATCCTGGACGGGGTCAGTGATTCACCCTTGGGAAGGGGGGGGGGAAGACCTCGATAAAAGCCCAAACGTGTATGAATACACTCTGGCTTCCTGTCCCCCCCGACACAATGAATTATTAATTATACTCGTTCCTTCAAGGTCCTTCTCTCCCCAAGATCGACTTACTGACTTTCCCCAGGATGCAACCCCCCCCCCCCCCCACAACAAGCTGACTACCTCCTGAGTACTTACTGCTAGGTGAACAGATGCATTACATGAAAGGAAATGTGACCAACCATTTTTGTCCCACCCGGGATTCGAACCCAGAATTCTCGATTGTGCGTCGAGTGAACCTGACTGTACTACCGGGACCCCTATGTCTGTACAAGGCTCTTATGTCTGCACAGTTGTCTTATGTCTGTACGAGTGTATTATGTCTATACAAGTTAATTATGTCTATACAAGTGTCTTATGTCTGTATAAGAGACATAAGACTTACCCCTTGTCATGTTAACCCTTCAACTGCTCACAGCGACCACGGTCGCTTTTAGATCTAGTTTAAGATTTAAAGTTCCTGTGTGGTGACCGGTGCACCCATGCAATGTCTCAGGCCTCCAGAAAACAACTGCCATCGTGAAAAAATCACGGGCTTCTGCATGCTCTCGAGTAGGCCTCAGAGTGTATATAGCAACCATGAGCAATGCCCACACCTCTGGCTCACAGCCCCGGCATGTGGCTTGTGTCACACCATCATTCTCAGAGGGGGAAATTCTCAAGAATCTGCTAGAATGTGACATTGGTAATCCTGATAGTAATGTAGAGGCTCCTGCTAGTGATAAAGACAATACACAAAAATCAGATATGTTGTTGTTGTTGATTTAGGGGCCACAGGAGACATCTCCCGTCACGCAGGGTGCAGTCGCACCTCCACAGATCTCCAGTATCAGCTCTTGATACTGGTAATGGCTCAAAAGGGCCACCACTTACGGGCTATTCATGCCCGCGCCACCTTTTGGGTGGTTTAATCTTCATCAATCAATCGATTTAGGGGCGACGACGATCCAAAAATCAGATATAAGTGAGCAACCTGACCTCAAGGAGGTACCCTGGAGGTAGTCACTTCAAAACAATTTCATAATAAGTGCTGTTAATATATAATTACTCCCTAATTTATATTTAGGTTAGGTTTAATTACGTTTGGATATGTAAATACGGCTATTATTCTCAAATATGAAATTCAAAAACTAATTTACGTAACCCCTAGAATATATTTACAGAAAACCTAATTCTTCAGACTATTTCAAAGAAAACAAGTTAAATATAGACTTCTTACATTTTATACAAAAAAAATATAATGCAATGAAGCTATAACTTCAGAATGTTCTCTGTTTAGGACAAAGGTTCAAGTGCCAGTTTATAAGTAGACTATTATGGAACAGTAATGCTTTCAGACTATCACAAATGTCTAGATAACTATCCAGGTAGTCTGAGAGGAGCAAGGTTTGGTGTCTCGTTTTAATCACTTTACCCTGAGAATGGGCTCAAGTGAGGGTGAAAGTGATGAACCATTGAGTGTCTCGAAGGTGAAGCTTACCCCCATCGAAGCCTGACGTCATAAGCAAAGGCCAAAGTCCATTCCATGCACCCTCCAAACCCCGTTTATGAATGAAAAATAGTTTACACGCGATTCACAACTGATGATGTCCAAACACTTCCGGAAAAAGTGCTTCATTGACGACTTTTGTTCGAACCACAATACTGTAAATGGTTAGTACCCACGTACTACAAATAATCGCCAACAGAACCTAAACACCTAACCTAACCAATGCCTAAATATGCACAATATGCTAATATACAACAATATTAATTTATATTTCAGAAAAAAACTATTTTGAATGAACAGCATTTTTAAATTGATGAATGCGTCTTTGGGGTCGACCGTTGGGTGGAATGACCTTGGTCTGAGGACGGGTTGCCCACCGCCATTATGGCCCCGGTCGACGCCACAACAGCTACAGCGTCCCATTACAGCAGCTGTGCCAACTGCTGTTCCTCTTCCCCATGAACACAATGATGACTCATTCTTTAGATTTAGTGACCAGGATACCAATACTAGTAGCTGTGCTGTGGCTAGTGGTGGTGTTGTTAGGCGGATGTCTGCTGAGCTAGCACCTCACCCCGTCAAATGATGTCATGTGATGTCACATGGGGAAATTGAGAGATTGCCTTCAAGTTCAACTATATATGCCCAACCTGTGCATATTAATAGAACTTCATCTCCAAGTCAACATAATTATGTTGGGGATCAGATTCATGCCCATGGTGGTGGTGCATCAAGCAGCACAGACCTATACTTGTTCCACAAATACCAACATTTGATGATACAAATGCAGGTGTTAAGAGAATTTTTCCTTATACTGTACTAGTAAATGTACATGCGAGTGATTATTTTACAGCATATTTTGCTGAGCTCCTAGTGAAACATATCATTCAGGAAATGGATAGATACGCGAAGAACCTCATTGAAAATGAGGACATATCCCGTTATTGACATTTGAAGAATGGGAAATACACAAATGTAACAGAACTGTATGTTTTCTAGCATTATGTATGATGAAACAGTGAAACACAAATGTTTCATTATACATAATGCATGGCATGCATTATGAATGGTGAAATTGGTTATTGGAATCAAGTTATTGGATATGTTATTGGAATGAAGACAGCTTATTCTAACACCAATTTTTGTGCGATTCATTGTGCAACAGATACCTTCCAATTTTCAGGTTTCTTCATTTTAAGAAGTGATAACGAGATTGCAAATGATAGACTGTGGACGGTAACATACGTGTTCAATGACCTGAATGGAAAGTGCAAAGAATTCTACATACCAGATCAAAAGCCAGTGACTGTCACTTGTACTTTTCAAGAGATGTCTTGTTTTCAAGCAGTATGTTCCCCTCCAAATGCCATAGATTTGAACTTTTTGTTCTGTATGATTGTGAAACAGGAATGGTGATAGACATGATACTTTATTCTGGCACACACATAGACACAGTTGATCAGTCCGGCAACCAGGAGGCCTGGTCGACGACCGGGCCGCGGGGACGCTAAGCCTCGGAAGCACCTCAAGGTAACCTCAAGGTAAGGTAGACATTACCAGTAACAATTCTCGGGAATTTTTGGGCAGTGTAATTAAGACGCTGATAGCTCTACTTCTGAACAAGAGTCACAGCCTATATACAGACAACTATTATACCTGTCATTGCTAACTAGGTTCTTACCTGAACATAAGATCTTCAGTAAAAAAAAGATGTTTGTTTCGTAAACTCTCAACGCTTGAATAGGCGGCACAATCTGCCTGGGGCGATGGCTGCAGGAACATTCATGAATTGGCAATGTCATCGTGACATTTCTTTGCTTCACTATAGCTGAAGTAAATGCAACATTGAATTGATTTTTGCTTTCTCATGATAACCCATTTTCAAAATATTAGACAGCAAATTTACAATTAATTTTTTTCTTGCCCACCACGGGGTTGTTACACATAACAGGTTCACAATGAAGGGGTTAATGCGCCATTCATGATGAGGGTGCTATGAAAAATTGTATGGTTATTGTGACATCTGTTTTAAATCTGCCAATATCTAGCAAAAATACAATACAATGTATTAAATTTTGGAAGTGGGTTTCTAGGGCTGCCAACTAGACCTAACATACATAATCCTTTTTCATAAGAACTACAGCTGTATGTAATTTCATTATGGAACAATGATCAACTGACCATGTTGTAAGCATTACTTATTGTAGATTTATTTGTTATATTTCTTCCTTTCAAGTTATAAGCAGCAAAAACACCGCATAGTTTTAGAACATGAATTTGGTGACATGTGGATTATCATTTTTTATGCCAAGCTTCGATGTGTGCAGGTGAATTTTATTTACATAGGTTTAGTGTGGATAGAGCAGAGCTAAGAATATCTAGGGGCCCAATACAAACATTTGAACTGTGTCATTATCCCAAAATTCATGTTTTACAAGCTTTCTCCATTACATACTTGTATCATGGTACCTACCAAACATGCTGAAAGCTCTGCTGAATCTTAAAATGCAGAACCAAATAAATGTAGTGCCCTTTAAAAGCAGAGTTTGGTTATGAAACTCATATTGTTACTTAATTACTGTACAGTATCTTACAGTGTGTACAAAACACATTTGCAGTTCCATCTTGAATATGGATGTGTGAACTCAAATATATGCACATAAATACAAGAAAGAAGTATTTTCTTCAAATTGGAGAAATAAAAAAGAAATCAATACTTTATAGTTATTATTATAAATACAAGACTCCCATAGAATAACGAAGTATGTTATCTTACCTATACTGTAACTTACATGCTTATATCATTCATATAGCTTGATATATCACTAATGTTGAAATACAAAATATCCAACTTCAAGAGAGTCTGGAAGCCAATAATCACAGAAAGACAACTTCAACATAGAATAACCGGTGTCTCCCCATAATAATTGTTTATTCTACGGAATACTGTGAATTAGCAGAAATGAAACACACACATTTATCACAGAATATTTTCTTATGTTTTTATACAACATCAAGCTTCTTTGAAGCTAAGTCTTTTACAATATAAAATGGAGGTAAAATTGCATAAATTAACTTTAATTATACAACATATCACTATAATCAACATTCATAATAACGTTACGTATACAAATTTATAATCTTTCTTCTCAAGTTTCACATTACCAAACAATGAGCACTCACTACTGGTATCATAATATGCTATAGAGTATCCACTAGATTTAAGGGCATCTTATTTACCGTTCCTTCGGGTCTAATGACTGAATTTTAGATAGTTTACTGGTGCCTTATTTACCGAGTCATTGACCATTAAATCCGGAATACGGTATTGAGTTTACAGTCTGGTATGTGTTAAACTGGAGGTCACTATTATGTTTGTTCTGACAACCTTACCATTGCTAGGCCAGCAGTTACATTTTTCCTTCACAGATTTCACTGCTTCTCTTATGAAGCATCTAGTCAGAGCTAGTCACAGTTGCAACCAGAGGCAACAATGGTCAAGTTACATTCAGTCAAAGGAAGTTAGGCATTCACAACTGTGGTAGAAACCAGCCACAGTTTGTAAACAATATGAGTCTGATGTTGTTTACAGAACACCAACATTACATACTTTAACAAACCCAATATACTTTTTTTATATAAATTAAAATCGGGCAGGACTGTCTGCCTCCAAGGCCACAGCTGGTAGGAAGGAAGCCGAGAATTTGAATTGTACCACAATAATCCTGTACCGACCGTTTAGATGCAGCTGGAGGGGTGGGGGTATATTTCTGGGTGGGGTCCAGTGTGGGGGAATGGGGGGAGCTGTGGGAATGGATTAGGCATGACTACAGCCAGTCTGTGATAGTCTACCTGCCACCCTGCCAGTCAAAAAGCACATCCGCCCAAACCTACCCACTCAAGCCTGCACTGTCTGCCCGAACCCACCCTAAGCCTGCCCACCAGTCAGCCACCAAACCATCCATCCACCCTACACACCAGTCAGCCACTAATCCATCCACCCACCCACTAGCCAGCCAGTCCACCTGCCCACTCCCACTCCTGCCTGCCTGTCTGCCAGACCAGCCCACTTGCCTGCTGATCCACCCACCTACCAGCCAGTTAACCAGCCAGCCATCCAGCCCACCAACCATCCATCCTGTTACTCTCTCAAATATGATTAAACAGTTACCAACATTTTAAAACCTCCAGATTTAGTGGAGTCCCAGATTTAACAACCTGGGTACAGCCCCATATAGCTCGTTAAATCGAGTGGATACTGTACAAGCATGCCCACCCACAAGGAACATCTTGAGGTTTACCACTATATGGTACAAGTCAAAATATGGTTTCAGAAAGAATGCTCGAGAAGACAAAATTATAATTAAAAAAAAATTATAATACAGGTGCAGTACTATGAAATTTTGTTCGATGCATGGTAATAAAGTACAATACAACGCCATCTCGTTTCCAATATTTAGTATGTATATTTACAAAATACTTCAAGAACAATATCCACACTAACACTACTGGAGTATTTGCGTTATGGATGAAGTGCATACCACCACCTGAAACTAAATATTTGTCAACACCATCAAAATACCTGATATTCTAAATAAAAATTCAAGCTAGAACATTCAAAACACTCATACTTTGTTCTTTGTCTGAAAAATTGTGAAAACTAAAAAAATATAAAGAAAATATACTGAGCAATAAAAACAAAAGAATAAATTGGTCACTTTTTAAAATTTCTCAATTCTCTCAGTACAAATATCCCAAGAGTAACTAGCTTCAAATGAAGTCAAAACACCTTAAATTAAGTTACATATATAAAATATATCTTATTTAGTCCACGTAACTCAGTCACACATTAGTGACTCATGGGGAAGGTTGCTTGGCGGCCAATTATTTAATGTCAGAAACAACCAGGAATTACCAGAACCAGAAGAGAACCAACAATCGCTTCCTGTGAGAGAAAAAGGAAAAGAACCAAATATAATAAACAGTACAGTACAAGGTTCTAATTCTTTAATGAAGATGTAAGACCAAAGATGAATTCATTGATTGAACAACGCAATTTACCACTCGGGAGAAGCATAAGCCGGACGGAGGTGAAAAAAAAAAAGTGTTAAATGTAGTGAAACGCCAAGTTTCTGGGCGAGCCCTGGAGGTTACCTGAAGCTATCAATCACTGATTAAGTGCCATACTATCTATGCAGAGCTCTTTTTGCCTACTGGGGACCACAAGCCAGAATCTGGTCCCCTCACAGTGGTGCAGGGAGCAATGGAGTATTTAAAAAATTAAAAAAACATATACATATGCAATGTGTGCACTTACAACTTGCTGACAAAGCATAGTGCTGCACGATATATTATGTACATCTTTAACTCTAATCAAACCACTGCTATTGTTATCAGAATTCTGGTCACTAAATCATGAATATGAATCCTTTTCACATGTTCGTGGGTACAAGCTGTATGATGCTGCTATGAGTTGCTGCCATATGCATTACTGATGTATGCTGTCTTAGTACTGAGCCTCTTCACACCCAGGTAGGGTGCCAACATTTTTTTCTAAAATGGCATCTGTTTACTTGAGGGAGCAGATGTGAGCCATATGAACCTGTGGGAATTTTAAATCTTACGTGGTAAAGTACTTTAAAAAAAATCACTGATTGCGTCATGCAGTTTATGGATAAATGGTGAGAACATCCTAGATTATGTCTCACGAAGTCACTCGGGGGCTCCCCCAGAAACAGTAAATGAGATATTTGGGGTGAGTGACATAGGACAGCCTAACCTTGGTCCTCCCTAATTATATTTTATTATTACACTTACCAGTTCCCATTATGCAAATAGAAATTCTGAATACCATAATGATGTAAGTCTCTTTGATTTTTCAGCCATGAGTTTTTCAGTAATAGTAATGCCATGCTGGGCACCTGCACTCAAAAATCTGTAAAAGACAAGTAATTTGTTATACGCAGTAGATATTTTCCTCGCAAAAATGTATAATTAAATTTGTAATAAGCAATTCAGAGAAGTGTTAACATATACAGTATTTGACCAAGAAACTTATCGAATCATGTACCTCACTTTGAAGCATGAGGACCTTATTCAAGAAGACTAGGAACTTTGCCATCAATTAGTCCAAATAAAATAAGACAAAGAGTTAATCAAGGATATCCTGCATAAAGGCAGCAAGTTTAGAAGTCATTCTTTACCAGATGGACAAGTTAAATAAGTTTATAGGCACTAAATGGCCACTAGAAGCCTTCATCAAGCAAGGAGTTGACAGAGGCTGCCAATCACTGATGACTAAATCTCAACTGCACCATGACCAAATGCAAAATATTTCTTGCCAAAGATTACCTTCATAACCAGTGCAGTTGTGATAGCCAAACTTATCAAGACCCCTCACACAATGGTTACAAAAGTAGTGCAATATCTGTCCCACCTTCCATCTAATAAATATAATAATACACCATAATGAATTGTTTGCCTCTGTGCATTATACTGTAAAAATGAAAAGTACCTCATTTTCGGACATTCTTCCCATAAGGAAGTTACTAAATTTACCAGGAGGGCAAATTGTCAACTTTTATTATTTAATATGTTATACACACAGAACAATGTCCAGTAACGTTGTATGTGCTGGCTTTACAGGAGGATGGACTGACAGATATACGAAACAATTTACTGTACACGGCAACATAATAGAAGTGGTATCTCTGGCATATTTAAATGCCAAAACACTGCTGAATTTTAAAATCCACCTTGAAAAAATCATCAGGACATATTGGGGGACCTTTGACAAGCTGCCGGCTTGCTGCCTTCATCGAGGCCACTAGTGTGATAGTGGCCCTCAAGTAAAATTCAGGTAAATACTGTATATGTGAGACATACATTACATGCATACATGAGTAGATATGGTTGGATTGAAATAGGAGCTGCTTCACTTTGGGATAATACTGCAGTTTACTCTACTCTTTAGTTCTTAGGAGCAGAGTAATTAGAACCAGCACACAAAACTTGTGAAAGACATCTGCACTGAACTGAAAGTGAGTTTAACATTTGTTATTCTCATGCTGTTTGCATAACTATTTTCCATTATAGATACTTTTGTGTCTATTCCACTCCACATAAATGAGAATTAGTGAAATTTAAAGACAAAGACATGAAGACAGACAGATACAGTGGATATATGGAACTAAATGACTTTATAATAAACAAAATAATAGTCTATTAGTATAAATTACTGGTAATATAACTAAAGGAAGCCTTAGGCAGAAACAAAATGAAACCTTAAGCTAGAAGTAAATGAATACATAGAACTATATGATGACTTTAAATCAAACTAAACAATCCCTAAGGATAGAACTAAATGATGCCTTGGGATGGAACTATGAAATGCCTTGGAATAAAATCACATGACACACAGGTTACAGCAAACAATGAATATCACTAACAGATATTTGGAAAGATTAAACACTTTATTTGGACAAATAATTGATAAAATGTAGCAACGCATTAGCAAGAATATGTTTTAATGGCACTCAACAGTGCATTACCTTTTGCTGAACATCTCAATTAGGCATCCAAATTTCCCAAGTCCGTGTACAGTGATTGTTCCTTCTTGCTCAAACTGTGTCCTGAAAAAAGTAAATTAATGAAATATTTCCAAGGTTGTGCAGCTTTATTTATATAATTATCCACTCAAAAGATTATGGGGCAAACATAATACTTTGATAGATCTTTGATATATAAAGGTTATATTCAATTTTTCAAATGAATTCAAAAGAACTACAATTCATTGTCGAGCAATGAATTAATAATACTGCCATTTTTAAGATGAACAAATCAAAATATACACAGAAGTGTATATTCAATACACTAATTTCCACAAACCAACAGGGTGGCAGGTGCTGTATATCCTTAAAGCCATCATATTAGTTAATACATTCTCGACTTCTATATTATCTCACTCTTGCTCATTCCACTCATACTGCAGCATTCTCTTAAATGGTCCACACACACACTTAAACCATCTAAGTATGCACTCTAATCTTCAGCCATCTGCTACATTCTCTTTATTTTGAATAGAGATTTTGTATTGTACTTCCATTACATCTCTCTAGCTGGCCAGTTTATTAATACTCCTCATTCCACCATCGGTCTCGTATCATGCAGGTCGGCGTTCAATCCCCGACTGTCAAAGTGGTTGGGCACCATTCCTTTCCCCGTCCCATCCCAAATCCTTATCCTGACCCCTTCCAAGGGCTATACAATTGTAATGGCTTGGCACTGTCTCCTGATAGTTTCCTTTCCTTCAGGTCTTGTAATCTTCCCTCATTTTTCACCAGAAAAGGAGCTGGCTGCAAACGAACGAAGCGCCCACCAGGGCCAAAAGAATAAGAACCCCCAGAGTCGGAGTAGAGTATGAACCTCCCGCACCCAACAACTGGAAGCCATAGAAAGCCAAAATACTGCTTTATGAAATCTTTATTTATCCTTGGCCATTGTGAACCGAGCAAACAAAAGAAAAGAAATGAAACAACCCATTCAATGGACAAGGCAGGCTCAGGCAGTGCATGAAACAATGCACAAGAAAGTTGGCGAAATGGGGCTGAAGAGGTATCAACCACAAATGTAAGCTGGAGCAGCTCCACCAACACTGCACTCAATCTCCCTGTCAAAGGGGCTACCTGCAGTGCGAGCCTCATGAGCCAGCCTTCCAAACAGAGCGAACATGGCACTGACCAGACAAAGAAGAAGTGGCTTCAGGTGGAAAGACACTTGACGTCTCGACAGGAACAGTAGGCTCAAGACTGCCTCCATGCTCAGTCGGAAGGGAAGATCCACCCAAGCCACATCCCGAGCTAAACCCTGCCCCGAGTCTGAAACCCTCAGAGTCTTTGAGGCCAGAAACAGGAAGAAGGAGAAGGGTGAACCATGGCTGCCAGGAAAAAAAGAGGTGAGGATGGAACCACAGTTGCTTTAACTAACACCTCCAAATTTGAGTCCCTAAACACCAAGTCGAGCAAATCTGGAGCATCCAACCAGGCACACAAATGGGACCACTACAACACATAAAATTGTAAACATAATGAATTAATCAATTGCAATTACTGTAAGAAATGCCTCACTTCCCAGCCTTGTTCACCTTTCTTAATTCATTTTCCTCTATTCATTTCCTTCATTTATATTATTAATCATTTTAGATTAATAATATAAATATTCTATAATATGTACTATGATATAGTATTTTAAACAATTCCCAATCAATACTGTACAGTAAAATTTCTCATCACAGCAGTTTCCAATCATAGTATTTCAATTGATTGTAAGTGAGGTATGAGATGGAGTTTGAGAAAACAACTTATAAGGGTTTTAATTGGATGATTTGCTATCAATGCCAAGGTAATTTACCTAGCCACAGACCTCTGGTGAAAACTGTGGGGAAGTGATGCAGGATGCAGAAGCATATCTCTCTCTACTTCAAAGAGGCAAGCTAAAAAAAACAAATAATAAACAGAAAAATTAACTAGCTGATATATTAAAGTGGCAATGTTCACCAATCATTAAATACTTAAATTTCCCCAAAGACTGACCCTTCACAACATATATAATACTCAGGGCGCTCAATCTCATAGAGTATGTAGAATGCAGAATTAATGCAGAATTCCAACATAAAGGGGAATTATACACGTTAAAATATCACAATGTACATTTATTTTATGTAACAATTTGTGTTTATTTTTAAATGAGAATGAGATTTATCCTAATCGTATAATGTTCTTACCAATTTGGGTTCTGTTGATGAGGTGTAAAGACAGATGCTTCTCTCATAGTGATCCAGTGAGAGACAGAAAGGTTATGCGTTTCAACATTAAATTTCCTCAGTCTTCTGTCCCACCAGCATTCCTCTTCCAGTTCAAAATTATCTACTTGTAAGGTTTCCACCTGAAAATAGATTTCATTATAAGCTTTTCAACATAAAATAGTGAGACTGAGCATAACTATAAAGAGGATGCATATGATCAATACATTATTTATATGATCAGGAGTGACTGCATCATTGTGTTTACTTTCCCCCATCTCACAAGCATGGTGAGAGCAGCCAAAATATTGCAAGTGAAGTGACTTTTAATGTGTTTATGAGCCACTCGTTTTAAACATGAAGTGTGTTTTACCACGATGGAAATGTTTGGCTTTCCCTCAAAGAAAAAGCATTCAATGATAGAGTATGTTTTACCTGGCCAATATGAGTTCCAAAAGGGCATTAAGTGACAAGTTACTTATAAGTCAGTTATAATTACTGTATAAGGTTATAAATCAAACAATTACTGTATTCAAAACACAAACATGGTTATTTTATGGCAGAGTAATGCAGGCAAGAGGTAATGTGCTATTACAAAGCTCTTAACATCATTTGACAGCATTAATCATGTAATTCAGGCATTCAGTGATTGTATAGTGCTATATAATAATGATACTGAATGGTAGATAAAATAAACAAAACAGTGTTGCAATGGAGCACATTCTTCTCCTCTCTGGCGCCATACGAAGATACCCAAAGCAGGTATTCGAGTCACCATCTTTGTGATCGGGCAGTCTCCAGTATCAAACCTGCAGTTGGTATCTGACAAGTGCTTGCAACAGAGTATAAAATAAAACCAAAAGTGCCAGGAACCCTTGAAACATCAAATGTACCTAATGTGATATAGTTAGAATAACTATTAAATCTTTTGGTTTAAATGATTCTGGGCTTACTTCTTACAAAAATTTGATGAAACTTTTTTTATTCTCAAATTTGTGTTATATTTGACCTAAATTGTTTACTCTTGTTTTCAGACAGATGTATGGTTCTAAAACCACACTAAATACTAGAGAAGATCTAGTGCATTGCGTCATTGCAAAGGACTAAAGCTCATGCCAAGGAGAGCACAGTACAATCCTAAGTGGACCCACCCTTCTTAATATTGATGGTAAAACATTTCGGACAGCAGCAACTCTCTTCGTGTAATGTCGCCCATCTTTATCTCTCTTTCGTTCTATGATGGAGCAGGAAATTATATTTGGGTCATATTCATTCGGAAATTTGGTAAGATGCGTAGCCACAACAACCTCGACTGGCTCATGATACACATGCTCTGCTGTCACTGTTACTGTCATTGTACATCTCTGGAAAGTCAAAATCCTTTTAGTTAATATAATATTAGACATTCTAAGGTTGGCCTAAAGCAAATATCCTTTCCCTAATTTTATTCTGTGCAATCTTCTGTAAATCTCTAAACAGTATGATTGGCAATACAGTATTTTTATTTAAATACAATGGTACCTTCGTTTTCAAATTTAATCCGCTCCCAGAGACAGCTCGAAAACCGAAAATTTGAAAACCGAAATGAATTTTGCCATAAGAAATAATGTACAGTAAATTGAAATAATCCATTCCACACCCCCAAAAATATTAACTTAAAAATACATTTTATACATACTACTACTTATGTTTTGTACTACAGTATGTACAAGTATATTTTACCTTTATTGAGGACTCTTGTTAGCATATGGAAGATACCAACAAGAAGGGAAAGGAGGAGGAGAGGTGTTAGCGTTTAGAAGGGGAATCCCCTTTCATTATACCTTTTATGTTCAGAACCAAACAAACCAGCGTTGAATAAAACGTCATTTTCTGGGCGAGTCCCGGAGGCTCCCCACAGCTATCCAGGTTCATATGTAACTATTAGCTTTCTGGCATCAGTCAAGGCGAATGGAGTTCTTGCCTACCGGGAACCACGAGCCAGAACCTAGCCCCCTCACAGAGGCACGAGGAGAAATGGCTTATAGAAACCCCTGTGTGGTTGAGAGAATGCTATGTCTGCCATCGACCGGGTCTGGCACCCAGAAAGATAGGTGCCCCAAAACAAACTCGTATTCTGGTGAAAATACAGTATTGCTAAGAAAAGCCGAACGAGTGGACAGAACTCCCCAACAAAAATTAGCAAACGAGCATAATGTCATCACGTTGACGCGCCACTGTCTGTGCACCCCCCCCTCCCCTTCTCTCTGGGAGGGGCAAACGGAGAGCCCCAGACAGATTCTGGATTAGAACCCAGAAATTCAACAAGAAAAAATTATCATGAATAATGGGGGGAGGAGGAACTTTGACAAGCCACCAGTTATTGTCCCTACCAAGGCCATTACAGATTTATTTATTTATTTATTTATATATATACAAGAAGGTACATTAAGTTCATGAGAGTACAGAGACTTGAAGTTTTACATTCTTGTAAAGCCACTAGCACGCACATCATTTCAGGCAGATCCTTAATCTAAAACATAATCTTAAGAAGGTAATTTCTAGCAAAATTAAAAAAAATGCTTACAGGTACATTGTAAGTACAAAAATACATTGTAAGAAAGTACAAAAACACATCACAAGGTTACAAAAATACATTACAAGTACAATAAAAATACATTGTGTAAGAAATTTGGCAGAAAAAAATAGGTACATTAAAGTAAATTTAAGGGTAATCCACAGGTAATGAAGCTGGCATCAGCAAGATGCTGGCATCAGGCAAATTTAGTAAAAATTTGGGTATGTATAAAGAACAACCAGTGCAAAATATAACTAGAGTACTTATATTGTTCAAACAATCCTTAATTAAATTACTCCTAAGTCCCAATATCCTTACAAAATGCACGAGTCATCATACTTCAACAATGAACAGGTCATCATACTGTATCAGTCTGCATTTTACCAAATCTTCATAGACATGTTTTCCATCCCCAGATAGCCTACTGAAATACATTACATCTTAACTTATAAGAAAATCATGCATAATGCCACTTGTAAAATATTAGCTAAATAAACAATTTGACACTGAAGCTTCCCTAGGCCTACAGCTTTACCAAACACACAAAACACTATCATACAAATTGTCAAGCTCTGTGTGTACCTTTGTCAACTCACAAACAAAAACACACACACGCCGATAACAAACTTCAAAGTGCCCACGAGATTTCCAGTCACATATAACACTAACAGCAAACTCGGCGTCTTGTAGGAGCTGACAAGGAGAGGCGACGCGGCCCACAGCAAGGAGGTGAAGGAAGAGGAGGAGGTGTATACCTCTCAAGTATACCCCCGTCAAGTATACCCCTGTCAAGTATTCACCGCCGGGGAGGACCGTTGACTACGTGCCGGACGGCATCCACTCCAATACTCTTCACTCGCCAGGATGTCTGTACTCAAGGCTGTACTCTGCACTTGTAAGTGCCACACGTTTGGGGTTTCACGCAGTGGAATAAGTATCCATAATTGGTGAAGGTGGCCTTGGGGGGGGAGGGGGTGAAGGCCCTTTTGAGTACGGACGCCAGCACTTGTTGCGGTGGTCTGGACCTTAGAGTATACATGTACTAGAGGACGCACCGCGCCGTTTGTTTTGGTGCGGCTGGTCACGTGACTGCTGGCACCCAGAGTTTATACAGGGTGTCTCAAAATATGTTTTCGCAATTTTATGATTGAAATTGAATTGAAATTGAAATTGAAATAAGTTTATTGAGGTAAAATACACACAAAGGGATGAGGTAGCTCAAGCTATTCTCACCCCCTTCAGTACAACGTGTTCATACATATATAGACACACATCACAAACAATAAACATATTGCCAAACATTCTGAGAAATAAACATATACATTTCCTAATTTATGATGGTTATTTCTTCATTTTTTTCGTGGAGAAAACTGTTTCCATATTTCAACTGGTACATATTGTAATATATAATTATGACATAATCTAACTGAAACTTATCACGAATATATTTGTGAAATGAATTATGATATTGTATTTATCTAAATTTACCCGAGGGTCACTAGCTAGTGGCCTCGACAAGGACAGGAAGCCTGCGGCTTGTCGAAGGCCCCCCCCCCCTCATTTGCCTTGATCATCCTTTCCAAGTGGGTTTTGAAACCTAATAGAATTTGGCGTTTGCGGCTTCGGCAGGTAGGCGGTTCCATGGGTTTATAACCCTGTGGGTGGAAAAGCATCTCCTGTTCCTTGTCCTACATTGAGGTTTCTTGAGCTTGATGCCGTTGCTCCTTGTTCATGTTATATTTGATCTTTTGAAGAAGTGGTTTGGATCAATGTCCTCCAAATTGTTCAGTATTTTAAATGTTCTAATGAGATCAGTCCTGATCTGATGGTAACACTAAATTAAGCTTACCGTTACCTTGAGGTTACCTTGAGGTGTTTTCAGGGCTTAGCGTCCCAGCGGCCCGGTCGTCGACCAGGCCTCCACCGTAATGTAATTTGAATTTACGTTACCATAATATGAAAATTTAATAATGCACAAAGTAGCTTAAATGTATAGCACAAGACACCAATTTTGCAAATGGTAATGTGAGTAAACTAAGGCAATTAACATTAATTACAAATCCAAATGAGTGTCAAATAATGGTGTGTGTAACATATAAGGAACATGTTATAAAAGTACAGTACAAATATGAACAATGACTGCAAGTTTAGTTTAGTTCATTTATTATGCACCCCATACCCATCTTGTGGGCGGCAATGGAAAGGGTTACAGAGGCACATAAAGGGTTCAGGGACTGAACCCCACAATTCATTTAGCTAAGCAAGTTACAATCTTGATGAGCTAGTTACAAGCAAGAATGGCTGGAATGACGATGCGGGGGAGCCTCTACCTCTAAGCCAGCTGGCTTGGAACCCCCTCCCAGCCCGACAGGGGAGGCGGAGATGGGCAGACCAGAGTGAAGCGTCAAGGAGGGAGAGTTATGAGGTCCTGTTTTATGTAGGCGTGATAGGCGTCGCGCCCAACCCAGCGAGCTTGCTTCGCACATCATCTGCATGGCTCCTCCAGTGTACTCACCTAGTTGATCTTGCGGAGGCTGAGCTCTGGCTCTTTGGTCCCGCCTCTCAACTGTCAATCAACTGGTGTAGGAGTGTGGAAGGACTGGAGGGCGTAGCCCTGCATGGGGATGCGGTGTTAGTCCTGGAACCACTTCTCAATCAGTCTGTCAGATGTAGTCAAAAACAGTAAGTTATTTACACTTATTCTGGTTTAGCGTTTTCTTCGGCTCTGAACCGTGAACGTTCTTTTAGAAAATATCGTAACGTAATACATGGAATGATTTCGGTGATAGTTGACGATCTCTTTCCACCAGTCTTAGAGCAAAATTTAACAAGCCACACACACACACACACCACCTAGTGCCCAAGGTGGTCCGGATCTACATGCAAACCACCCAAGTAATCCTGGACACTCCAGCTGCTTAATGCAGGCCTGTTTCGCCAGTAGGCCGGTGATATGGGCGTCGTCCACTCATAGAAAAGGGACGACCTCGGAGGCCTCCAAGGATTCAATTCAATTTCTTTCTTCGTTATGCACCCCCTTATACCCATCCCGTGGGCGGTGGTGGAAAGGGTTACAGAGGCACATAATCAGTATATTATATATATATATATATATATATATATATATATATATATATATATATATATATATATATATATATATATATATATATATATATATATATATTTATTTATTTATTTATTTATTTATTTATTTTGATTAGCTAAAATTGGTAATTGTAGCCGAGCCTAAGCCTAGCAGTGGTAACATCTAGAAGTCTGTTAACCGTACTGGATGACCAATAGACGTGTGGTTTTTCCTGCATAATATAATGATTGATGGAACAACTGGTGGGAATTTCACTTTGCCTCAAATCTACGAGATTTTGTTAATGTTCCCGGAATATTATTGCCCTCAGGCTGGAGCTGTGGGATGAGATACTCTCGCATCACACCTTCGCAATATTCCTATCATTCCAAAAATAACCAGTGACACGTTCAAATTGTAAAGGTTAGAATTTAGGAGTCATATTACAATTATTTATTTGGTATTATTAAATACTATAAAGCTCTCACACAGGACCCGATAGGCTATGAATCGTCCAATTTTGACCGTCTTACAGTATGTTGTCTGTCAAGGACTACCCCATGAAGGATATTATGTTATGGCAGTTATCCATGGTGTCACTGGTGCCATTTGTGACACTCATGTTACTGGTGTCATTGGTGCCATTGATTTCACTTGTGGCACTCATGTTACTGAGGTCACTGGCGCCACTGGTGTCACTCATGTCACTGGTGTCACTGGTACCATAGTTGAGGAGTGTACGCAAGCGGATATGAATTCCTATTATCATTCTGTCTTTATTTTGCACGTGTTGAGGTTTTGAGTATTTCAGAGGCATCGGATCAGGCGTTTAAATCTTTTTCACCTCACGTTGAACGTAAAACTTTTCCCTTAGGAATTAAAGTGACTGGATTATGCATGGAATGGTTTCGATGATAATTGACGATATCTTGCCACCAGCCCAAACGAGAGCCATATTTAATAAACCAAACCACCTGATGCCCAAGCACTTTCCGATCTGCTTCTCCAGAGCCGTAAAAATCCTGGAAACCCAGCTGCTTGATGCCGGCCCCTTTAGCTAGTAGGCCGGTAATATAGGTGTCGTCCACCCATAGGAAAGGAACGACCTTGGAGGCCTCCAGGAGTCGTGGGATGAAGCTGGTCTGCAAGAACCACGCACCACCGGAGCAGTAAAGTGGGTAGTTCTGGGCTGGGTACTCTTCGTACCTCACCTTCCACCGCCCTTTTCTCAGCGCCGGTCCGTACATATGACTACATATAAAATGTTTCCTATTGACGTCGTCGAGTTCCTGGAGGGCCCTGTAAAAGAGGAAGATGTCGATGTGCGTGTCGTCGTCAGAGTGTAGGGTCCAGGGAACGTGAGAACAGTGTTTGTTGATCCAGTACAGGCTGGCCAGACCCTTGTAGCTCAATAAGCGGTAGTGGTCGCCGTAGTCACCCTGTAAACAACAAATGGAACGTGAAAACAGTGCTTGTAGATCCGATACAGGCTGGCCAGACCCTTGTAGGTCAACAAGCGGTAGTGGTCGCCGTAGTCACCCTGTAAACAACAAATGGAACGTGAAAACAGTGCTGTAGATCCGATACAGGCTGGCCAGGACCTTGTAGCTCAACAAGCGGTAGTGGTCGCCGTAGTCACCCTGTAAACCACAGCATATATTAAGCTAGGTTAGATTTGAATGCTGCAAGTATTGTGCAAATTTGAAATCGATTGATGCCGATATAATTCTAGTAATCGATCACGTCATCCTTTATGCAGAAATGATTGTTGTTGGCAGTGTGTGATTGTTTTGTCAACGTTAATTGTTATCAACTTTCCATGCATAATTTATATAATATTTTATAACTTTAATTTGCCTTGTAAAATTCCACGTTATAGAGCGTCAACGCTCTATCGAGCGACGCTCGATATGACGATGATTAACTTGACGCATCACACTCTTGCATCACACCTTTGCATAACACCCTCGCGTCACATCCTTGCATCACACCCTCGCATCACACCCTTCAAATCCTTCAAATCTTGCTCAACTAAGCAACTTCCTTAGTTGAGCGCCCCTGCATTATTCCAAGCCTAGAAGTTTGTATCCTATTGTCTATCCAAGCCTATTGTATCCGCTGTTATTCAACGTTTGTTCAACTTACGGGTTATGTTGTTATTAATGAGCAGTTATTCATTATCTAGACTCACTTTTTGTATCCACTGTTATTCAAATTTTGTTCAACTTACAGTTTATGTTTACTATTATTTATTAATGTTAATCATGTCTTACAATTGTTAGCAAGGAAAATAAACAAATTTAAACTCCACTTTTTTGGCTTTTGCTATAACCTCCGAAAATATTCGCAGAGGCAGAACCCATTTCCTAATGTATATATACACAGCTTTCCTCAACAATAAAAGTTGTTTAAATTTAAGGACCCTTGCAGATTATACAATAAATGACCCTTGAAGTTGGACAGTCTTTAACTGAATATCTAATTGATCCCATTTCAACCTAACCAAACCCTTTGTAGGATTATACATGCATAATCTTGCAATAATAATAATTTGTTGAGAAAATAAATTAATATATACATATGCAATATTCTTGTCAGTCAGGCTCCAGATGTACATGTCAAATTATATGGATGAATTATGGTATTTTTTTCACTTCTACCTTGAAGTGGGTGGGGGGGATCAGGGGCATAAATTCCTAACTATTCAGCTGGGTCTTCAGAACTTCGTCAGGGTACATATACCCGCAGCACCTGTGCTGAAGGCTCTCACTAATCTTCCATACAGCGCCCGTCCCCGGTGACTCGTACGTTATTTATGATCACATGTGGTAATAAAAGGGGTGATACCACCAGTAAAAAATTATATTTTTGTGTTTTGTGCCTAGGTTAGGTTAGATATTTTTTGTTTCATTGATCTTTGTTTGCAATCATAATTTCTGGTTAACGCATTTTGAGAGGTACGGTATAATTATAGAAGTTTAGGATTATTAGAGAAAAGCTTGAAAATAATCACCCATAAGCTTCAGCTATCACTTAATCCGACCGTAGCCTGTACATATAAATGTAACCCGTCTTCAGGATATGTCAATGTCATCCAGTGGCTGACCCCAAAGACGCAGTCGCCCATTTTATGACGGCGGGTGTCGTAAATTAATATAATCAGTTATCAGTGCTGTTTATTCAAAATAAAAATGTTCCCAAATATAAATTAATATTATTTTTTATTTGCATAGTGTACATATTTAGGTGTAGGTTAGGTTAGGTGTTTAGGTTCTGTTGGCAATTATTTGTATCTGTAGTATGTGGGTGAAGCATTTACAAAGTTAAGATTTGAACAGAGGCCGTCAGGAAAACACTGTTTCAGAAATGTTCAAACGTCATCAGCTGTGAGGCGTATGTAAAGCATTTTTCTCTCATAAATAGGGGGTTTGGCAGTTGCATGGAATGAACATTTGGCTATGCTAATGAAGATGGGATGCATAAACAAAGGTCAAATGCTAATTAATCCAGCCGCATCCCTACATCCCTGGTTTAGGATGAAAAAAAAACATTCACACACGACTCATGCAACCTGTTCTCAGGTAAGGCTTATCCACCCGGCAGTCAACCCCAAAGCCGCATTCATAAATTATAGACCCAATCCTCAGAGTAAAGTGACTGACACCAAACCTATTCTCACGCTAACTGGGTATTTATATAGATATTTATTATGATCTGAAAGCATATTACGGTTCCAAAAATAGTCTAATTATAAGGTTATGGTTCGAATGGAGGTCATCAGTCAGGCCCTATTTGATAAGTTTTCGAACGACATGATTTGTTATTTGCTTAGCTAAACGAACTAGAGGGTTCAGTTCCTGAACCGATTATGTGCCTCTGTAATTCTTTACACCACCGCCCACGGGATGGGTATGGGGTGCATAATAAAGAAATTGAATTGACATGATTTATTAGTTGTTTGTAAAGTGTTTTTCATTTATGAAGAGGGGGTTTAGCGGCTGAATTGACAAGCATTAGGACTTTGCTGATAAGGAGTACCTAGACTTGTAACTGATCATGTTCGAACTTTTGCATACATGCTTCGCTACTGTTCTATGTTTGATTCACCACTATATATTAATGTCCCAGCCCGTCCTCATCAATAACGCCAAATGTTCATTTCATGCAGCCGCCAAACCACCTGCTATTACTGAAAAATTATTACTTTACACACACGACTCACAACTGATGAAATTCAAACATTTCTTCGCTGACGACTTCTATTCAAATTGAACTCTATAAATGCTTCACCCACGTACTACAAAACCAGTAATTGTCAGCGGAACCTAAACACCCAACCTAACCTACGCCTAAATATGCTAATATATAATAATATTAATATAAATATTTTTGAGAAAATGCCTATTTTAAATAAAAACATTTTAAAATTGATGAATGTTTTTGAGGTCAGTTGCTGCATGGAATGAACATTTCCTGAAAACTTGCTGAAATGCTTCACCCACGTACAAATAATTGCAAATAGAACCTAAACACCAAACACCAAACAAGCGATTATTGTTGTTGATTTAGGATCCGGCATTAGTGAAGGATGTGAACAGGCGCCTTCGTGACAGAAAACGGAAAACCTTGAGGCTAATCGCCCGATGGTGGATAACTAATGTTCCTTACGACAGATTAACACGCGGGGAGAAATATTGTTTATAGTTTTGGTTTCCTAATTTGAAGAATGATATTGGTAAATTTATAGATGTTCAGAATAGAAATAAGAATAAGCAGAACTTATCCACTCTAGAAATGGGAAGAACAGGTGGCGATTTGATATAACATATACGTGATAATTTTATCTCGTGATAGGCATGTGAAACATACTACCAAAAAGACGTAAATCAAGAGTAATATCTTGCGCTTGCATCACCTGGACAATATCGTGGTAGCGTTGGCTTTCTTCCTGAACAATCTGTCGCTCTATTTCATTTTTGGCTCGTCCCACCATGAAGACAGCACCGACCTTGACGCTGATGTCGCCCAGGTCATAGTTGGAGGCGTTGGCCCAGGTGGCGCGGACATCCCTCCTGTGTCCAACACGAGTAATGGCGGAGTGCACATAGGCGATGACTTGTAGGCCGGGCCGCTTCTCGCAGTAGTCTGCCTCCTCAATCAGGAACCGTGTGGGAATATTTGCAGGCTGTCTCACCGGTGACGTGTCAGGCTCTATTGGGATGAATGTCGAACGTTCCTGCCATAATGGTATTGTTTACTATCAACACAAAGTTAGTAAGACCTTATTATCATAACTAATATTTAAATAATAACTAGTACCATTCAGTAGTCATATAACCTGGTCTTAAAAGTTTCAGGGCCAAGAGTCAGGGGCTCAAAATCCACCCCGACCTCCTTGCTTTTGTCATGAGTGGGGTTCAGTTCCTGAACCGATTATGTGCCTCTGGAACCCTTTCCACCACCGCCCACAAGATGGGTATGGGGTGCATAATATAGAAAACGCAATCAATCATGATTGTATGAGCACGGACACAGTGGGGAATTTGCCTCTCATTACCACTTGGTTGCCAGGCTCCTCTGTCAAATGGAAGCACTAACCACACATCAGCTGACGTATTAACCAAATCCAGACGTGAATTAAAGCGCCTATACAGACGCCGTAGCATGAACCAATTCCATTTTCCCCACTCGCAGTAATAAGTCACTGAACAAGAACTAATAAACTTATTTTGATATAATTGCTATGATAGGGACGTTGATGGTATGTATGTACTTTTTATGGTAATTTCTGAGCCTCTTGGCCGACTAATAACAATTGAAAAGGTAATGGGTTCAGCTGCTCTATACCTTTGAGATGTAATATATTTTATCAATACTCCTTACTTAAATTTGAACTTTATGCCATGCATATAAAATATTCAATAAATCCCATCGCCTTTGACAAACAATATAGAATATAAATAAACAACCAATAATATATTTACCCATATGTTACAATGTTTCTCATTGTATCATAATGTAAGTGGCTCCAACATCTCACTCACACTCTTCCTATCTCTCACCGGTTGCCAGACATAACTCACTAACCTTCACTGACCACTCACAGCTCACCTGGTCAATAAGATGTGTACTAGTGAGATGTGTCGAGGCTTGACGGCTGATGACGTTCTGGTCCACACTGGCCCCTGAAGCACTGCTGACCTGATCCTCAATACGGGTCGTGGTCTCTGCCTCGCCCTGGCCTCCGTCTTGGTCACCAGGCGGCTCCGAGTAAGAGAGGCGAACGGGAAGCAGGTAGGTGGCAGAGGTGAAGGAGGAGACGTAGAGGATGTACAACCCCGCCGACCCCAGCACCAACAGCCACGCCACCTTCACACTATACCGTCCAGGCACTGGAGGGGGGATGGAATTTTTGTTATACATAAAAATATTTCGAAAAGGGAGAGGGGGGGGCTGGTGAGAGGGAAGGAAACTGCAATTTTGCAGTTTTTGTCATAAATGTTAGAGGGAAGACTGCTTCATAGTAAGTCACGCCATGCTTTGTCTCACTAGTTTTCGTAAACAGTTTTAGAGTATCACATATGCACTCCACTCCACGGACGCCCCCCACCTCCCACACTGTAGAACATCACACTACACCTCACACATCTGACAATGTAGGGTTACATCTACCGGCTACATCTCACACACTGTAGGGAACACCTTACTACATCTCACAAGCTGTAGGAAAACCATTACTCATGGAAGGAAAACAGTTAACGTAGTGTCTATATATTAGAAAAGAGCAAAACAAGAGCCACTGAACTACAGACCAGTATCACTAGAGCAGTGATACTATGGTTTTATACTATTAATACTCTTTTATAGTATTAACCAAGGTTTATACTATTAACCAGAGTATTGTTAATACTTTGATTTGTTCAACCCTCAACGTTAATGAGTTTAATTTTTTATTTTTTATTGAATTTACATGCCAAAGGCATACAACAAATACAATAAAAGAAGGCACCAAAGTACCACTACGAAACAAAAAAACATGACTTCAGCTACAGAACATAACACACACCTAAACCACAACATTAGCACATAAAACAGAACAAAATCACTCCAAATCAGATACCGGGTCGTCAGGATGCTATTTTTGAGGAAATTCCTTCCGAGGAAACTGCCGACGATATCCTTCCATATAACCCACACTTCCGGAGAGAGCGAAAGGTCCCCCCGGCAATAGGGGCGACGCATAAGTTCCGAAGAAGAGTCCCTGGCCACCCTGCGCCTACCCCGCGGCTGCACAGCCTGCGAGCCAACATCTTTCCTAAGGACCAGCATCAAGTCCTTCACCCGCATCCACGGTCTCCGTAGGGGCAACAACCCCCACTCCAGGGAGCCCTCAGCAGGAGGCGCAAGGAGGAAACACAGGAGCAGGCGCGGACACCCCAACACCAGCATCCGCCTCCACAGCGTGGATATCTGCCACCACCACTGCCGAATCACCATCAGACAACAGGAGCTGCAGGCTCCTACTCACTCCCCTTCGACTGAAGACATAGCACTCGCATACTCCTCCACGTTCGCCCAGACGGGATTCCCAGGGAGAGGAGTAACCGACGAACGCCTGGAGCGCTTCGGGTCCGGCCACATATCAGAACTCTCCACCTCGACGATGGCCGACACACCGGAGGCACAAGGAAGGGGGTCCCGTGAACGTACCTCACGGCCACGCAAAATCGCAGTAGCAGTGACTACAGGAGGCACAGGTCCATGTATAACAGAAGGTCGCAAATTCACTGGCATGATAAGGTCCACACACACACGGCCCCAACACCAGGAAGCGCGCTACGAAAGTCCAGAGCCGCAGGAGAACCATTCACAAACGCCGCAGGGGAAGGGGTGAGAACAGGGGAGGATCCACACTCCACACCACAACCACGCCTGGACCACACACACACACAACATTCTTAGAGCACAGACGACAATGGTACAGCCACACAGCCACAACCGGTCGCGTCTCCAACGACAGGCGGTGCGGAGGCACAGCATCCACCGCCACCCCAACATCCCCGTCAACGGAAACCTCAGAAACATCAGGAGCAACCATCGGGCAGAAATCTTCGTCGCAGAAGAGGTTCACTTGGGCCACGACTGCACTGCAATCCACAGCCTGGTGCCCTGACAACCCGCAACGGAAGCAGGTCCGCGGCTGCCGGGCATAGTACACACGCAGATAGTATCCATCAACTTCACTGACGAAGGAATGTCACACTTGAGCCGCATCTCCAGCGTCCGGATGTCATTCTGAATGCCTCGTAGTCTACCAGAGGAGATGGTATTTATCCGGACGGACACCACCCGTCCGTACTGCCCGAAGAAGCGCCGGAGCAACAACTCAGAGAACTCGATAGGGTCACCATGGATGCTGACGTATGTAGAGGAGCCACTGCGGTTCGAAACAACCACAGAACCAGCAGCCTCCGGCGACAGGAATGTGTTGCCGTCAAAGCGACGCAGAAAGCACCAATAGGCCTCCTCCGTACACAACTTAATTACTGCCCGATGCCTCGTAATCAGCTGGACGCCACAGACGTCACCAACGTCAATGCCCTACACATCAAACATTCGCCCCTAAATCAACACGACACATCAAACATGGTGGTGTCCACTACAGGGTAGTCAGCAATGCCAGAATATTCCAGTCCAATTGTCCTAGACCGCAAGACGGGGGGCAAGGACCCCCCTTCCTCATCACTTAAGGGCAGCAGTGCACATCCCCCTACCGGCAACACCTTGGAGAACTGCTCGCGAGGCTAAGCCAATGCCAACTGAGAGGACAAGTGACACGTCCTCACCCCACAGCGACCAGGTCGCCAGTCAGCCTAATTGTCAAAACAATCAGTTGTAACTTCTCTCGTTGGTTAACTATCATAAGTTGGGTGCGCTATTTCTGCAGGAATGTATTATAAAATGTGTTACCAAACTTGACGTACTTCAGGATTATTTTGAAATCATCATCAAATTATACAACGCTGCTGATAGTTTTGCGATAATATTAAATGCACAATAAGCCAACATTTAAGTTCTTAATATGGATGATCAGAGTAATGAACTACAAGGAAAAATTTAGTTTTTTGACATTATAATCCCTTTCCTAAATGTATATGCTCCCTCTGGAACCCTGAGGACGCAGGAGGCGAAGGAATTGTTCACTACACAAATATTGTTACTGGCTATAAGGTAAGTAAGATACACGGAATATTTTTGGTGGTGACTTGAACTGTATTACTTCTGTGTAGGATTGTATCACTCAGTTGAACACGTGTGTCCGGCGTAAGTCAAGACTCTACATTGTATTGATCTGCGGGATGCGACTAACATTAACGGTGGAATTCTTCAATATACGTATAATGGCCACAATTATGGCTCAAGATTAGACAGAATATATCTGCATAAATTACATGATCAGATTAGCTCTTGCGGTACTGTTCCGGTTAGCATTCCGAATCATTGCTTGACTGTAGTGAAAAATTAAGGTTAATGATTTGTTTAAGTGGGGGAAAGGGTCGTGAAAGTTAAATTACGGTCTCCTACACAGTCGTGTTGTCAGTGATCATTTTCGAGTATTGTGGGAGCACTTGGTGAGGCAGAAACACAAGTTCACGTGTATTTTAGAGTGGTGGAACATGAGTCAGGTTGAATGTAAAAGGTTGTTTATGAAACTGTTCAAGAGACAGGCCGCTGAGACATTGGACATTCGAACTTACGACAACACAAAAGGAAGGAAACTATCAGCAGAAAGTGCCAAGCCACTACGACTATATAGCACTTGAAAAAGAACAGGATAAGGATTTGGAATGAGAAATTGGAAAGGAATGAGGAAATCTTTAGAGCAGGACCGGGGATCAAATCAGTGTCTTAGGTAACCCCAGACACTTGTCTTAATCCATGGACCACGATATGTTAAAGGTTATCTAACTTGGGATCTTTTCAAATCCACGTACAGTTAGACCACGCTGTTATGATATCCTTGTGTATTTGAAGATACATATCTTCGCCCTCCCGATGTAAAGACAGCCTTGACCTTGAGAAGGAGATGCTAGAGAAGCTCTTCTATTTCACACGATATGTCATCTGAGGCAACCAAAAGAGTAACACCATGGCTAAAGAGTAACACCATGGCTAAGAGTAACACCATGGCTAAGAGTAACACCATGGCTAAAGAGTAACACCATGACTAAGAGTAACACCATGGCTAAAGAGTAACACCATGGCTAAGAGTAACACCATGGCTAAGAGTAACACCATGGCTAAAGAGTAACACCATGGCTAAAGAGTAACACCATGGCTAAAGAGTAACACCATGGCTAAGAGTAACACCATGGCTAAAGAGTAACACCATGGCTAAGAGTAACACCATGGCTAAGAGTAACACCATGGCTAAAGAGTAACACCATGGCTAAGAGTAACACAATGGTTAAAGAGTAACACCATGGCTAAAGAGTAACACCATGGCTAAAGAGTAACACCATGGCTAAGAGTAACACCATGGCTAAGAGTAACACCATGGCTAAAGAGTAACACCATGGCTAAAGAGTAACACCATGACTAAGGGTCGTACAGCGAAGTCAAAGACCCCGCCCACAGCCTAATATCCATTGCTTGAGTGGCATTAATCCCCCATTATTTCCCCTGAGTATCTGTGCACCTAGTCATAACAGTATTTGTGTGTACGTCTGGTAACATACTGCATGTGTGAAGGAAGAAATGTATATGTTTATCACACCGAATGTTCGATTTTATATATATATATATATATATATATATATATATATATATATATATATATATATATATATATATATATATATATATATATATATATATATATATATATATATATATATATATATATATATATGATCTCGTTGTACTGAACGGGGTGAAAATAGCTTGAGCTATCTCATCCCTTTGTGTGTATTTATATCTAAATAAACTTATTTCAATTCAATTATTTCCCTATTTCTTCATCTGTGTGTGATTACTTTACTTAAAACATACAACTCTACATCGTTCACGCGTGTATTTAAGATAAAAAAAAAACAGGGGGGGTAGAAATAGCCTAAGCTACTCTATCCCTTTGAGATGTATTTATTGCTTATCTCAATAAACATACTTGAACTTGAACTTGAAGATAAATTTGCACCTTGTATATTCATTCATTACATGATGATGTTCCAAAGTGGAACGAAACGTTGTAGAAAATATACCTTTCGATAATCATTAGAGTTTCTTTGCCATGAATTCCGGTAACTTGATTGTTCTTCTTAATTAATCCCGAGAGTAAGAAAATAGTTAGAAGCATGGAAAGCCTATAACTATAAGATGAATAACGACAGCAACGCGGTCATATATAACCAAATATGCTCAAACGAACACCTGCTGCCCAAGTGTGTGTGTGTGTGTGTGTATATATATATAAATATACTTCTCAAAATAAATATAATGTTATACATATATATCAACCCGTCCTCGCAAATTCGTATAGTCAATATTGACTTATTAAATATGTGCATAGGTGACATACTTAACATAATAGTTTCCCTTGAAAAGATTCATAGAAAACACCGACCTTACCTAACCTACTTAGTATGTTAAGATAAGCATCTTATTGCTTCGTAATTACAATTATTACCTAACCTATACCTATAATAGGTTAAGTAACAATTGTAATTACGAAGCTATAAGATGCTTATTTTAACATACTAAGTAGGTTAGGTAAGGTCGGTGTTTTCTACGAAGCTTTTCAAGGGAAACTATTATGTTTAGTATGTCACCTATGCACGTAACTAATAAGTCAATATTGACTATACGAATTTGCAAGGACGGGTTGTATATATATATATATATATATATATATATATGTCGTACCTAGTAGCCAGAACGCACTTCTCAGCCTACTATGCAAGGCCCGATTTGCCTAATAAGCCAAGTTTTCATGAATTAATTGTTTTTCGACTACCTAACCTACCTAACCTAACCTAACCTAACTTTTTCGGCTACCTAACCAAACCTAACCTATAAAGATAGGTTAGGTTAGGTTAGGTAGGGTTGGTTACGTTCGGTCATATATCTACGTTAATTTTAACTCCAATAAAAAAAATTGACCTCATACATAATGAAATGGGTAGCTTTATCATTTCATAAGAAAAAAATTAGAAAAAAATATATTAATTCAGGAAAACTTGGCTTATTAGGCAAATCGGGCCTTGAATAGTAGGCCAAAAAGTGAGTTCTGGCTACTAGGTACGACATATATATATATATATATATATATATATATATATATATATATATATATATATATATATATATATATATATATATATATATATATATATATGTCGTACCTAATAGCCAGAACG
This sequence comes from Procambarus clarkii, assembly GCF_040958095.1. Classification (NCBI taxonomy): domain Eukaryota; kingdom Metazoa; phylum Arthropoda; class Malacostraca; order Decapoda; family Cambaridae; genus Procambarus; species Procambarus clarkii. Next base: position 35,178,114 of record NC_091170.1, read on the forward strand.
CACTTCTCAGCCTACTATTCAAGGCCAAATTTGCCTAATAAGCCAAGTTTTCATGAATTAATGTTTTTTCGTCTACCTAACCTACCTAACCTAACCTAACCTAGCTTTTTTTGGCTACCTAACCTAACCTTACCTATAAATATAGGTTAGGTTAGGTTAGGTAGGGTTGGTTAGGTTCGGTCATATATCTACGTTAATTTTAACTCCAATAAAAAAAAATTGACCTCATACATAGAGAAAAGGGTTGGTTTATCATTTCATAAGAAAAAAATTATAGTAACTATATTAATTCAGGAAAACTTGGCTTATTAGGCAAATCGGGCCTTGAATAGTAGGCTGAGAAGTGAGTTCTGGCTACTAGGTACGACATATATATATATATATATATATATATATATATATATATATATATATATATATATATATATATATATATATATATATATATATACATTACAAAAACACGTATAGAAGGCAATAATATTATTATTAAATAATATCGGTTTGAGAATACATAATTATGGTATTGCAATTTTGGAATTTAGGCTACGTGTGAAGAGGCACTGCTTTAATTACAAAGGAAAATAAAACATCTTACGTTTCATATTAAAATAGTGTTGATGATGCTGATCTCCTTTTGAGGTTTGTCTTCCGTCTTGGGTGCGTATCTGAAACTTCCGGAATTATTTATCTGTAAATGAGAAAGAACTTAGACCTGATGGAGAGCCGTGGAAACGCCCATAATCCCATACCCATAGTTTTGCTTGCGTAGATTGCTTTGGGCGGCCATCACTAGTGACCAGAGACCCGTGTATAGTTAAGGGCGGCCCTTAGTAGTGACCAGAGACCCGAGTATAGATAAGGGCGGCCCTTAGTAGTGACCAGAGACCCGAGTATAGTTAAGGGCGGCCCTTAGTAGTGACCAGAGACCCGAGTATAGATAAGGGCGGCCCTTAGTAGTGACCAGAGACCCGAGTATAGTTAAGGGCGTCCCTTAGTAGGGACCAGAGACCCGAGTATAGATAAGGGCGGCCCTTAGTAGTGACCAGAGACCCGAGTATAGTTAAGGGCGGCCCTCACTAGTGCCCAGAGACCCGAGTATAGTTAAGGGCGGCCCTCACTAGTCACACACTTAATGGTCAATGCACAATCTGTAGGTGTAAGACTATCATTGACGGTGATACTGTGAGGGCAGCGTCCTGTCATGGCCTTCACTGTAACTCTGCGACCAAGGAAAACGGGAACCTCCCTAGGATACGACTAAAATGTGTTTCTAGTTGTTAAACCCAACAATGTTAAACTAAAAACTACTAGGTACAGAGATTCCAGTAAAATGTTCCGGAGAGCATCTAGGGGTATCTTGAGGTTATCTTGAGATGATTTCGGGGCTTTAGTGTCCCCGCGGCCCGGTCCTCGACCAGGCCTCCACCCCCAGGAAGCAGCCCGTGACAGCTGACTAACACCCAGGTACCTATTTTACTGCTAGGTAACAGGGGCATTCAGGGTGAAAGAAACTTTGCCCATTTGTTTCTGCCTCGTGCGGGAATCGAACCCGCGCCACAGAATTACGAGTCCTGCGCGCTATCCACCAGGCTACGAGGCCCTAGTGTACAGGGGTATGTTATATACACAAAGGGCCCACTTGTAAATTTTTCTTGAGGTTAATCTATGCTAACCCCAAAATCTGTTTGATGTAAAACGCTGAGGGAGTGAATATTTCCTTAACTTCGTGGCATGATTAGTTTATATTATTTCTCCTTTAAATACTCACATCATCCTAATTGTATAATATATATAATTTGACACAGTCATTGTTGTTGCTCCAATGGGAAATTAAGTTTTTTCTCAACCTGTAAACTATCGTTTGCTCCAACTAATAATAAATTTACTCAAACCGATCAGTAATAAATGTCTGATGCGTCAATAAAATAGGGTCACTCGAGACACTGAGCAATGCTCAGTGACTCGAGCGAGGTGTATTGAGCACAGGTCATCATTACCCCCAGTGTACACTAACTAGTATTGTGCACAGGTCATCACCACCCAGTGTACACTAGTACTGAGCACAGGTCATCACCACCCAGCGTACACTAGTATTGAGCACAGGTCATCATTACCCACAGTGTACACTAGTACTGAGCTCAGGTCATCACCACCCAGCGTACACTAGTATTGAGCACAAGTCATCACCACCCAGCGTACACTAGTATTGTGCACAGGTCATCACCACCCAGCGTACACTAGTATTGTGCACAAGTCATCACCACCCAGTGTACACTAGTATTGTGCACGAGTCATCACCACCCAGCGTACACTAGTATTGTGCACAAGTCCTCACCACCCAGTGTACACCAGTATTGTGCACAGGTCATCACCACCCAACATACACCAGTATTGTGCACAGGTCATCACCACCCAACATACACCAGTATTGAGCACAGGTCATCACCACCCAGTGTACACCAGTATTGTGCACGAGTCATCACCACCCAGCGTACACTAGTATTGTGCACAAGTCATCACCACCCAGTGTACACTAGTATTGTGCACAAGTCATCACCACCCAGCGTACACCAGTATTGTGCACAGGTCATCACCACCCAACATACACCAGTATTGAGCACAGGTCATCATCACCCAGCGTACACTAGTATTGTGCACAGGTCATCACCACCCAGCGTACACTAGTATTGTGCACAGGTCATCACCACCCAGCGTATACCAGTATTGTGCACCGGACATCCCTATCTAAATGTACATAGATATATAAGCAATGCTCAAAAAGAGCCCTGCACTGTTCACCGTAGCTCTATATTAATCACCAAGGTCCTGAAATGTTCAATAGAGCCATGCACTATCCACCAAAGTCCTACAGTGTACACACAATGCACTTTTCATTTCGGGAACACTCAGTGTTTCCATCTGTTGCCTTCAACGGTATTTTGACTTGTGTTGGCTTCTACAGTGTGAACGAGGCGCGTGCTCCTTCACGCGGGCCTGTGGGGGGCCGGGACGAGCGCTAACCTGCTCCCAAGAGCGGCAGCCTCCCTGCCTCTGGCCCTCTCTGTCTCGGGGTATTGAGTGAAACCTTCAGTGTTAAGTGGGGACGGCTCGCACCTGCTCTCCGTGCTCACACGGTCTGTGTACGTGTGTGTGTGTGTGTGTGTGTGTGTGTGTGTGTGTGTGTGTGTGTGTGTGTGTGTGTGTGTGTGTGTGTGTACTCACCTAGTTGGGCTTGCGGGGGTTGAGCTCTGGCTCTTTGGTCCCGCATCTCAACCGTCAATCAACTGATGTACAGATTGCTGAACCTATTAGGCTCTATCATATCTACATTTGAAACTGTGTATGGAGTCAGCCTCCACCACATTACTTCCTAATGCATTCCATTTGTTAACTACTCTGACACTGAAAAAATTCTTTCTAATATCTCTGTGGCTCATTTGAGTACTAAGTTTCCACCTGTGTCCCCTTGTTCGTGTTCCACCCGTGCTAAAAAGTTTGCTTTTGTCTACCCTGTCAATTTCCCTGAGAATTTTGTAGGTCGTTATCATGTCTCCCCTTACTCTTCTGTTTTCCATGGACGTGAGGTTCAGTTCCCTTAGCCTTTCCTCGAAGCTCATACCTCTCAGTTCTACGAGTCTGGTGGCATACCTCTAAATCTTCTCTAACTCTGTCTTGTGTTTAACCGGGTCTGGACTCCAGGCTGGAGCTGCATACTCCAGGATTGGTCTTACATAACTGGTGCATAAGGCAGTTCTTATGTTGGTCAGTCTAGCATATGTCGCTGATGATGTCTTTTTTATGTGGGCCTCTGGGGACAGGTTCGGTGTGATATCAACCCCCAAATCTTTCTCTCTGTTTGACTCTTGCAGATTTCACCTCCCAGATGGTACCTTGTGTTCAGCCTCCTGCTCCTTTCGCCTAATTTCATTACTTTACACTTTCCCGAGTTGAAGTTTAGTAGCCATTTTCTAGACCATTCCTCCAGTTTGTCCAGGTCGTCCCGTAGTCTCTGTCTATCTTCATCTGTCTTGATTTTTTGTTCTTATTTTTATATATATACAAGAGTTGTTACATTCTTGTACAGCCACTAGTACGCGTAGCGTTTCGGGCAAGTCCCTGGAATACGATCCCCGCCGCGAAGAATCGTTTTTTCATCCAAGTACACATTTTACTGTTGCGTTAAACAGAGGCTACAGCTAAGGAATTGCGCCCAGTAAATCCTCCCCGGCCAGGATACGAACCCATGACATAGCGCTCGCGGAACGCCAGGCGAGTGTCTTACCACTATACCACGGAGACTGTTCTTACCACTACACCACGGAGACGGATTATTCTCATAATTTTTGCATCGCCAGTAAACATTGAGAGGAATGAGTCTATACCCTCTGGAAGATCGTTTACATATATTAGAAACAGAATGGGTCCAAGTACTGAGCCCTGTGGGACTCCGCTGGTGAAATCTCGCCAATCTGATGTTTTCCCCCCTTCACAGTTACTCGCCGTTTCCTGTTGCTTAGATACTCCCTTATCCACTGGAGCACCTGTGTGTGTGCATTCACCTAGTTGTATTCACCTAGTTGAGCTTTCGAGGGTTCAGCTCTGCTCTTGCGGCCTGCCTCTCAACTGTCAATCAATTAACTGTTACTAACTACTAACTAACTAATTTTTTCCACACACACACACACACACACACACACACACACACACACACACACACACACACACACACACACACACACACACACACACACACACACACACACACACACGCACACACACACATGGCCTCGTAGCCTGGTGGATAGCGCGCAGGACTCGTAATTCTGTGGCGCGGGTTCGATTCCCGCACGAGGCAGAAACAAATGGGCAAAGTTTCTTTCACCTTAAGTGCCCCTGTTACCTAGCAGTAAATAGGTACCTGGGAGTTAGTCAGCTGTCACGGGCTGCTTCCTGGGGTGTGTGTGTGTGGTGTGGAAAAAAAAAAGTAGTTAGTAAACAGTTGATTGACAGTTGAGAGGCGGGCCGAAAGAGCAAAAGCTCAACCCCTGCAAAACACAACTAGTAAACAACTCGTAAACACAGCGTTATCAAGGGTTATCAAGAGGATAACATCAGCGGCATATGCCAGGTTGACTAACATAGGAATGGCCTTTAGAAACTTGTGTAAGAAATCTTTCAGAACATTATATACCACATATGTCAGACCAATCCTGGAGTATGCGGGTCTAGCATGGAGTCCATATCTAGTCAAACATCAGACTAAACTGGAAAAGGTTCAAAGTTTTGCCACCAGATTAGTGCCCGAACTGAGGTGTATGAGCTACGAGGAGAGACTACGGGAATTAAACCTCACGTCACTGGGAGACAAAAGAGTTAAAGGGGACATGATCACCACGTACAAGATTCTCAGAGGAATTGATAGGATAGATAAAGACAGACTTTTTAACACAAGGGGCACACGCACTAGGGGACACAGGTGGAAACTGAGTGCCCAAATGAGCCATAGAGACGTTAGAAAGAATTTTTTCCGTGTCAGAGTAGTAGACAAATGGAATGCATTAGGTGGTGGAGGCTGATTCCATACACAGCTTCAAGTGTAGATATGATAGAGCCTAATAGGCTCAGGAACCTGTACACCAGTTGATTGACCGTTAAGAGACGGGCCGAAAGAGCAGAGCTCAACCCCCACAAGCACAACTAGGTGAATACAGGAAGCAGCCCATAACAGCTGTCTAACTCCCAGGTACCCATTTATTGCTAGGTAACAGGGTGAAAAAAACTCTGCCCATTTTGTTTCTGCCATCACCCGGGATCGAACCCGGGCCCTTGGAATACGAGTTCAGAGCGCTGTCCACTCAGCTATCAGGGCCCCCTGTGTGTGTGTGTGTGTGTGTGTGTGTGTGTGTGTGTGTGTGTGTGTGTGTGTGTGTGTGTGTGTGTGTGTGTGTGTGTGTGTGTGTGTGTGTGTGTGTGTGTGTGTGTGTGTGTGTATACTCACCTATTTGTGTATGCAGGATCGAGCATTGACTCTTGGATCCCGCCTTTCGAGCCATCGGTTGTCTACAGCAATGACTCCTGTCCTTCTTCCCTATCATACCTAGTTTTAAAATTATGAATAGAGTTGGCTTCCACAACCTGCTCCTTAAGTGCATTCCATTTGTCCACTACTCTCACGCTAAAAGAAAACGTCCTAACTTCTCTGTGACTCATCTGAGTTTCTACCTTCCACCCATGTCCCCTTGATCTGTTAGTATTCCGTGTGATCATTTCGTCTATTTCCACTCTGTCAATTCCCCTGAGTATTTTATACGTGTCTATCATATCCCCTCCTCTCCCCTCTTTTTTCTAGTGTCAGTTCCTTCAGGCGCTCTTCACACCCCATCCCTCGTAACTCTGGGACGAACCTCGTCGCAAACTTCTGAACGTTTTCCAGTTTCCTTATGTGTTTCTTAGGTGGGGACTCCATGCTGGCGCGGCATACTCTGAGACTGGTCTCAAGAAGGCGATGTTAAGCGTTCTGCATGCTTCATTAGTTAGGTTCCTAAACGATGTTCTAAGTTGACTAGACCACACACTAGAAGGTGAAGGGACGACGACGTTTCGGTCCATCCTGGACCATTCTCAAGGCGATTGTGAACTTGAACGATGTTCTAACTTTTGCAAGCGTAGAGTACGCTGCTGACTATCCTACTTATATGTGCCTCGGCAGTTAGGTTTGGTGCTTCGTCCACTCCCTGGTCTCTTTCTCGAGTCGTTACAGGTTGGTAGTTTCCCTTCATCGTGTACTGTCACATTGGCCTCCTGTTTCTTGTTGCCTGTTCCATCACTTTACACTTGCCTGTGTTGAGCTCTAGTAGTCATTTTTCCGACCATCTCTGCAACTTGTTCAAGTCCTCTTGGAGGATCCAACAATCCTCATCCGTCACAACTCGTCTCACTAATTTTGCGTCGTCTGAAAACATAGACATATAAGATGTAACTAAATAAAGACAGGTCCTTTACGTATATCAAAAATGTAAGTGGTCCCAGTGCCGATCCTTGAGGTACTCCATATGTTACTGTTCGCCTGTCCCACTTTTCCCCCTTTAACTTGGGGACGGGCACTTGGTGGTCCCCATGGCGTAGTGGTAGGACACTCGCTTGACGTTTCGCAAGCGCATTATCCTGGGTTCGTATCCTGGCTGCGGAGGATTGACTGGGCGCAAATCGTTAACTGTTGCCACTATTTAACCCAACAGTAAAATTGATACCTGGTTCTTAAATGATTTGGCGGGTCGTATTCCGGGGAAAATTAGGATTAAGGACTTGCCCGAAACGCTATGCGTGTTAGTGGCCGTACAAGACTATAAGAACTCTTGTATATATAAATAAAAAATAAATATATAAACAAATTAATGTTACTCTCTGGCTCCTGCCTGTTAGGAGAGTCCTTACCCATTTCAGGGCTTCTCCGCTTGCTTCCGCCTGTCTCTGAAGTTTGTGTAGTAATCTCTTATGCGGTACTGTGTCAAAAGCTTTTTGGGCAGTCCAGAAATATGCAATCTACCCATCCTTCCCTGTCCTGCCTTATTCTTGTTATCATAGAACTTCAGAAGGCTTGTTAGGCATGATTACCCTGTGTAACTAATCTAAACCTGATTATTCTTTCAGGTACTTTGCAGGTGATCAGTAAACCATGGGCTCACCATAGCCTGTGCTACTTGGAACTTTTGTTCCGAGTAGCTGAATCTAAAACAAACAACAAACAAACAGCTTGTCAGTGATGTTGGTTTGTAGTTAAGTGTCTCTTCTCTATCTCCGTTCACTCTCTTGCGTGCGCGCGTGTGCGTGTGTGCGTGTGTACACATCGGAACCATCTATGCTGCAGGTGTCGTCCAAGGCATAATTTGTAGCGACGTGGTGCAGATGACGTGTAGTTATTACTGCAGTTTGGAAAATAAGTGCAGAATGTGGTGGTGTTGTGGTGGCTGGTGTTGTGGTAGTGTTGTGGTAATTGGTGGTGTTGTGGTGGGTGTTGTAGTGGTTGGTGGTGTTGTGGTGGTTGTGGTAGTTGTTGTGGTGGTGTTGTGGTGGTTGGTGGTGTTGTGGTGGTGTTGTGGTGGGTGGTGGTGGGTGGTGGTGTTGTGGTGGTTGGTGGTGTTGTGGTGGTGTTGTGGTGGTTGGTGGTGTTGTGGTGGTGTTGTGGTGGGTGGTGGTGTTGTGGTGGTTGGTGGTGTTGTGGTGGTGTTGTGGTGGGTGGTGGTGTTGTGGTGGGTCTTGTGGTGGTTGGTGGTGTTGTAGTGAGTGGTGGTGTTGTGGTGGTTGGTGGTGTTGTGGTGGTTGGTGGTGTTGTAGTGAGTGGTGGTGTTGTGGTGGTTGGTGGTGTTGTGGTGGTTGGTGGTGTTGTGGTGGGTCTTGCGGTGGGCGGTAATGGTGTTGTGGTGGGCAAACAGATCCTTATAGGTCCTATTCATATTTGTAATTTACAAATACGTGCTCCATTTACGTGCTGGCTGCACGTAGTGGAGACAGCACGGGCGAGTGGCAGACGGTCCTGGAAGAGAGAATCTTTCACCCAAACTTTCGTGGTTGAGGTTAACGAGCATTTAATACACTAGTTTTGTTAATCACTGGAACTGGTGCTGTATAAGAAGTGATTAGAACAGAGTGACATGTGATCCTCCAACCCGTGATCCACCAACACATGATCCACCACCTGAACGACAACATTTAACACTGAACAACGACCACCAACACGACTCCTTATCGCTGCCGGAAGCACAAAAAGGAAATGCATGAGAGTTGTTTATCATGCTGATTGTTTGTTTACATATACGAGATGAACGCAATAATAACAATGAGAAATAAAACACACACAGAAAGGGCATTAAATATATTGTGATCCAAGTGATCTTTCACATTGGGAGCTGTGCTGAGCGACTCTTAGCGCCAGCCAGGTGTGTCACAAAAGTACAGGCAGTGAAGTCAGATGTTTACTGATTATCTGTCGGATCTCAACCATACTACAGGTGTTAGATGAGGGAGATATCAGGTGTTGTGGTGGTGTGGTGGCGGCGTGGTGGACTGTGGTGTTGTACTGGGCGGGTGTCTAAGGTATTTGTTGATCTGTAGCAATTTACCAACAGTACAATATGGCAAATCATCCTCCTGTTTAGACAGTACTTTTTGTAACTATGGGCACCATAGTACTAACATCAACGTACTAAGCAATTAGATAGTAGACTTTTGTAGTCTTCACTTTATAGAATTCGAAAAAAAATGAAGCTAAAAACAAACTTAAATATTCCGAGGCACGTGTACACATATGTGTACACATATGTACTATATTAAGCCTCAGATAGCGTGTATTGGGTCTAGGAAGGTTTGTTTTGCAACATAAGTAGAAAATCGTTTCCGGTTCGTCCAAATTCAATAGTACCGATTTTCTACTTTCCAATTGCGTTGTACGTCGGTATGTGTACTATAGTTCTCATCCTTCATATATGTTCCATCAAGACAGGAAGATGGACTGAATAGATCAGTCTCTCTGATGTTTGACTTCCTAACTTGAAATTCATGGTATATAACTTTTTTTCCATAAGAATTCATAAATAAACCAAAGTGTAAGATTTCCATTGTAACGTTTTATTGTTACGTAAGTTTTGGTAACAATAATCATAGATAAGAACAATATATATATATATATATATATATATATATATATATATATATATATATATATATATATATATATATATATATATATATATATATATATATATATATATACATATATATATATATATATATATATATATATATATATATATATATATATATATATACATATATATATATATATATATATATATATATATATATATATATATATATATATATATATATATATATATGTAGTATACAGGAGTTTGTAGGTGTGATTGGCGAGTATGGTCCGTTTTCTGTTTTGGCTCCTCTGGTGGGTGAGGATTATCTTGAGGTTATCTTGAGTTGATTTCGGGGCTTTAGTGTCCCCGCGGCCCGGTTCTTGACCAGGCCTCCACCCCCAGGAAGCAGCCCGTGACAGCTGACTAACACCCAGGTACCTATTTACTGCTAGGTAACAGGGGCATTCAGGGTGAAAAAAGCTTTTCCCATTTGTTTCTGCCTCGTGCGGGAATCGAACCCGCGCCACTGAATTACGAGTCCTGCGCGCTATCCACCAGGCTACGAGGCCCCTCATATAAAATACGTTTGTTTTAAAATGGAACGGTGCTGAAGTGACCGGAAGGGACATTTCGGAACGTATGAGACTTAGACAGCGGCATGAAACCCGATGTGGTTTGAGGAATTGAATAAATACTGACGCCAGCAAGTGGCAGGGTCAGTGCTGTATAGGACATCAAACGCAACCCGTCCTCTTAAAAATAACGTCACTTTTGGCTCGTATGCGCACTATGGCCAAATTTGGACGTAATTTGAAATGAAATCGACTCACAAAAGTGACGTATTGTCCCGTTTTCTGTTTGAGTCGTCCGGCCTAATCGGTAAGATTAGAAGAGGAAACTTTCAAACGTTTTTCATAACGTTTTGAAACTTTATGAAAATTTCCTGCCCATCTAACCTATCAGAGGACCCTTAACTTACTGTTGTTGAAAAAAATCCCAAATTTATTTTATTTTATTTTTTCATTTTCAAATTACGTCCACTTTCGGCCATATCTTACCTTGAGGTGCTTCCGGGGCTTAGCGGCCCAGTCGTCGACCAGGCCTCCTGGTTGCTGGACTGATCAACCAGGCTGTTGGACGCGGCTGCTCGCAGCCTGACGTATGAGTCACAGCCTGGTTGATCAGGTATCCTTTGGAGGTGCTTATCCAGTTCTCTCTTTGTAACACTGTAAAAGTGTTTGGTTTAGTTTAATACATACATAGAGTACATGAGTCACAGACAAGGATCTGAGAGGTGCCAGTTTGTCGGCCTGAGATCTCACACCTCAAAGCGTTAATGACCTCAAGTGACCTGAGGTCAGATCATGAGAATTTCACCTTGCTTCCGCTAAGCTTATAATTGTAGTCTGGTAGCCTTCAATCATGCCGACGTTTAAGGAGTGGCTTGGTAGTGCCGGAGGCTATCTACTTGTGGGCGGAGTTAGTACTAGGATCCCCAATATATACTCGGAGAGCATTAAGCATTAAGAGACAGAACAGCAGACGAGCCAGCAGAGCAGAGAAGACGTCCCTAGCAGGGAGGCTGTCGGCCGGCAGGGGCGAGACAGTCTCTGTCAAGCTACAGACCCCCCCCCCCTCTCTATTCAACTTAGACTCAGTCCTCGGTGAGTGAACATTAAGGTGACTTGGTCGTGTTTACATATGTTGTGTGATGATCAGGGGCAGTCAAGTTGTAGGGTTCTCGAATTCTTGGATGATGACTCACTTTGAATATTTAATCTTTAACATTTTAATTGAATTGCTAAATTATGATACTTCATGTGAAATATAATTATGAATTTATTATTTAAATTGTGTTTAACTTTGTTCCCTAGAGCTTTGAGTTGAGGTGAGAAAGCCTCGGTGGTTACTAGATTCAAGATATTAATGAGTACATGTTTGGAGTTGATACATGGTACAGAGGGAACATACTAATAATGAACTCATGATAACATCTTTTGAGAATATTGTGATACAGACAAGTTCCATTCCTTGTCTTGTATGTGATGATCTAGAATGGATGGTGGCAGCATTTCGTCTTCTACTATCTACTCTTCTACTTCTACTATCTATTCTTCTACTTCTACCTATCTACACCTCTCCCTCCACCCCTCTCTAAACTCTCACTTTCAGCTAATGACCCTTCTCGCTCCTTCCACCTCTCTGCCTCTCACCCCAAACCCTCACTAATTACTTCACTATTCATTTCTTTCCTTTCGCTTTCTCTTATACGTTTTGTGGCAATGATTCTGTATTCTAGAGTTCTCTCTAGAGTTTCGGGTAACTGATCAAGTCTCGGCGCCTTGTAGTCTTAGCACCTAGGTAGTCAAATACCTAGGTTACAAGGTGTTGAACGAGAGAGGTTGCCTTAGGAACTCTGGGAGTGCTCTAGAATAGTTAGCTAACTGGGGACGGGATAACGGACTAGAGAGAGCTGTTTCCCCCGGCCTCGTTAGTTAACTGGGGGGTGGAATAATGGACTAGATAGAGTTATTTCCCCCACCCCCCCTTACAATGTTGGCAGCGGTGTTGAACAATGTTGTAGGTAGTTGGTGTTCTTTTAACATTGTTCAGTCCTACGTGTCTTTTTGTCGCTCAGGCGCTATCAGGGAGATCTTGACAGGTGTTTATTATTCGCGATTTAGCGAGCTTTTTTCAGGTTAGGAGATAGTGATTCTCTGATGTTGTGTTTAGTGATTTTGTGAGTTTTGTGAAGTTCAGGGAATGTTCACCAGAACTTGCGTGTGTAGTTTTTATGTTAGTGATAAGATTTGGCGATTTGGGAACTTAGCGGTGTTGGTAGTGGAGCTCACCTGAGTGTGACAGGTGACCTCGCATGTCCCACGGGGACACCCAGCCACCGCTGGTCTCCAGGTCAGTGGGGAGTGGCAGGTGTAGTTTTTAAGTAGCGGTTCTGCTCAGATTATTGCGATCGACTGTTTTACTCCATTTGAACGCAATAACCCGAGGTGTACTGGTATTGTACAGCATACTAGGGGGAGGCATAGTATGTCAGTAGACTTCACGTTGGGGACGCTCGACGTTAGATAGTCTAGTCACAGGAGTGCCAACAGTTTGGAGTTGTTGACCGGCGGAGAAGCTAGGGAAACACTCTGGGTCACGTAGGTGGCTGTAGGTTAAGGGTGGGAGTAATGGATATTTAAGTACGTAAGATTAAGAACGGTACAGTTAAGTTAGGCTAGTGTTTGGTCTAATAGTATTGATATTTTTGTGGAGATTCGTTTAGTGGCAAGTTAAAAGTAGTGATGACCTTATTCTCTCTTCTCTAAACTTTCCTCTGTTACTGTCTTATGTTCCACCAAGTCAGTATCATTCAGTGTTAATTGGATTATTTAAAAAATTTAAGTGTAGTTGTTGCCAGGAGGAGAGCGGTATAACTGGACTGTGTAAACCCTATACAAACTACAGGGTCACACAATACTTTGGGAGCACGGTATTTTCGCCTTTCTGTTCATCCACAGGTGGGAGCCAGAAGAGAGGAGAGACGCACATACAGAAGAGGGAGACGGCTGCTGTGTACCATACTCACGGGCGTTTATCACCACCACCACGACCAGCCCACTACCTGGAGGTCATGGCTCCACCACCACCACCACCCTAGGGGACCCCAAGGTGCAGCCCTCTCGGTCGGTCAACATTGGTCTACCCATTGGACCCCAAGACGGACGGACCCCAGTGGACCCCAAGACGGACGGACCCCCAGTGGACCCCAGGTCGTTCTGCAGACGAACCCAGACGACCCAGTAAAGATGGAAGAGGAGCAACAACGACTCCAGTCTGTCCCACCAACATCGGTCTACCCAGGATGGACCCCAGGACGGACAGACCCCCAATGGACCCCAGGTCGCTTGTCAAAGACCCATGGGAGGAGGAAGAGAGAAGAAAGAAGAGAGAAGAAAGAAGAGAGAAGAAAGAAGAGAGAAGAAGAAGATAAGACAAGCTGAGTGAGACACGATGCCTAGTGTCCCTTGCTGGTGTCAGCATCATTGCATGGAGCGTAATTGCAAGACAGGATCGTTTGCCTTAACTGGCCGCCCCTCCTGCAAGCATGTTGCTCTGTTGAGTGATTCTTCCTGTGTCGTGCGGACTTGATGTGGCTGTCAGAAGTAGCTCTCTGAAGGAGGCGTGCTGGAGCAACAGGGAGGAAGAAGAGTAGGATGGGATTTCTACTGTTGGCAACTATATGAAGGTCTCGAAACTTGAAGTCCCTATAGCTGTGAAGAACCCCAATATACGTCTCTCATGGTGACTGACGTAGGGCCAATTACAGATCAGCTGGGACAACCGAATTCCACGGTCCTGTGCGCAGTTCAAGTAGTAACGGCTTTCGGGTTGACCAAGGGTTGTTTTGCGTTAACGACGGAGAAGCGACGGAGGCAGTTGTGTTGAAGAAATGTGGTACAGGATTATCTACAAGACCAAGCAGTGACGTCGCCCAGCCAGAGACAATGGACGTCTGTCTATATATTTCATTTTTTAGAGTAGGATGATGTATATTTGTTTAGCTAGGATGTATTTTTTTTTTTCGTTAATAAAGTTGTTGCACACAGCTAGCTTGTTTTAGCAGTGTTGCAAAAACTTTATTTCGGGGAGAAGGGGAGATGTAACACTGTAAAAGTGTTTGGTTTAGTTTAATCCATACATAGAGTACATGAGTCACAGACAAGGATCTGAGAGGCGCCAGTTTGTCGGCCTGAGATCTCACACCTCAAAGCGTTAATGACCTCAAGTGACCTGAGGTCAGATCATGAGAATTTCACCTTGCTTCCGCTAAGCTTATAATTGTAGTCTGGTAGCCTTCAATCATGCCGACGTTTAAGGAGTGGCTTGGTAGTGCCGGAGGCTATCTACTTGTGGGCGGTGTTAATACTAGGATCCCCAATATATACTCGGAGAGCATTAAGCATTAAGAGACAGAACAGCAGACGAGCCAGCAGAGCAGAGAAGACGTCCCTAGCAGGGAGGCTGTCGGCCGGCAGGGGCGAGACAGTCTCTGTCAAGCTACAGACCCCCCCCCCCCTCTCTATTCAACTTAGACTCAGTCCTCGGTGAGTGAACATTAAGGTGACTTGGTCGTGTTTACATATGTTGTGTGATGATCAGGGGCAGTCAAGTTGTAGGGTTCTCGAATTCTTGGATGATGACTCACTTTGAATATTTAATCTTTAACATTTTAATTGAATTGCTAAATTATGATACTTCATGTGAAATATAATTATGAATTTATTATTTAAATTGTGTTTAACTTTGTTCCCTAGAACTTTGAGTTGAGGTGAGAAAGCCTCGGTGGTTACTAGATTCAAGATATTAATGAGTACATGTTTGGAGTTGATACATGGTACAGAGGGAACATACTAATAATGAACTCATGATAACATCTTTTGAGAATATTGTGATACAAACAAGTTCCATTCCTTGTCTTGTATGTGATGATCTAGAATGGATGGTGGCAGCATTTCGTCTTCTACTATCTACTCTTCTACTTCTACTATCTATTCTTCTACTTCTACCTATCTACACCTCTCCCTCCACCCCTCTCTAAACTCTCACTTTCAGCTAATGACCCTTCTCGCTCCTCCCACCTCTCTGCCTCTCACCCCAAACCCTCACTAATTACTTCACTATTCATTTCTTTCCTTTCGCTTTCTCTTATACGTTTTGTGGCAATGATTCTGTATTCTAGAGTTCTCTCTAGAGTTTCGGGTAACTGATCAAGTCTCGGCGCCTTGTAGTCTTAGCACCTAGGTAGTCAAATACCTAGGTTACAAGGTGTTGAACGAGAGAGGTTGCCTTAGGAACTCTGGGAGTGCTCTAGAATAGTTAGCTAACTGGGGACGGGATAACGGACTAGAGAGAGCTGTTTCCCCCGGCCTCGTTAGTTAACTGGGGGGTGGAATAATGGACTAGAGTTATTTCCCCCACCCCCCGTTACATCTTGAACACTGTGAGGGGATTGCCAGTTATGCCCCTTATGTGTAGCGGAAGCGTGTTGAACAGTCTCGGGTCTCTGATGTTGATAGAGTTCTCTCTCAGAGTACCTGTTGCACCTCCGCTTTTCAACGGGGGTATTCTGCACATCCTGCCATGTCTTCTGGTCTCATGTGATGTTATTTCTGTGTGCAGGTTTGGGACCAGCCCCTCTAATATTTTCCACGTGTAAATTGGAAAATACTGGTCATACTGGTAAACGGCCAAAAACAACGTTATTTTTAAGAGGACAAACGAGGCAGAGGGGTTAGGACCCAAGATGGCCTCGCTGAGCTGAGATAGTTTCCACACGTTCAAGCTGGTTGCTCTACACACACACACACGCGCCCACCCAGTACCGGGCAGGTGTCCTCGATAAAGTTATGAGCGGATCGTGAGTATTATGAGTAACTAACATTAGCTGATAATTTGCGAGAGAATTTATGGAAGTCTCTGTTAGTTAGTTGAGTTCATTTATTATGCACCCCATACCCATCTTGTGGGCGGTAGTAGAAAGGGTTACAGAGGCACATAATGGGCTCAGGGACTGAACCCCACAATTCATTTAGTCTCCCTTACCGAAGTCTCTGAAATCACGATTTGTGACACTAGGCTGTGCTGTGGGCTGGTGTAAAGATTGTCTAACATTGTATATAAATACATGAATAGATTAACGCCTAGCTGTGTTCAGATTATCCCTTGTGTTGCCACCACATCTGGGAGCCTCATTGTTGGAGGACTGGTGCATGCTAATGTCATACATGGTTAATATAAGTATATATATATATATATATATACTGAGACAAAGTTACGAGACACGCATCCCGGACCTCGTTAGTATACAAACCACCAGCCCCCCCCCCCCTCCGGTAGTGTACACCAGCAGGGCCACAGCCAGTAAACATACCAGGGGGGGTATGTTTACCGACTGGGATCTCCAAAGGCCCCCTTTGGGGAAGGGGCCTTTTGCATACCTGGCCTTTGGATACCTTTGGATACCTGTTATCCTGGTATCTCTAATAGAAGGGAGCCTTTGAACACCAGCAGGGGCCCCGGTAGTGTACACGAGCAGGGGGCCCTTCAATTAAACACCACCAGGGGGCCCCGGCCAGCACACGTGTACCTTATCCGCACACATCACCTGTCTCTCACAGCTGTTGTACATATTTATCTCGATGGGGACCACTTCTGCCACTAGTACACGTGTGTGGGGGTACCTCTCACCCTATTTACCTGCCGCTGTGTGGTGCAGGAGGCGGTAGTTGGCCCTAGGAACAACGACCTCACAATGATGATTGGAAACGTAGGCAAACAATAATATGATCGAGGGTTCGTATCCCCTATAATCATCGCGTGGAGTTGTGTGTTCCTATTATAGGTATAAATAAATAAGGAAAACGGTGTTTGCTCACTGTTTATTTTAGATTTGCTAAAATATTAGTTGCTCAAGTATTTCAAGCCATTCAAATGCACTTTTATCTGTCTTGTGCAAAAAGTACAACGCCTCGTTATTTTTATTAATCATAAAACAGGCATTATAAAAATGTGTATCAATTTTTATTATCATTGTCATTTCAGAAAATATCGTAAATTATCGTTACTCCAGCATTTTTGACAGATGTAAAACAAGGTTAGTTGTGAGTCCTGTGATGTTCCTGTGAAAGCCTTACTGATTGTGACACAAACTACAGTAACGTCGTTAACTGCGGCAGTGTCTTAGAGCAGTGTAATGACCAGTAGGCACTCGTGGTGGAGCCTGGCACCCCATGATGGAGGCACGGACCAAGTACTCCCCCCCGGGTAGTGTGGAGTGAGACAGGTGATGGGACAGGGACCAAGTACTCCCCTGGTAGTGTGGAGTGAGACACAGGTGAAGGGACAGAGACCAAGTACTCCCCTGGTAGTGTGGAGTGAGACACAGCTGATGGGACAGGGACCAAGTACTCCCCTGGTAGCGTGGAGTGAGACACAGCTGATGGGACAGGGACCAAGTACTCCCCTGGTAGCGTGGAGTGAGACACAGCTGATGGGACAGGGACCAAGTACTCCCCTGGTAGTGTGGAGAGAGACACAGCTGATGGGACAGGGACCAAGTACTCCCCTGGTAGTGTGGAGTGAGACACAGCTGATGGGACAGGGACCAAGTACTCCCCTGGTAGTGTAGAGTGAGACACAGGTGATGGGACAGGGACCAAGTACTCCCCTGGTAGTGTGGAGTGAGACACAGCTGATGGGACAGGGACCAAGTACTCCCCTGGTAGTGTAGAGTGAGACACAGGTGATGGGACAGGGACCAAGTACTCCCCTGGTAGTGTGGAGTGAGACACAGCTGATGGGACAGGGACCAAGTACTCCCCTGGTAGTGTAGAGTGAGACACAGGTGATGGGACAGAGGGCCAAGTGTACTTCCCTGGTAGTGTGGAGTGAGACACAGGTGAAGGGACAGGGACCAAGTACTTCCCTGGTAGTGTGGAGTGAGACACAGGTGAAGGGACAGGGACCAAGTACTTCCCTGGTAGTGTAGAGTGAGACACAGGTGAAGGGACAGGGACCAAGTATTCCCCTGGTAGTGTGGAGAGAGACAGCATTAATGTAATGCACATATGTATTCAATATGATGGGATATTATAATTATTTTTTGTATAAAATTAATTTTGCTTATATTTTTTGCAAGAGCTATTCCGTGTTGTTGGGTTTTTTATTATGATAACATTTCTGACTTATGATTGAGTTTGTGTCGAGACGAATGCCAGGTGTTCCAACAATTTGTCTCTCAGTTGAGTTGTAAACACAGGACTCTTGGGTAAGTGTTGTGTCCAGGACCAGCAGGACTCTTCAAATGTTCATGTAACCACTCACGAAACCTGTATATCTTGCCTTAATCATGGCGGCTTTGTTTACATTTATTACACAGTTCATAAGC
This sequence comes from Procambarus clarkii, assembly GCF_040958095.1. Classification (NCBI taxonomy): domain Eukaryota; kingdom Metazoa; phylum Arthropoda; class Malacostraca; order Decapoda; family Cambaridae; genus Procambarus; species Procambarus clarkii. Next base: position 35,196,714 of record NC_091170.1, read on the forward strand.
TCCAATACAATTCAAGGTTGTGAATATCAATACTAACCTTGGGTTGTGACGTTTCGAAACTTGTAAACAGTTTAATAAGAGAGATCCGAAGGAGCTGTGATGAGGATTCGAATGTATGCGGTGGGTGTTCCCACGCACACACCCTAGTCGGCTCTTAGGGATATTCTCATTGATATATCATGTTATCATGTTACTGTGATTCCTCTCCGTGTATTGAAACAGTTTAATGATTGTAAACCAAATCGCCATAATTAAGGAAAGATATATAAGTTTCGTAAGTAGTGGCGTAAATGCTAGATTAGTCTTGATCTTGCTTCACTATTAAGCCAATCCAGTTAGCAAGGACTTTGCCTTTGGACGTAACAAAGGGGCGAAAGGTTGGCCAACGAATTTGTTTCGTGTATTGATGATGGCTTCATTGTTATTATTGAGCGAAGACATATTGTTCATATTCAGATATGCAAGTGTTGCGTTCACATTATATATAAATATGTGACAAGATAACTAATTCTCTTTACATTGCTTACACGTACTTATTGTATTGCTACTTTGAATATGCTCATACATATTTATTTCAACCCACCCTACTGAAATGATAATACATATGGTAACTATTTGGCCTGGCTGTGGTCTGGGAGTGCTGCCTCTAATGGTTCTCTTTTTAATACACAGAGAAATCACATTAACGTCGTGATGTATCAATGAGAAAACTTAGTTGGAGCCATGATGAGGATTCGAACCTGCACACTGGGTACTCTCAAACATGCCCCAGGCATGGAAGCCTCAGAACCCGTGGAGGATTTAGTTGAATCCCAGGTTACATTGCTTTTGACTAGGTCGGGGCCAAATTGTTTAGGGCGCATGCTTGGAAGTACCAAATGCGCAGGTTCGAATCTTCATCATGGCTTCTACTGATTTTCTCATTATAATGATGTCAAAAATAAGATAGTACTGAGTTAAGAGTGTTAAACTAACTAGTTAATTAACGAGACGAGGTTTGTTTACCAGATTATGCTCAATAGCCTAGTGCAGTTACAGGGGTTAGCTATTAAGTGACTGTCTAATAATATATAGGTTTTGTTTAGGGAGATTTTATACTTTATTAACGATAATTATTTTATGCATTTTAATTAATGCTATGTTAATATAGTTATTTCATTTGGAAAGTTTACACACGTTTTGTATTATCCTCTCTACCTATTGACATTCTGCTAGAGTTCAAATTAAAATTCCCTTGTAGACTATAAGTGGAACTACATTTAAGGATAATGAGATCAGAATCGGTTGATTGGAAGAGCCGGTGCAGATGTAATCGAATAGGGTGCACATACCTGACTTCAGGCAAAGCGACTGCAAATAAAAATTACGATGCACTCGCCTATATTTCTCCCAAGATTGCAGAAATTTTAAGAAGAGCGGCAATGGATCTTCAAATAGATAGTTTCGAGACAGTAAGTTGTTATAACAACAGATCTTGTAGTAACTAACCCGTGGGAGAGCAGCAAACAACCAGCTATTTTTCAATGTACTGTACAATTTGTTTATCCTCGTTTAGAAAGCAATGTTGGAGAAATATGCATTGAATGTTTACGATGATATGAAATAATTTTTTTCCACCAAACTCTGCTTGGAATTACTTGAGAGATCCAAACTACTTTTTTACCAATTGATCTTGGGTTGTTCCCTCTGAAATCGAAATATCTATTGAACTTCAGTCTTTTGATACCGGCCTCTTTAGCCAGAAGGCCAGTAATGTAGGTATCGTCCACCCACAGGAAGGGGACGACTTCAGAGGCTTTCAGTAACCGTGGGATGAGCTTTGTTTGTAGGAACCACATCGCGCCCGCACAGTAGGGAGGATAGATGTTAGCCGGATACTCCTCGTAACTGACATTCCATTTACCTGATCTCTGAGGTCCTCCGGTTAACTGGAAACACACAAACCTATGGCTGTGGTCGTCGTCGAGTTCCTGGAGGGCCCTGTAGAAGAGGAAGATGTCGATGTGCGTGTCGTCGTCAGCGTGTAGGGTCCAGGGAACGTGAGAACAGTGTTTGTTGATCCAGTACAGGCTGGCCAGACCCTTGTAGGTCAACAAGCGGTAGTGGTCGCCGTAGTCACCCTGTAAACAACAAATGGAACGTGAAAACAGTGCTTGTAGATCCCCAATACAGGCTGGCCAGTCCCTTGTATCTCAACAAGAGGTAGTGGTCGCTGTCGTCACCCTGCTCAGCCAAACTAAATCAAGAGAGCGAGTTTTTCTTTGCTGTACTGGAAAATTTTAAAAGTGAACAGGGGTGCCTCTTTAGGCACTCCATTAACTGTAATACTCTCAACCTTCACATTGTCTTTTCAGTGACGTTCTATTTTATTTTAGTTTTTTTTCAGATTTATTTTTTCACTACCATGTGATCTATAATTATCTATAATTGTCTAAAAATTTACTATTTACATTCTGACTTGTGTTATGACCACGGTGGTCTTGGATAGTGGAATATGATACATTGCAAACAGATAAAGAATACATATTGAGTCTAGGCGCCGTTGAACCTACAATGCTGTCAGACGTATGACATTAATACCATGTAAGCTCCTGACTGGTTTTAAGCTCCTGGCCACCAGTCTCATTTAATAACTGTTATTATTGTGTGCAACTCTAGTCTTGCCCAATTGTTATTGTGTTTTGTGGGAGTAAAGCTAGAGAAGATTTTCTCGTGTACTATGAGGTTAAGAGACATTCCAGGTGTACCTCCTCCAGAGGTTTTAGGCCTGCCTAAGTATCTTGTTTGTGGGTCTTTATTCCTGTCCTATGGGGGAATACTGAGCATAAAGTAAATTTCAACAGGCAGTGCCAGGGGTTTTGTTATGGAGGAAGCACTGTGATTAATAAACCTGTAAAATTACTCCAATTTCATTGTGACCATTGTGGGGGGGGGGGTTGTAATATATCCTTAGTGACAGGACAGTTGATGGGGGGATAATCTCCCTGGGGGCCGGGCCAACATGCACCCTGCCTGGTGGGCTGTAACTGTTAACCTTTCCATGTGTTACTGCAGCTCAGGAATACTCTAGAGTGGTAAGTGACACTTAATGTAACCACAAATCTATCACAGCTCCGTTGCAACTTGTTGGCAGCTGAGTCAGCAAGTGACGTCAGCACCACTTCCATGGAGGCCAAGGTAGTAAGTGATGTTAGCTTCAATTATATGGCAGTCAAGCCAGTGAGTGACATCAGATTCACTTGCGTGGCGGCCAAGCCAATGAGTGACGGCAGTTTTACTTGTAGTGAAGCCAAGCCAGCATCTGTATTTCTTCACCAAGTGTTTACATTAAAGTGCTCGTCGGCGGAATAAAATTCACGTTTAAGAGTTAACATCATTTTTCCCCTACAGAATGGTAATGCAGAAATATAATTTGTTGTATTTTATTTCCTCGCAATTGTTAATTTGTCGGAGAACTACACGGGGCAAAACTTCTCTTTCATCTCCCTACATCCAAATTACTTTAACTAGATGTTTCCGTGTTAAAATACATCATTTCATGTGATGGCTCTAAGCTTTAGATGATTCCGCGAGTTCTACTTCAGCAGCCCGAGCTGTAGCCAGCTTCCCCTGGGTGACTGCCTGGCCGGTGAGGCTGCTTGTCGTCGTAGACGGTAAGAAAAACTATTTTTTGAACATTCAAAATATTTTGTTCGTCATGGGATATATCCCGTTTACTTACCCCATCCACACTTGTTCTCGTATTGTTCTCCAACTTACTATTTGTTTATGCATGCAAAAGAATTACATTCTGTTAATCACATATATATTTTAACCTGTGCTCAAAACAAGTTAATGACAATTAACCTTTTTTATGGTAGTAAAACATCGACTCATCTGAACATTGTAGATGTATGACCACATCTGAACAATGTTCTCTTACGTTGACCCGATCGTGGAAGCCTTGACACTGGACAATGTGTCGGTATCATTGGCTTAACTGAACGGTATAACGGTATCGTGCACTTACCTGAACGATGTCATGGTAGCGCTGACTCTCCCTCTGAACTATTTGTCGCTCCAAGTCATTCTGGACTCGTCCCACCATAAAGACGACGCCGACCTTAACGCTGATGTCGCCCAGGTCGTAGGCCGAAGCGTTGGCCCAGGTGGCGCGGATGTTGTCCCTTTGTTTGACGTGCAGGATGGCGGAGTGCACGTAGGTGATGACCTGTAGGCCGGGCCGCCTCTGGCAGTAGTCTACCTCTTCGATCATGAACCGCGTGGGAATACTGGCCGGCTGCCTTACTGGAGACATGTCTGGCTTGTCGGGGATGAATGCCGGAGGTTTCTCCTGGCAAATCATGCAAGTTATTGTAACACTGTAAAAGTGTTTGGGTTAGTTTATTTAAAATATATATAGAGTACATGAGTCACAGACAAGGATCTGAGAGGCGCCAGTTGTCTGCCTGAGATCTCACACCTCAAAGCGTTAATGACCTCAAGTGACCTGAGGTCAGATCATGAGAATTTCACCTTGCTTCCGCTAAGCTCTTAATTGTAGTCTGGTAGCCTTCAAACAAACCGACGTTTAAGGAGTGGCGTGGTAGTGCCGGAGGCTATCTATTTGTGGGCGGAGTTAGCTACTAGGTTCCCCAATATAAACTCGGAGAGCTATCCAGCAAGAAGCATTAAGAGACAGAACAGCAGACGAGAGCAGAGACCTGCTCCCTACCAGGGATTGTAACGGGGGGGTGGGGGAAATAGCTCTATCTTGTCCATTATTCCATCCCCCAGTTAACTAACGAGGCCGGGGGAAACAGCTCTACCTAGTCCGTTATCCCGTCCCCAGTTAGCTAACTATTCTAGAGCACCTCCAGAGTTCCTAAGGCAACCTCTCTCGTTCAACACCTTGTAACCTAGGTATTCGACTACCTAGGTGCTAAGACTACAAGGCGCCGTAACTGGATCAGTTACCCGGAACTCTAGAGAGAACTCTAGAATACAGAATCATTGCCACAAACGTATACGAGAAAACGAAAGGAAAGAAATGAATAGTGAAGTAATTAGTGAGGGCTTGGGGGTGAGAGGGAGAGAGGTGGGAGGAGCGAGGAGGGTCATTAGTTGAAAGTGAGAGTTTAGAGAGGGGGGTGGAGGGAGAGGTGTAGATTGGTAGAAGTAGAAGAGTAGATAGTAGAAGTAGAAGAGTAGATAGTAGAAGACGAAATGCTGCCACCATCCATTCATGATCATTACATACAAGACAAGGAATGGAACTTGTCTGTATCCCAATATTCACCAAAGATGTTATCAAGAGATCATTATTAGTATGGTCCCATCTTTATCATGTACTCACTCTAAACCATGAAACCAGTTACCACAGAGGCTTTCTCACCTCAACTCAAAGCTCTAGGGAACAAAGTTAAACACAATTTAAATAATAAATTCATAATTATATTTTCCATGATAAGTATCATAACTTAAGCAATTCAATTAAAATGTTCCAGTTTAATATGCAAAGTGAGTCATCATCCAAGAATTCGAGAACCCTACAACTTGACTGCCCCTGATCACACAACATATGTAAACACGACCAAGTCACCTTAATGTTCACTCACCGAGGACGGAGTCTAAGTTGAATAGAGAGGGGGGGGGTCTGTAGCTTGACAGAGACTGTCTCGCCCCTGCCGGCCGACAGCCTCCCTGGTAGGGAGCAGGTCTCTGCTCTCGTCTGCTGTTCTGTCTCTTAATGCTTCTTGCTGGATAGCTCTCCGAGTTTATATTGGGGAACCTAGTAGCTAACTCCGCCCACAAATAGATAGCCTCCGGCACTACCACGCCACTCCTTAAACGTCGGTTTGTTTGAAGGCTACCAGACTACAATTAAGAGCTTAGCGGAAGCAAGGTGAAATTCTCATGATCTGACCTCAGGTCACTTGAGGTCATTAACGCTTTGAGGTGTGAGATCTCAGGCAGACAACTGGCGCCTCTCAGATCCTTGTCTGTGACTCATGTACTCTATATATATTTTAAATAAACTAACCCAAACACTTTTACAGTGTTACATCTCCCCTTCTCCCCGAAATAAAGTTTTTGCAACACTGCTAAAGCAAGCTAGCTGTGTGCGACAACTTTATTAACGAAAAGAATACATCCTAGCTAAACAAATATACATCATCCTACTCTAAAAATGAAATATATAGACAGACGTCCATTGTCTCTGGCTGGGCGACGTCACTGCTTGGTCTTGTAGATAATCCTGTACCACATTTCTTCAACACAACTGCCTCCGTCGCTTCTCCGTCGTTAACGCACAACAACACTTGGTCAACCCGAAAGCCGTTACTACTTGAACTGAGCACAGGACCGTGGAATTCGGTTGTCCCAGCTGATCTGTAATTGGCCCTACGTCAGTCACCATGAGAGACGTATATTGGGGTTCTTCACAGCTATAGGGACTTCAAGTTTCGAGACCTTCATATAGTTGCCAACAGTAGAAATCCCATCCTACTCTTCTTCCTCCCTGTTGCTCCAGCACGCCTCCTTCAGAGAGCTACTTCTGACAGCCACATCAAGTCCGCACGACACAGGAAGAATCACTCAACAGAGCAACATGCTTGCAGGAGGGGCGGCCAGTTAAGGCAAACGACAAACAACATCATCAACGGTACTTGATGATGTTGACACCCGAGATCTGGGTGAAGTTGTGCTTCTCCAGGGTATTGCCGGAAGTGTGCAACCAGTGTCCTTATTACAAGTTAACCTTGATTCTAAATATACTTCAGGATGGTGTAATGTTGGTGTAAGTAAACAACTGCCCATTCCTGGGGTAGACATTATTCTAGGTAATGATTTTGGCAACCAAATGGTTGTAGGGCCCAAGTGTCCCATCATGTTAACTAAACCCCATAATGTATTAGCTCAACCGGAAGCAGATGATGATATTATTTACCCTGCTTGTGTTGTTACTAGATCAATGGGAAAAACAGGTGAGAGTAATCCTGTCTTCACTAAGGTTGCTGATCCCAAGACCAGGACCCCTTCAGTAAAGGAGTGGGAGGTGGATCTTGAGGATTCTTTTATGACTCGACTGGATGATGAGAGTGAGGCCGTAGTAGAAGCCCCGCCGAACCTAAATCACAAGGAAAGTGAAGGTGAGGAGGCTGAACTATCTGTACCTTGCCCGCTTGTCTCCAGTGCGCCAGTTGTCGAGAGTGAGGCCGAAGTAGCTATGACTCCATTTTATTCTGATCAATCGGGAAAAGAGATCAAGCTACTAGGTTCTTGCCCGCTCGCTGCTGAGTCTGAGTCATTGCCCTTAAGTGTTGTACAGAATACTGATCCTAGTTTAAGTAAGTGTATTTCTGAGGCTCCTGATAATATTGATGCATTGGAGGAAGGGACGGGTTTCTTCTTCAAGGATCGACTTCTGATGAGAAGGTGGAGACCCAAGGGAACTCCCTCTTCAGAGGATTGTGAGATTAGAACCCAACTCGTTGTCCCCAATGATTATCGTAGGCAGGTCCTGCAGGCTGCACATGATGACCCCATGGGAGGTCATCAAGGTATCACGAATATGTACCATAAGATAAGTAAATATTTTTTCTGGCCAAAGTTAAAGAAAGACGTGGTCAGATATTGTCATAACTGTATACCCTGTCAAATTGTTGGTAAACCAAATCAATCTGTACCTAGAGCACCATTGCAACCTATTGTAGTTCCTGATGAACCATTTACTCATGTTGTAATTGATTGTGTGGGTCCTTTACCTAAGACTAAATCGGGTAACATGTTTTTGTTCACTCTCATGTGTATGACTACTAGATTTCCTGAAGCTTATGCTCTACGGAATACCAAGGCTCATAATCTCATCAAGTGTCTTGAAAGATTCTTTTCGTTGTTTGGAATGCCTAGAGTTATTCAGAGTGATAATGGGGGAAATTTTGTTTCTAAAGTTTTCAGAACTTTTTGCGAATCCCGAGGGATTCGGCACAAATTGTCCAGTCCATATCATCCCCAAAGCCAAGGTGGACTTGAACGTTTCCACCAGACTTTGAAACAAATGCTAAAGACAACCGGAGAAACTCATCCACGTAATTGGGATGAGAATCTCCCCTTTGTGTTGTTTGCTGCTAGAGAAGGGCTACAAGAGTCATTGGGCTGTTCACCCTTTGAACTAGTGTTTGGTCACCAAGTAAGAGGTCCTCTTAAAATGCTACAAGAAAAGTTGTTGGGAGATGTCTCTGTTCATCAGAGCGGATTGTACTTGAGCGAGGTCAAGGCTAAGTTGTGTCGGGCTCGTGAGTTGGCGAAAGAACATCTGGGAAGGACTCAACAAGCCATGAAAGTACGATATGACAAGAAGTTCAAGGCTAAGCTAAGGTCGTTTGATGTCGGAGATTTGGTGTTGGTGTTGAAACCTCGTATGGGGACTTCCATGTCCCATAAGTTCGCAGGACCCTACCAAGTGGTAGACAAGGTGGGAGACCTAACTTATAAACTAATTAACCCTAATCTTTCAGAACCCCAAATGACTGTGCACATTAACAGATTAAAAGCTTATGTTGGACCTGGTGTAGTAGCTTGTTTTAGTCGGGAAGAGTTACCACCTGAGGATAATTGTAGTGAGGGACATGTTGTTAATATCCCACTTCTCAGTTCCAGTTCCAATGGCAGGGAGATGCTATGTCATTTACAGGAGGAACAACGTGATGAGTTCCAGGTTCTGCTGGACAACCATACATCTCTGTTTGGGGAGGTTCCTACCCAGACCCACCTCATCACACACGACATTCAGCTCCTGGACAGCACCCCCATTCGACAACATCCGTACCGAGTGAATCCCGAAAAGAGGAAAATTATGCAAGCAGAAGTGGAATATCTGCTCCAGCATGATTTCATTCGGCCAAGTCAAAGTACTTGGAGCTCTCCGTGTTTGTTAGTGCCAAAACCGGATGGAACCTGGAGATTGTGCGTGGATTACAGGAAACTGAACAAGAACACTACAGTGGACGTTTTTCCTTTACCCTTGTTGGAAGAATGTATTGAGTCCATAGGTCATGCCGAATATGTAAGTAAGCTTGATTTGTCAAAAGGGTATTATCAAATTCCATTAACAGAGTATGCTAGAGAGGTTACTGCTTTTGTTACACCTGATGGTGCGTATGAAATTAATGTTGGAATAGGTGCTGTGCTTATTCAAGTTGGTTTAGACCAGATTGAGCATCCTGTGTATTACTATTCCAGAAAATTTAATGCAGCTCAGAGAAATTATTCCGTGGTAGAAAAGGAGGCGTTGGGTCTTATATTGTCAATCAAGAAGTTTGAGATTTACTTATCAGGAAATAAAGTGTTAGTATTTACAGACCACAACCCCCTTATCTTTATAAATATGATGAAAGTCAAGAACCAACGAATTCTGCGATGGTCATTGTTTTTGCAGGAATTTAATGTAGAAATCAAACATATTCCAGGCAGACAAAATGTTATTGCTGATGCTTTGTCAAGAAGTTTTGATGTACCATAAATGAAATGTTTCTTTTTACCTAACATTTTTACTTCTGAAAAAATGCCATTGATCTTCAATCCATTGCATTTTTTTTCTTGGAGGTGGAAGTGTTACGTACCCTTATAAGATACGTAAGTGAATATATTAATATGTACATTTATAATTGTATGAAAATTACAAGCATGTATATTGTTATACTTATATGTTCTATGCAAATGCACATTCATGTTACAGTGTTGGCGTTAGGCCCAGCGTATCGTGGGAATGATTGTTTATTTCTTTGTGTGATCAGTTTTCCCACGGGAACTAATGATTTATATGTGATCATCAGTGGGTAACAGAGAGAAATAATAATTGAGTGAACTGTATCTGGCAAATTGTCGTGGGATCGTCCGTTGCTGGGGTGTGCATGCCATTATGCTATTCTGCATGCATATTTTAATTACTATGTAAAGAATAATTACCTTTTGTTTGTGTATATCAATATGTACTAATTATTCCTTAAGTTAGTTTAAGATTACTCTTGTCACAATGTAGTGCTCCATTGTTGAAATAATAAATATTGTAACTTTGGCAATTTATTCGCGGGGCGAGGCAATCTCTTTTGATTCTCGCGTGATTCTGTTTAGTAGCTGAGCAGAAACCGGGGAGATAACACTTGTTGGAGTTAAGTCATTCTTTTATTCTAGCCATATAATTATTCTTAGTATTGATTTAATGTCTGGAAGTTACAGTGATATTTTTTAATGTGATATATTGTGACCATATAATCATCTGTTTGCCTTTGAGATTTATTTAATATAAATTATATACATATGCTTAGTCTTTATTCTTCAGTCCTATGAAGATTCTATTGTTGTGCTCATTACCTAGTAAGGGGTTATACTGGTGATTCGCTATTGAGAACAGCAGTTGTGTCGTATCCCTAGACTTATTAAAGTTTGGCTGCTGTAGGATCACGAGCCGTAACGTACGATAGGTAACAAAGAGTTATGGGGGCCTGTGCCGGGATATATTGTCCCACTTTAACTTAACTATGCTAATCTAACCTTGCCTTCCTAGGTACCAGTGTCAAGTGTCTCTGTGTGTTTATTAAGAACTATTCCATGTGCCAAGCAAGCCTTCCTGTGTGTCAAGTAACAACGTTTCACGATTTTGAGGTAAGTCATCCTATATATTTTGTTTGTGCAGTGAGGCCAAGCGAATTTTCAGTGTGGTGACAATTTTACAGTGAAGTGTAGTGCAGTGCCATTGTGTTAATTAAATTTGTGAATCAAGTGCCAAGTGTTAGTAACGATGGAGGAGAAAGTTGCAGCGTTGGTGGCTCACCCAGACTTTGAAGGGATTCAGAACCTTAAAAAGACTGAGTTAATACAAATGGCAAATCATTTGGATTTGACCGCCAGCAATAGAATGGTTAAAGCCCAAATATTGAAAGTCATTGTGACGCATTTTGTTGAGAATGGGGAGTTAGGTGAAGAAATTCTAGAGGAGTTAAGAGAGGAGTCGAGTGATCAGATGACGTTAAAGCGTCTTGAGTTAGAAGCTCGCCAATTAGAGCTTGAAGCTCAAAAAGAACAGAAAATATTAGAGGCTGAAGCTCAGCAAAGGGAGCTGGAGACTAGGCGTTTAGAAATTGCGGCACAAAACCAGAGAGGTTTAATTGAGTTGCAACTTGAAGCCACAAAGAAGCAACAAGCCGAGGAACAAACTAGGCAATTAGAGATTCAACAACAAATGGCTAACACTAACTTCAGGCTTGAATCACAGCGTATGGCAGCTGGGCATGGAAATACTAGTAATGTTTCAACAAATAGTGATAATAATCCCATCAGGATGAATAAGTATATAGAGTTGCCCAAGTTCAATGAGGAAGATCCTGAGGTTTTCTTTGCACATTTTAATAAAATTGCCATCAGTATGAACTGGCCAAGGGATCAGTGGGTAGCCATTATGCAGTCTCAATTCAAGGGGCGTAGTCAGGAGGTTTTCACATCCCTCCCTGACGCTCATAGTTTTGATTATGACTTTGTAAAGAAAAGCATCCTCAATGCATATCAGCTAAATCCAGAGGCACACAGGCAAAAGTTCAGGAACCTAAGGAGAATCAAGGATCAGACAATAGCCGATTTTACTCGTCAGAAGACGAATTTTTGCAACAGATGGTTAAAGTCACTTGCAGTCACTGATTTTGATGCTCTAAAGAATCTTCTCATAATGGAAGAAGTATTGTCCTGTCTTCCAGACCAGTTGTCTACTTTTATGGCAGAACAAAAGAATGTAACCGATATTGATGAGCTGTCAAAGCTCGCGGATGAGCATGAGTTGCTGACTAAGGCCCCGTTTACGGCCACTTCACCTAAGTCTAGTCGTAGAGTAAATTTCAATGCTCACCGTACTCCTTATCAGTATAAGTCTCCTCCTGGTGCGACAGTTACTCCCGTGAACTCTTCTCTTACTAACCCTAAGATGGTTACTCCATTGCCAGGATCATCTAAGCCTAGTAATGCTAATTCTAAACCGGCAGTTGGTTATACCAGTGTGTCCACTGTCAAACATTGTACCCATTGTAAGAGAAGGGGGCATGTGATTTCTTCATGTTTTAGTTTGCATCCTGAACTCCGACCAACTGGTCTTATTATGAGTAAAGGAGTGCAACCTATTAATTCTTCATGTATTACAGTCAGTCCCAATTGGATGGCTGAATTCAAACCCTATATGTCCACAGGTACCTTATTATGTACTAATGGTAGACATAAGACTGTTCAATTACTCCGTGATACTGGAGCTTCACAGTCTCTTATTACCCAGAAGGTACTTGATGATGTTGACACCCGAGATCTGGGTGAAGTTGTGCTTCTCCAGGGTATTGCCGGAAGTGTGCAACCAGTGTCCTTATTACAAGTTAACCTTGATTCTAAATATACTTCAGGATGGTGTAATGTTGGTGTAAGTAAACAACTGCCCATTCCTGGGGTAGACATTATTCTAGGTAATGATTTTGGCAACCAAATGGTTGTAGGGCCCAAGTGTCCCATCATGTTAACTAAACCCCATAATGTATTAGCTCAACCGGAAGCAGATGATGATATTATTTACCCTGCTTGTGTTGTTACTAGATCAATGGGAAAAACAGGTGAGAGTAATCCTGTCTTCACTAAGGTTGCTGATCCCAAGACCAGGACCCCTTCAGTAAAGGAGTGGGAGGTGGATCTTGAGGATTCTTTTATGACTCGACTGGATGATGAGAGTGAGGCCGTAGTAGAAGCCCCGCCGAACCTAAATCACAAGGAAAGTGAAGGTGAGGAGGCTGAACTATCTGTACCTTGCCCGCTTGTCTCCAGTGCGCCAGTTGTCGAGAGTGAGGCCGAAGTAGCTATGACTCCATTTTATTCTGATCAATCGGGAAAAGAGATCAAGCTACTAGGTTCTTGCCCGCTCGCTGCTGAGTCTGAGTCATTGCCCTTAAGTGTTGTACAGAATACTGATCCTAGTTTAAGTAAGTGTATTTCTGAGGCTCCTGATAATATTGATGCATTGGAGGAAGGGACGGGTTTCTTCTTCAAGGATCGACTTCTGATGAGAAGGTGGAGACCCAAGGGAACTCCCTCTTCAGAGGATTGTGAGATTAGAACCCAACTCGTTGTCCCCAATGATTATCGTAGGCAGGTCCTGCAGGCTGCACATGATGACCCCATGGGAGGTCATCAAGGTATCACGAATATGTACCATAAGATAAGTAAATATTTTTTCTGGCCAAAGTTAAAGAAAGACGTGGTCAGATATTGTCATAACTGTATACCCTGTCAAATTGTTGGTAAACCAAATCAATCTGTACCTAGAGCACCATTGCAACCTATTGTAGTTCCTGATGAACCATTTACTCATGTTGTAATTGATTGTGTGGGTCCTTTACCTAAGACTAAATCGGGTAACATGTTTTTGTTCACTCTCATGTGTATGACTACTAGATTTCCTGAAGCTTATGCTCTACGGAATACCAAGGCTCATAATCTCATCAAGTGTCTTGAAAGATTCTTTTCGTTGTTTGGAATGCCTAGAGTTATTCAGAGTGATAATGGGGGAAATTTTGTTTCTAAAGTTTTCAGAACTTTTTGCGAATCCCGAGGGATTCGGCACAAATTGTCCAGTCCATATCATCCCCAAAGCCAAGGTGGACTTGAACGTTTCCACCAGACTTTGAAACAAATGCTAAAGACAACCGGAGAAACTCATCCACGTAATTGGGATGAGAATCTCCCCTTTGTGTTGTTTGCTGCTAGAGAAGGGCTACAAGAGTCATTGGGCTGTTCACCCTTTGAACTAGTGTTTGGTCACCAAGTAAGAGGTCCTCTTAAAATGCTACAAGAAAAGTTGTTGGGAGATGTCTCTGTTCATCAGAGCGGATTGTACTTGAGCGAGGTCAAGGCTAAGTTGTGTCGGGCTCGTGAGTTGGCGAAAGAACATCTGGGAAGGACTCAACAAGCCATGAAAGTACGATATGACAAGAAGTTCAAGGCTAAGCTAAGGTCGTTTGATGTCGGAGATTTGGTGTTGGTGTTGAAACCTCGTATGGGGACTTCCATGTCCCATAAGTTCGCAGGACCCTACCAAGTGGTAGACAAGGTGGGAGACCTAACTTATAAACTAATTAACCCTAATCTTTCAGAACCCCAAATGACTGTGCACATTAACAGATTAAAAGCTTATGTTGGACCTGGTGTAGTAGCTTGTTTTAGTCGGGAAGAGTTACCACCTGAGGATAATTGTAGTGAGGGACATGTTGTTAATATCCCACTTCTCAGTTCCAGTTCCAATGGCAGGGAGATGCTATGTCATTTACAGGAGGAACAACGTGATGAGTTCCAGGTTCTGCTGGACAACCATACATCTCTGTTTGGGGAGGTTCCTACCCAGACCCACCTCATCACACACGACATTCAGCTCCTGGACAGCACCCCCATTCGACAACATCCGTACCGAGTGAATCCCGAAAAGAGGAAAATTATGCAAGCAGAAGTGGAATATCTGCTCCAGCATGATTTCATTCGGCCAAGTCAAAGTACTTGGAGCTCTCCGTGTTTGTTAGTGCCAAAACCGGATGGAACCTGGAGATTGTGCGTGGATTACAGGAAACTGAACAAGAACACTACAGTGGACGTTTTTCCTTTACCCTTGTTGGAAGAATGTATTGAGTCCATAGGTCATGCCGAATATGTAAGTAAGCTTGATTTGTCAAAAGGGTATTATCAAATTCCATTAACAGAGTATGCTAGAGAGGTTACTGCTTTTGTTACACCTGATGGTGCGTATGAAATTAATGTTGGAATAGGTGCTGTGCTTATTCAAGTTGGTTTAGACCAGATTGAGCATCCTGTGTATTACTATTCCAGAAAATTTAATGCAGCTCAGAGAAATTATTCCGTGGTAGAAAAGGAGGCGTTGGGTCTTATATTGTCAATCAAGAAGTTTGAGATTTACTTATCAGGAAATAAAGTGTTAGTATTTACAGACCACAACCCCCTTATCTTTATAAATATGATGAAAGTCAAGAACCAACGAATTCTGCGATGGTCATTGTTTTTGCAGGAATTTAATGTAGAAATCAAACATATTCCAGGCAGACAAAATGTTATTGCTGATGCTTTGTCAAGAAGTTTTGATGTACCATAAATGAAATGTTTCTTTTTACCTAACATTTTTACTTCTGAAAAAATGCCATTGATCTTCAATCCATTGCATTTTTTTTCTTGGAGGTGGAAGTGTTACGTACCCTTATAAGATACGTAAGTGAATATATTAATATGTACATTTATAATTGTATGAAAATTACAAGCATGTATATTGTTATACTTATATGTTCTATGCAAATGCACATTCATGTTACAGTGTTGGCGTTAGGCCCAGCGTATCATCGTGGGAATGATTGTTTATTTCTTTGTGTGATCAGTTTTCCCACGGGAACTAATGATTTATATGTGATCATCAGTGGGTAACAGAGAGAAATAATAATTGAGTGAACTGTATCTGGCAAATTGTCGTGGGATCGTCCGTTGCTGGGGTGTGCATGCCATTATGCTATTCTGCATGCATATTTTAATTACTATGTAAAGAATAATTACCTTTTGTTTGTGTATATCAATATGTACTAATTATTCCTTAAGTTAGTTTAAGATTACTCTTGTCACAATGTAGTGCTCCATTGTTGAAATAATAAATATTGTAACTTTGGCAATTTATTCGCGGGGCGAGGCAATCTCTTTTGATTCTCGCGTGATTCTGTTTAGTAGCTGAGCAGAAACCGGGGAGATAACACTTGTTGGAGTTAAGTCATTCTTTTATTCTAGCCATATAATTATTCTTAGTATTGATTTAATGTCTGGAAGTTACAGTGATATTTTTTAATGTGATATATTGTGACCATATAATCATCTGTTTGCCTTTGAGATTTATTTAATATAAATTATATACATATGCTTAGTCTTTATTCTTCAGTCCTATGAAGATTCTATTGTTGTGCTCATTACCTAGTAAGGGGTTATACTGGTGATTCGCTATTGAGAACAGCAGTTGTGTCGTATCCCTAGACTTATTAAAGTTTGGCTGCTGTAGGATCACGAGCCGTAACGTACGATAGGTAACAGCTGGCTGGCTGACGCAACCACAACGGCCATGAATTCTAGGGAAAAAATATGACGTTTTACGTCTTAATTAAAGAATTTTAACATCACTACACTACAGGTTAGTAGTGTTTGGTCATTAGAATGCCTAGTACAAGAATTACCTCTTAATGTCCAAGAGATTAGTAATGAAGTGTTGGAAATTGCCAACATTTCCCCAAGGTCACCACAGTACCAACCCAGAACTTTTCTCAGCAAATAGCAAATCACAAAAGCTACCTCGTTTTGAGAGCCAGTTCAGCTGTGGTGAGGGCCAGGGGAAACTGCTCCTCTCCCTCCTGCCCCAACTGGCACGCAATGTTTGGCCCCTGCAGCTGTGACAGCTGTCTCAAGGTCACTGTGCCACCTGCCACATTCTACATAGAAAATTTTTATGTTGGCTGTCATCATTATGTACTGTCATAAGGAGAAAGTTGCCAAGAAGGATGAACAAGATGACTTTTAAGGGTACAAATAAGTCTTGTACCACCAGTGTCTCCTCGACCTGCGTCATCTTCATCCACGATGAAGAAGACAATGGTGAGAAGAGAATGGAACAAGGGAGAGAACAGTGGAGTGGGATAGAACATCTTGTTCTCTGTTTCGGGAACAGTCCACAGGAGAGAGAACCAAAAAGTGAAACAAGATCTTTCCAAAAAAGCTAATCCATCCCACTGGAACAGTACGAGTTGCCAAGTAGATAACAACCCGAGATAAGACAATCTAAAATATAAATTAACAATAATAATAATTAATTATTTCTATAATCCATGATATAATGGAATATTCGTAGGTGCAAAATGTACATAATATACCAACCCATCTACCTGTTTAGATAGTACGTTTTGCAACTATGTACACCATAGTACAAATATTGATGTATAAGGCAGTTAGATAATAGAATTTGGTATTATTCACTTTATAGTCCGAAATAAATAAAACTAAACAAACTTAAATACTACTAGGCCTAATATAGCACATATGTGTAATATATATAAGGCCTCAGATAGCGTGTATTATGCCTAGGAAGGTTAGGTTGTCTGTGCAACATAAATACATAAATACATAAATTATCTATTACGTCATATATGTACTATGGTCGTTACTATAAGTACTTATTAAGTAGAAGGATGGGCTGAATATATATATTCACTAATCCACAGAGCCTTTCGGGCATAACTTGACGCTATTAGGTACTTTCTAAGTTAAATGGGGTAGCAATTTAATGCTAAACGAGAAGCAAGTTAACGTTACTGCATTGTTAAAGAGATTTAAGATATGATTTACAAATTTTAGATGATATTTAGAAACTTGTTTTAACAACACTACAGATATAATATTTAATGTACACAATAACGACAAAATACAAGTTAACGGGTAGGACAAGCAAATTTAAGTTAATTAAATCTTCACAGAGAAATCACATAAACTTGATGTATCAAAGAGAAGATCAGTAGGAGCCGTCATGAGGATTCGAACCTGTGTTCTGGGTACTATAAAGCACACGCCTTAGATAACTAGATCACGACATGGTCAAAAGGTTAGTAACCTGGGATTCTACTTTAATTAAATTATTTATTTATTTATACAAGCGTTCTTACATTCTTGTACAGCCATTAGTAAACAGCGCTTCGGGCAAGTCCTTAATACTAATTTTCACACACACACACACACACACACACACACACACACACACACACACACACACACACACATATCATCCCCAGAAAGCAGCCCGTAGCAGCTGTCTAACTCCCAGGTATTTATTTACTGCTAGGCAACAGGGGCATCAGGGGTGAAAGAAACTTCTCATTTGTTTCCGCCTCCGCCGGGGATCGAACCCGAACCCTTAGGACTACGAACACCAAGCGCTGTCCACTCAGCCGTCAGCCCTACAGAATCCACGAGGATTTCTGAGGCTTCCACTGAAGCCGAAGGAGAGTTTCACACAGTCCCCCCCCCCCTCCCCCAAGCACTTTTGTTCTGTAGTCCAGGAATGCTGCCTCTAACGCTTCATCTTTCAAAGCACAGAGAAATCACATTAACGTGATATATCTTTGAGAAAATCAGCTAATTATGATAAAAAAATCTTAATTAAATATGTTAAATACTGTTAATTAGGTAATTCTCTTTTAAACTGGTTGAGAGAAGTGCAGTTTTTCAACTCATTTGAAAGATCATTACATCATACATCATCAGAGGTCATACGAAATTTGCATGGAATTTCTAGTTTGGTTAGGTTACACTCGTGGTATATCAAATAGATGTTTGTTTCTAGTTCGGTGGCCATGAGTTCTGTTACAGCCCTCTAGGAAGGATTTAAGGTCGAGATTAGTGGTGCAATTCAAAGTATTATAGATACAGAGTACACTTGGGAGTGTGTGTGTGTAGTGACGATACTTAACATTCAAGGTCTTTCTGGGACTGAAACTTGTTACTGCTGATTTATGTTTAATAATTAATACTAATCATCAATACGTTTAATAATTCGTAGTTTAATCATCATGGGTCGAAGATACTTTTGGGTTCTAGATCCTCGGGCACAGGCGCTATAGGTAAGATAATAACTTTATTATAAGCGAGGAATAAAGTGTTACTAAGGCAGAGCGAGGTATGCACTATCGGATGTTAGAGAGAATGCCTACAATTTTGAAGCCTCTTGGATTATACAGCAATGAAAATCAGTTTGTTGTGAGTGTGAGCACCAATGAATTTCCCATGTACTCTGCTCTCAATTTGGTGTATTGTTAATTCTGATTTCACTTTGGCTGGTGGAATTATTTCCAAACAATGTAATACGTTTTTTATATTTATACAAATGTTTAAATTCTTTGTATGAATGTTAACTTCATTAATTGAACCTCCCTTCAATTCACCTTGATTGATACATTTAATAAACTTCAAAATCGTTATCTATAAAAGAGAATATGTTTGTTCGAGGGTGTAGGCCAGTCTTTTTTTTTTGGGGGGGGGGAGGGGGGGAGGCGGGGGTAGCCTCACCAGACTTTGCAGGATGACTGGTGGGTGTAGGCAGGTCGGGGTTTACCCTCTGTGCCTACCCTCCACTCTGTGCATGAAATTACAAATGATACCAATTTCTACTCTTACCACGCTCCATCAAGTAAGATTCGTCAAACATTTTATCTACATGATAATTAAATGTTAATTTATCTTATGTAAACAGTATGTAGTATAGATTATTATAATAATAATGAAAAACACACACATATAATAAGATACACCCATTACTCTTTAGCTACAAATACGAAAAAAAACTTCATAATAACCTGTGGCTCCCGGGTAAACAACTGCCCTTGGGTCGGAGTTAGGTTGTGGACGAGGCTTGGCCCCACCTCGTGGCCGGGCTGGGAGGCATAGGCCGAACTGTCGCCGCCTCTCTGGCGGTCGGGAGGCAGGTACCGACTGTGTGCGGGAGGTAGAGGCAGGCGAGTCACTTTCCAGCATAGGGACTGCATCAATATCAGCACCAGGAGCAGAATCACCGCATATACTGCCAGCGCTACGTAACGTCTCAGCACTGTCAAAGGTAAACAATTATCTGCTACCCTCTCTAACTAACCGTTTCGGTCTTTATATATATATATATATATATATATATATATATATATATATATATATATATATATATATATATATATATATATATATATATATATATATATAATATTATAGATACAGGTATATTCTTACCTTTCATTTTATGAATTAATCCCCGATTGTAATCTGCAACAATTTAGGAGTATGTCAACTTCTGTTCTTCATACGTAACTAAAGATTGAGGTCAAGCTGCACAGTTCACATCCTGAAATTGGAAAATACACTTTGAAAGTCCATAAAATGATGTTATCAACATAATAAATATGTGGGACAGGACTGCAACAGTTACGCCAAATTCAGGTATGAAGCCTCACTCTCATGCCTATTTAAGCTCTGCATTTAACATGTAATCTGGCTATCTTCCTTGCAAGCAACAGGCTTGAATGAAAATATGTTGTATATATACATTATGTATACATTAACAGGCGTATTTATATATTGGTATGGTCCAGTGTATCGAGGCAGTGTCGCGAAATTCATTTTTGTTTTTGAATGAGGTGCAGTTTGCGACGATGTCTAATATAATGAGCTCCATAAACCACAGGTGGGAGTTGTATTGCCTCCTCCGGTCAATATTACTTCCCAACACCCTTGACCACCTAATGCACTCTGATTATAGAGGTCTTGCTGAGTAAGTGTTCCTCTCAGAGAGGCCTGAGAATCACGATATATTATTTGAGCCCACACTCACGAATGAGAGCCTAGGCACTACCCCCTCCCCCCCCTGTTCTTCTCTTTTTTACTCTATAAATCTTTTAAATAAAACTTGTCATTTGTGAATATTAATGGAGAATGATCGTGTCACTTGTGACATCTCTGGAAGTGTTACTTGTGACACCACTGGACACTGCATGTGAGGGTGTTTTAACTACTTGCAACACCAATCCCAATGGTGGTTATTATGCTCGCTGTCAATAACAGTAATTAAAGTTAGCGAGAGCAAACGCCGAGGTTCCTTGCATCACAGATGGTAATTGTCGCATGACACTAACCTCTCCAACGACCATACAGGTGCCTCTCATCACTGGGTCGTAGTTTTGCTCCAGTGTGGAATCCACTCTAGAGCTGAGGACACTGGAACCTCATACAGCCCGTCCTCGCATACAAAGGTTGAAGCTCATTAATCCAGCCGCCAAACCACCTGTTTATGAATGAAAAGCGGTTTACACACGACTCATAACTGATGACGTCCGAACGCTTCCGGAACAAGTGCTTCACTGACGAATTTTGTTCGAACCACAACGCTATAAATGCTTCATCCACGTACTACAAATACAAATAATCGCCAACAGAACCTAACCTAACCTATGCTTATATATGCACAATATGCTAATATATTATAATATTAATTTATATTTGAGAAAATTCCTGTTTTGAATGAACAGCATGTTAAAATGAATGAATGCGTCTGTGGGGTTGACTGCTGGATGTAATGGACAAGAGTCGAGGACGGGTTGAAATACTTCACCCACGTACTTCAAATATAAATAATCGCCAACAGAACCTAAACACCTAACCTAACCTACGCCTAACTATATATCAACATTTTATATATGATGATAATATTAATTTATATGTGAGAACAAACCAATGCTTAATACACAGTATGTTAAAATTAATTAATGCGTCGTGGGAGGACGGCCGCTGCTTTGAATAGCCGAGTGTGAGGACGGGTCGGGCTCATACCGAATTTTTTATTCAGTGTTAAGATTGTCGAGCCTGGAGCCTGTGCCCAATTATATAAGTGGTAAAGATAAGGGCGCAGCACTCGTGCGAGGATTGACGGATACTCACTTATACTAAGGAAAAAGTTAATCATAACCTGGCCATACAAATTGACTAGAGATAATGGATATGACCTCACAATTGACTGCGTCCAGTGACCCTTGACTCGCCACACCCTGTAACTACCTCTTGACTCCTCTGCTGACTATAGTCAGACTGCTAGCCTGTAAAATACTGAATTCTAATGACTCATAATCTATCCTGACAGCTCAGAGAAAGCGTGCGACAGACAACACTAACTCTCCGTCCCATGGGCTATCTGCAGACCCAACAAAACAGACCCAAGTCCTGCTCTTAAGGTCATACGATCGTGCATGGTTGCATGTCCACTCCCGTGAGACTACACTGGTGACCTCACGACGTGCACTCACATTGTTGTCTTAAGACAGACATGACATTATATTATGTCACTGTACGTGGCACGTGCGACACTACTGGACGCTCTACGTGGCACGTGGTCATAGCAACACAGGTCATAACATGTATGGACCTACAACAACAACAGGTAAAGTTATAACTTTACCTGTTGTGTCACAGTGAGCCTATTGTATATCCTGTCACAGTACTCACCTAGTTGTGCTTGCGGCGGTTGAGCTTTGACTTTTGGGTCCCGCCTCTCGATTGTCAACTGGTGTACAGTTTCTGGAGCCTATTGGGCTCTATCATATCTACATTTAAAACTGTGTATGGAGTTTCACCATATCACTGTTTAATGCATTCTATCTGTTAACTACTCTCACATTGAACAAATTATTTTAAATATCTCTGTGGCTCATTTGGGTACTCAGTTTCCACTTGTGTCCCCTTGTTCGTGTTCCACCCGTGCTAAATAGTTTGTCTTTGCCCAACCTGTCAATTGCCCTGAAAATTTTATAATAATTATTCACTGTGTTGGGGGACAGGGTTACCTTGAGATGTTTCAGGGCTTAGCGTCCTCGCGGCCCGGTCCTCGGCCAGGCCTCCTCGTTGCTAGATTGGTCAACCAGGCTCTTGGACGCAGCTACTCGCAGCCTGACGTTTGAGTCATGAGTTGATAAGGTATCCTTTGGAGGTGTTTGCCAAGTTCTCTCTTGAACACTGTGAGTGGTCGGCCAGTTATACCCCTTATGTGTAGTGGAAGCGTGTTGAACAGTCTCGGGCCTCTGATGTTGATAAAGTTCTCTCTCAGAGTACCTGTTGCACCTCTGCTCTTCAACGAGGGTATTCTGCACATCCTGCCATGTCTTCTGGTCTGATGTGGTGTTATTTCTGTGTGCAGGTTTGGGACCAGCCCCTCTACTATTTTCCACGTGTAAATTATTATGTATCTCTCCAGCCTGCGCTCAAGAGAATACATATTTAGGCATTTTAGTCGGTCCCAGTAGTTTAAATGTTTTACTGAATGGATTCTAGCAGTAAAGAATCTCTTGTTGCTTGGAGCGGCCCACAGAGACCACTATAGGAACATGTTTTGTCTTGGGAGATTATTTGTTACGTCACCCGCATGTGTAGTGTATCCTCCTTGGTGGAGGGGGGGGGGGTCAGCTGTATATATGTGACTCTCCGCTTCCAGTGTAAATGGAAACCATCTCAAGACTTACAACGACTCACATCTTCACAGACGGATCAGTTGATCAAGAAAGAGATTCTGTTGGGGCAGCAGTTTACACTAACAACCATGAAGCTTACTGGAGCATGAATAGTGGGTGCTCAACTTTGCAAACAGAATTATATGCCCTGAAGGAGGCCATAAACTATACAATTGAGAATAATTTACATGATGTCATCATTCATACCGACTCTAAATCTTCGCTCCAGGCATTGCTATCCAGTCAGCATAGAGATAATATACAACTCACAAAAATCCAACATATAGGAAAAGAAGCCCATAATCTAGGGCTGTCAATCACCCTAAATTGGATACCAAGTCACATTGGCATAGATGGTAATGAAAAAGGCAGACTCGCTAGCAAAAACTGCCACTGTCTACCTGTTGTACAGGTTCAAATACCTCCAAGTTTTTCACAGATTAAGGAGCAAATCAAGAAGAAAATATTCTCTGCTATCAAAAGTCGCCACAGAGCCAAAGTAGCGGAAGGAAGATCCACTGCGCTCTTTCAAGCCTGGCAAAAAGATATCCAGAGACATTGCAGTAGCCATACACAGACTCAGGCTTGGTTACAAGTGCTGCTGGGAGGTAATGAGCCCAATAGTTAAAGAGTGTCATATCTGTGGAACAGAAGCAGAGGCGCCACTATTGCACTACTTACTGGAATGTGAAGCAACTGAAGCCCTGCGCATCAAACTAAACATTAATCCAACGACAACAGCTGCATTAGATGCACATTCCACAGCGACTACAATGATTAGAAAAGCCTTTGAGGAATGGGACTCACTAGTGAGCATTCTGCATCTACATCCGGCACCAAGATAATGTTATTAAAACAAGACTAAAACCAGTGCACTAAAACAGAAGAGAAAAAGAAACAGGGGAAAAAGGAGGAATCCCCACCTCCATTTAAAACTCTGACCCAAATATCACAGTAACAACTAAGGTTATCGCGAATAACATTACGGGCTCACCATACACCGTGCTACATGGACATTTCGTTCTGAGTAGCTAAATCTAAAACAACAACAACAACTTCTTCCAGTGTGATCTCCTCTCCCTTGTAGCTGTCAATCCTGATCTCAGCTGTTGTCTAAGAAGGTGCACAGTAATTATGCTCTATGTTCATTTGAAATGCTTTGAATGCCCTAAAAGAAGGCTACAGGAAGTCGGAGTGTATTCATACACTATACACAGAAATCATAATAGCGTGATGCATCAAATGAACAAATCCACAAGGGCCGTGACGAGGATTCGAACCTACGTCCGAGAGCATCCCAGACGCTGCCTTAATCGATTGAGCTACGACATGGTCAAACGTGTTTGTTGTCAATGGTCAACACGTGATGGTCAAACACGTCAATTCATACACGTTTGGCTTTTATCTATGTTCCCCTGATCCCGCCCAGGGTGCAACCCCACAAGTTGAATAACTCTTGAGTAGGTGAACAGATGCATTTGGTGAAAGGAAATGTGCCCAACCTTTTCTGTCCCGCCCGGGATTCGAACCCGGAATTCTAGATTGTGCGTCGAGAACGAACTCGACTGTACTACAAGTGTTGCTACTTGTAGTAGCACTACTCTACTACCGGGACCCTTAACTATTTTTTAGGTGGTTATCATGTCTCCCCTTACTCTTCTGTCTTTCAGGGACACGAGGTTTATCTCCCGTAGCTTTCCTTTCCTCGTAGCTCATACCTTTCAGTTCTGGGAGTGAGTCTAAGTGGTTCTGTGGTACAGCCTGTCACAGTGGTCTGTGGTACAGCCTGTCACAGTGGTCTGTGGTACAGCCTGTCACAGTGGTCTGTGTTACAGCCTGTCACAGTGGTCTGTGGTACAGCCTGTCACAGTAGGTCTATACAATGTGTACACACGCACAATAACGGGTTATTTATCGAGAAAGTCTTGTTCCACTAAACGATTTACTTTGTATCTTTGAAGCACGCCGAGTATTGCAATAGAGCGTGGCGCTCTATTTTGCACGCCACGCTCCTCTTGGCGTGCCACGAGGAGCGTAATGCAAAGAGCGTGGCTAGAGGAGCATGGTGCCAGGACCCTGTCTTGAGGAGCGTGCCGTCAAGAGCGTTACTTGCTATATGTGGGACCGCCAATCCAAGACTGAGTCAGGCCCTCGTCTTCTCAATTAGATATTGAGAAGACATGCATATGTATATTTTCAGTCAATATGTCATCACAAAAACGTGCCTGGCAATTTTGTCCTTGAAAATGGTATTACTTGGAACTAGTTCTATAAATTATATTTATAGATATAACACTTTAATATATATATATATATATATATATATATATATATATATATATATATATATATATATATATATATATATATATATATATATATATATATTAGTATATTTTGGTAGCAGTCTTTCCTGTAGACATATATTATTAAATATGACCGAAAAAATAAGATTAATCATTCTAACACGAATTTTCTCAATATTTCTTATATTTCTTTTCACTGTTGATGGTAACTGAAAAATCAACTCTCCAAAATTAATTTTTATTTCTAGTCTGACGCGACACTTGAGCGCGTTTCGTAATAACTTATTACATTTTCAAAGACTTTAGTTTACACACACACACAACTATAACTAAACAGTTTTAAACAGCTTCGATTTTATACCTGCATTTGGGTGAGGTGATATGTTACAACAGTTTTGGATGAGGTGGAAACAAACTTTCAACACAAGACAGAACACGAAACAATGGGTATAATATTTTGTAAGTTAAAGGGAAGAATGGAAGTAACTGCAAAGGGCCTATTGGCCCATATTTCTTGATGCTTCTATATTGGTGCAGAGTCTTGAAGTGGGTAAAATATAGTTGTGCATTAATTGGCTGTTGATTGCTGGTGTCGACTTCTTAATGTGTAGTGCCTCGCAGATATCAAGCCGCCTGCTATCGCTGTATCTATCGAAGATTTCCGTGTTTTTTGTTAAGACTTCTCTGGTGATGGTCTGGTTGTGGGAAGAGATTATATGTTCCTTAATGGAGCCCTGTTGCTTATGCATCGTTAATCGCCTGGAAAGAGATGTTGTTGTCTTGCCTATATACTGAATTCTTTGAGGCTTACAGTCCCCAAGTGGGCATTTGAAGGCATAGACGACATTGGTCTCTTTTAAAGCGTTCTGCTTTGTGTCTGGAGAGTTTCTCATGAGTAGGCTGGCCGTTTTCTTGGTTTTATAGTAGATCGTCAGTTGTATCCTCTGATTTTTGTCTGTAGGGATAACGTTTCTATTAACAATATCTTTCAGGACCCTTTCCTCCGTTTTATGAGCAGTGGAAAAGAAGTTCCTGTAAAATAGTCTAATAGGGGGTACAGGCGTTGTGTTAGTTGTCTCTTCAGAGGTTGCATGGCGTTTCACCTTCCTTCTTATGATGTCGTCAACGAAACCATTGGAGAAGCCGTTGTTGACTAGGACCTGCCTTACCCTACAGAGTTCTTCATCGACTTGCTTCTATCCTGAGCAGTGGCTGAGAGCACGGTCGACATAAGCGTTAACGACACTCCTCTTGTACCTGTCTGGGCAGTCACTGTTGGCATTGAGGCACATTCCTATGTTTGTTTCCTTAGTGTAGACTGCAGTGTGGAAACCTCCGCTCCTTTCCATGACTGTTACATCTAGAAAGGGCAGCTTCCCATCCTATATAATGTGTGTGTGTACTCACCTAGTTGTGCTTGCGGTAGTTGAGTTCTGGCACTTTGGTGCCGCCTCTCAACCGTCAATCAACTGGTGTACAGATTCTTGAGCCAACTGGGCTCTGTCATATTTCAAATCAAAATCAAATCAAATCAAATGTTTATTCAGGTAAAGTACATACATTCATTCAAGGTGAGATACAAACATTGATGGATTTATAGATAGAGCTAGTACATACAATGCCTAAAGCCACTATTACGCCAAGCGTTTCGGGCAGGAAAAACACTTAGACTAAAACTAAATACTAATTGAGATTAAAGTATAAATTGTGTTGAAAAAAAGGGGGGGGGACACGGCAGAAAATAGCAAATACAATTTGGTCAATAAACAGCATTGTTTAAAATAGTAAGACATGGATTGACATTTAGGGGTAAGGTAGGATACATGGAGTTAATTAGGCAGTACTTAATTTTTATCTTAAACTGGTTGGGAGAAGTACAGTCTTTGACATAATTGGGAGGGTCATTCTACATTCTGGGCCCTTTGATTTGTAGAGCATTTCTAGTTTGAAACGTACTCTTGGAAAATCAAATAGATATTTGTTTCTGGTGTGGTGCCCATGGGTTCTGTTACAACCTTCTAGGAAGCTTTTAAGTTCGAGATTGACATTACAGTTTCGTATATGCATTACATATCATATCTATATCTTTTACATTACATATCTACATTTAAATCTGTGTATTGAGTCAGCCTTCACCACATCACTGCCTAATGCATTCCACCTGTTAACTACCCTGACACTGAAAAAGTGTGTGTATTCACCTAGTTGTGGTTGCGGGGATTGAGCTTTGCTCTTTCGGCCCGCCTCTCAACTGTCAATCAACTGTTTACTAACTACTTTTTTTTCCCACGCCACACACACACACACACACCAGGAAGCAGCCCGTGACAGCTGACTGACTCCAAGGTACCTATTTACTGCTAGGTAACAGGGGCATTGAGGGTGAAAGAAACTTTGCCCATTTGTTTCTGCCTGGTGCGGGAATCGAACCCGCGCCACAGAATTAAGAATCTATCCACCAGGGCTACCAGGTCTATTGTGTGTGTGTGTGTGTGTGTGTGTGTGTGTGTGTGTGTGTGTGTGTGTGTGTGTGTGTGTGTGTGTACTCACCTAATTGTGCTTGCGGGGGTTGAGCTCTGGCTCTTTGGTCCCGCCTCTCAACCGTCAATCAACAGGTGTACAGGTTCCTGAGCCTATCATATCTACACTTGAAACTGTGTATGGAGTCAGCCTCCACCACATCACTTCCTAATGCATTCCATTTGTCAACCACTCAATTCTTTCTAATATCTGTGTGCGTGTGCGTGTAAATCACGAAAATTAACACGTGATGAAAAATGTGAGAGTGTCAGATCTCGAAGGAAGAATTGAAATAGGAATTCCCTTAAGTACTTTCGCATTTAATAATACATATTCAGGGGGGTGAAGATGTATTATTAAATACGAAAGTACCTAAGGAAATTCCTGTTTCAATTCTTTCTCTGTGGTCTGACACTGTCATACATATATATATATATATATATATATATATATATATATATATATATATATATATATATATATATATATATATATATATAACTAAATGAAAGAAACTTTAACGGCGGGTGAAACCCTGTGTCCAATGGGCACAATATCCGAGAGTGGCGTTAATTCGACATTAGTTTGATTCAGAGTTGTTCTTGGATACTGGGATGATGGTCAAACTATGTTGGTTCAAAGTTACTCGAACCTGATTTACAGGTGTTGGAACAGGTGTTCCCATTCGGCGGGTAGCATGACACTTGTAACTGTAACTAGAGGACTCAGCTAAAACCAGGCGGATGGGCCCTAATCCTGCGCATGTGGTCTTGAAGAGCGTTATCATCACGGAGGGGGTTGATAACTATAGAAATAAGGAAATAAGTAGTGTATCACATCAAATTGTTTGGATGTGTGATAATGGTATGATAGACAGAATACTTAGGAGCTATAAGAATTTTGCCCCAAGAGTGTAACACGTATATGCGGCGCTTACTATATTAACCTGCAATGTTAAATGGGATTCTTGTATTGTGATTTTGTATTTGTACTCACTGAACTTGTGCGCCCCTTGAGGGACTTGAAGCAGAGGGGGGTAGAAATAGCCTAAGCTACTCTATCCCTTTGAGATGTATTTCTTTCTTGTCTCAATAAACATACTTGAACTTGAACACGGAGGGGAAGGGGGGGGGGGGAATAAGGAAGGTTATTCAATTTCTTTCATTATTATGCTCCCCATTCCCATCCCGTGGGCAGATTAGGGAGTTTCTAGCCTATCATTTGCCATAATCGTCACCCTGGTATACTCTCACGATGAAAGTATACAGAATTTCTTATTTCTTATTCACTGAGGTATCCATTCATTGCTGGGTGAGCAGAGGCTACAGTAAAGGTTTGGCGCCCAATCCGTCGGATGAGTGCTTTACCATTGCGACACAGGGACTGCTCATGGAGTTGGAAGAGTTGACGGAGTAAAAGCGGCCCTGATAAAAAAAATCCTAGATAAATTTAACTTTTGACCATGTTTGAAGTCACTGTGGGAAATCGGCCATGTTGGGTATTCCCCATATGTTTCTTGGAGCCAGTTTCACGGAGTCAAATTTTTTACATTTCAGATATTTTGAAAACTCAGACCCAAAATATGACCCACTGCAGTTTTCAGTAATTGGCATATTTTTGGTATAAAAAGTCGTAATTTGAAAATGAAAATAGGTGCAGAGAGTCAGAATTAGGCTCAAAAATCACACTCAGGCGTCAAATTTCGGACATTTCAGATATTTTGAAAACTGCAGGGGGGTTTGGGCAAAATATGACCCACCGCCGTTTTCAGTAATTGGCATATTTTCGGTATAAAAAGTCGTAATTTGAAAATGAAAATAGGTGCAGAGAGTCAGAATTAGGCTCAAAAATCACACTCAGGCGTCAAATTTCGGACATTTCAGATATTTTGAAAACTGTAGGGGGGTTTGGGCAAAATATGACCCACCACCGTTTTCAGTAATTGGCATATTTTCTGTATAAAAATTCGTAGTTTGAAAATTAAAATAGGTCCAGAGAGTCAAAATTCGGCTCAAAAATCACGCTCAGGAGTCAAATTTCCGACATTTCAGAAATTTTGAAACCTGCAGGGGGGGTTTGGGCGAAATATGACCCACCGCCGTTTTCAGTAATTGGCATATTTTCGGTATAAAAAGTCGTAATTTGAAAATGAAAATAGGTGCAGAGAGTCAGAATTAGGCTCAAAAATCACGCCCAGGCGTCAAATTTCGGACATTTCGGATATTTTGAAAACTGCAGGGGGGTTTGTTCAAAATATGACCCACCGCCGTTTTCAGTACAGTAATTGGCATATTTTCGGTATAAAAAGTCGTAATTTGAAAATGATAATAGGTGCATAGAGTCAGAATTAGGCTCAAAAATCACACTCAGGCGTCAAATTTCGGACATTTCAGATATTTTGAAAACTGCAGGGGGGTTTGGGCAAAATATGACCCACCACCGTTTTCAGTAATTGGCATATTTTCTGTATAAAAATTCGTAGTTTGAACATTAAAATAGGTCCAGAGAGTCAAAATTCGGCTCAAAAATCACGCCCAGGCGTCAAATTTCCGACATTTCAGATATTTTGAAAACTGTAGGGGGGTTTGGGCAAAATATGACCACCGCCGTTTTCAGTAATTGGCATATTCTCGGTATAAAAATTCGTAATTTGAAAATGAAAATAGGTACAGAGAGTCAGAATTAGGCTCAAAAATCACACTCGGGCGTCAAATTTCCGACATTTCAGATATTTTGAAAACTGCAGGGGGGTTTGGGCAAAATATGACCCACCGCCGTTTTCAGTAATTGACATATTCTCGAAATAAAAAATCGTAATTTGAAAATGAATAAAGGTGCAGAGAGTCAGAATTCGGCTCAAAAATCGCACATTATGATTCTGAGAATAATCATGTGTTGTTGTAGAGGCCGCTGCGAACCCTGGAAAGTATAGCATCGGTAGTATCCACCAGTCCATTTGTCCTCCAAGACAAATGGACTGGTGGATACCAACTAACCAACATCAGTTCTCCTGCGTGTTGCCATTGGAAGGGAACCTCTCTCTTTTCTTCGAAGTTTTTTCCGCCGCTTCATAAAGGATGTTGTCTGCTTTTAAAAAGTTCCCACTAATGTTGTAGTTCCAGCCGTAAGTCTTGGTCCTTAATAGTAATCCGTTTAAGCCGGAGACCCAGGGTGTAAGACAGGGATTTCTTGAGGGATAAATAATGAGCGACTCGACGAAAATAGAAGGTACTAATAGAGATTCGTCGGTTTGTAGTATGCTGTTGTCTGTAAGGACCTGTCTGTTTCGTTAATATAGATTCTCGTATCTTGAAAAAAAAACATTAAAATTTGTTTCCAGCGCAAACTTGAGATTACAATGGACAGTTTTAGTCCAGACATAAAACTCCCGTAGCTGTTGGTGTCCTCATGTCTTAATTCCGAAAATGTCTTCAATGTATTGGAGGTATATTTGGGTACCTTGCTGTCTGTTGGCCCTCTCGGTTTCAAACGGCATGTGAACAAAAATCTCTGCTATAGCTATACTTCTTGAAGCGCCAATAGCCGACCACTTTTGCCGACAATAGCCGACCGTACTTTATTTGTCTGTAAGCTTTACCAACGAAAGTTAGGATGATTTCTCGCATCACATGCAGAATTTCTTCCTATAGAAATTGATTCATAAGTAATTAAATTTTCAACTGGTAAATTTGGTAATTTCGTTGGAACAATTTGGAGGATGGTGATCGGAACAATTTATTTAAAAGGTCAGATGTAACACAAACAAGGAGCAACGATTGCCAAAACAGTTAAATTTTAAAATACAACTGGAAAAGCTCATCAGGGCAAATGGGGGGGACCTTTGACAAGCCGCCAGCTTCCTGTCTTCGTCGAGGCCACTAGTGCGTTAGTGGCCCTCGGGTAAAGTGGGCCTGGTCGACTGGTGGCCGGAGCCATTTCTTTCCACTAGTCTATCATTAAGAAAGTTAGTTTTCTGTGATAGAGTTCAAGTTCACATGGAATGGACTGTAGTACAGGCAGGACTTAGATTTTGTTGTGTACTCTAATGACTGGTCATTAAATAAATAAATAAATAAATAAAGGTGTTAGTAGTCATTAGAGTTTTTTTAGTTAGTTTAGTTCATTTATTATGCACCCCATACCCATCTTGTGGGCGGTAGTGCAAAGGGTTACAGGGGCACATAATGGGCTCAGGGACTGAACCCCACAATTCATTTAGCTAAGCAAAGTTACAATCTTGATGAGCTAGTTACAAAATTCAATATAAGTCGTCACATCAACAATGGGTTCGAGATCGACCTCAAGTACAGGTTCTAAATTAAGCAACTGACATATGTGGAGAGCTAGTGTCACAATTTATATGTTTGTCCTGCACACCGCCCCCCATCCAGTGGGCAGCGGTGGATAGGTTACAATCACTTAGTTACTACCTACAGTTAGCAAACTGGGGATATTTGGCTAAAATTTCTGGTAGCAGATCATTTTGAATGAAATATTTACACATCGCTGGAACATTGGTTATAGAATTGTCTCTAAATTCACGTATCTTTTCGCACTCCATCACAGTGACGGAGGGTGTGCGAATAATTTTGTTAACACAGTTTACATTTGGTCAGGTCTACATCACCAGATAATGAGAATTCCCAGAGATACTTG
Source organism: Procambarus clarkii (assembly GCF_040958095.1). Classification (NCBI taxonomy): domain Eukaryota; kingdom Metazoa; phylum Arthropoda; class Malacostraca; order Decapoda; family Cambaridae; genus Procambarus; species Procambarus clarkii. The sequence continues at coordinate 35,229,313 of NC_091170.1, forward strand.
TAACCGAGTCTAAGCCGAGCAGTAGTAACATCTAGAAGTCTGCTGATTTTATTGGATGATCCATAGATGTGTGGCTCCTCTTGCATGGTAGTATGATGATAGATGGAATTACTGGTGTCAATTTCACTTTGCCTCAGATCTACAAGATCTTGTTGAAGTTCTCGGTGTACTGCTGCTCTCAGATTGCTCATTGACAATCCAAGGTTACACTCAACGGCTCCTTTAAAGGCAGATTCTTTGGCTAACTTATCAGCTCTATCATGCATTCGGAGGCTAACTTGTGAGCCTCTTGTTGAATCACTTGTGATATAAAAAGATTATTTATATGTATATGTATTTGTGTAAATGATTGTATACTAGCTCTCCACATATGTCAGTTGCTTAATTTAGAACCTGTACTTGAGGTCGATCTCGAACCCATTGTTGATGTGACGACTTATATTGAATTTTGTAACTAGCTCATCAAGATTGTAACTTTGCTTAGCTAAATGAATTGTGGGGTTCAGTCCCTGAGCCCATTATGTTCCTCTGTAACCATTTCCACCACCGCCCACCATACGGGTATGGGATAATAAGCATAATGCATGCATAAGAAAGAAAGAAATTGAATTGGCTCTGGTAATTACCCAAGCGTAGTTACAGGATGGTAGGTACGCTTGTTCCGTCTTCTAACTGAGTACGATCGTTTCGGATACGAGACGATTCGACGATTTTTTTTAAAGGGTTTAGGATTGTTAATGATTGCGGGTACGTATTGACGCTTGGTCACTCCTCCCCTGCCAAGATACGAACCCAGGCTAAAGCGCTCGCGAAGCGCCGGGCGAGTGTTTTCTCACTGTGCCACGGAGATTACTGCTCGTTTTCTGTTTGTTAAAACCGCGTATATTGTTATGCTAGGATGTATTACCTTAGGTTAAGCTGTATTTAGCTCCTTTTGGTTAGGTTAGGGTGAGCTAGGTTAGGTTGAGCTAGGCTTCGGCTTGATGTCCATAGGGAATGGAAAGGATGGGGGAGGTGTAATGGGGTTTAGTTAGGTATCAAAATCAGTGAGCGAATCATCCTGTGTACGATGTGACTTATATCCCTTGTTAATTACAAAAAAAAAAAACAGCCACAAGAAACTAAATACTGTATACTGTGTTCAATAGATGTCCCAAATGGCTGTTACATACGAAAACAACAACAACCCGGAAGCCATACAATGGGATAAATAGTTTAGTTTAGTTCATTTATTATACACCCCATACCCAACTTGTGGGCGGTAGTGGAAAGGGTTACAGAGGCACATAATGGGCTCAGGGACTGAACCCCACAATTCATTTAGCTAAGCAAGTTACAATCTTGATGAGCTAGTTACAAAATTCAATATAAATCGTCACATCAACAATGGGATAAATAGCGTAGAGGGGAAGGCGCCCCTCTCCCCGCCCCCCCACACCAACATTCCAGGCCGGGCCGCCTGTGGTCAACTGTCCCGCGGGTGGACGCTCTCTCTCCTCAACATATTAACCATTAAACACCGCTTTTCTTCATGATCTGAATATATATACGTGTAATATGGCTTCAGATAAGGTAGCGCCATGAGTATGTGTTCATGTTACATTGGTAGGAAGTGTTGGTGGGAGCAGACTAGTAGGGATAGGCAAGGTTGAACTTGCTCAGTATACTAACTCTTGTTAAAGTGTAAGTCATTTTTGTTTTAATACACGAGTAAAAGCCATACCGACAATGCATAGAAAAAAATAGATTAAGATAACTAGATTTGGGTTCGTAAAATATTAAATGCTTAGATACATTTTTTTGTATGCTTATTAGAGTTAATTCTTTACTAAGCACAGTGCTACAGTCTTCCTGGCCTAGTGTAATCTTTTGATACAGTAATTGCCTACGAGGCACACTCTTTTTGGTTCATCTTCAGCCTAATATATATATTCAAATAAGTTTTTAGTTTAGTTCATTTATTATGCAACCCATACCCATCCCGTGGGCGGTAGTGGAAAGGGTTACAGATGCACATAATGGGCTCAGGGACTGAATCCCAGAATTCATTTAGCTAAGCAAGTTACAATCTTGATGAGCTAGTTACAAAATTTAATATAAGTCGTCACATCAACAATGGGTTCAAGATATTCAAATAATAAAAGGTAATGATTGTCAACTAGTATCTCGTTGGCTTCATTCTTGACTAGGATCCTGAGTTTGATTCTTGGGCATGACAGACATGATTGGGCACACTTCCTTTCACCAATAATAATAATAATTGGTGAAAGGAACTGCTCAGTCATTTTCAACTAGAGTGAAACACTTATGTTCTGTAGTCTCTACGAGCTTTTAATATTACATGCAGGTACAGTACTGTACTTTAGAAATATATTATTACATGCCTGAAGCACTGTGTGTGCTAGTGGCTATACAAGAATGTAAGAACTCTTGTATATTAATAAAATAAAAAAATAAATAAATATAGGTATAATGTTCTTATGAACCGTATAATTATTTAAATATTTGTTCGTCCTCGCAGCGTGTATTCAGTCTAGAAGGTCCTCATGGCCCAGGGGGTGTGTTCTTCACATGGCAGAAGGCTTCAGGAGGATATTTGGCTTCTACCGGTTACAACCAGGTTGTCAACATCTATGACCGCCATGGTGTTCTTCGCGAGCAGATGCACTTGCCAGGGTAGGTCAAGTTTCTTACATCCTGAAAGCTCTAAGGTATTAAATTTATTAAATATAGTAGGTGGCACAGATTTGGTAATAATCAAACTTTTTACCCTGAACTTCACCCCTGTTTATAGCCAACATTGCTGCTGTTAACAAGACAAAATATCAAGAATATTTTTTGTCGTATTGTTAAATGCCTGATCATGGGGAAAATAATATTAAAACAATACATCTTACCATGGCTATGAGCAAGTGAAGTATCTCGCAATGATGTAACCAATTCATGCTCGCTCCTGCAGCGAGAATCCTGCTGTGAGAGAAGGATCTCTCGGCACAAGCTCATGTCTGCTCATATGTTGAGATGTGCTTGCATGATGCAACTTCCTTAGTCTTGGACAGAGATAGGGCATGTTTGATGTCTAAGATTTCTCTCGGTCTAGGGACGTTGTCCCATGTTGACCTATGTCATCTCATTGAACCGGAATCAATTGAGTAGTTGGTTGCTTCCAAGGACTAGGGGCCCCTAGGCTAAGGAGGAGAAGTTGGTGTGTAGTGGTATATGAGGAGTCAACAAGGTGGAAACCATTAGGCCAAACCCCCAAATTCCTTATCTCACTCTGCCTACTTCAGTAGTAACATTCTTACTACAGTTGTAACATACATACTACAGTTGTACAGTAGTAACATCCATACAAGTAGGGATTGTAGAGGTATTGAGAGCAAAAAGAAAGTATGCCTTCCCAGTGGCTTGAATCTGGTGCTGCTACTAATGAAAATGTGAGCAGGCAGGACTTAATGTTCTGATTGGCTGACATGATTATGGGGGTCAGAGTACCTCGAGGTAACCAGCTGGAGCCCACGAGGGTCATTCGGGACTGCAGACTTGTAAAGGGAAGTTGTCATGGTATCAGCTAACAAAGACAACCCTTGTCCCTCGAGTTTCAGTTATTTCATCACCAGGACACCTGCCAGCACCAGGGACTAAATAAATGCTGGTTTTAAAAATTTTGGTATGTGGTCTTACTTTAATGGAACAATCTGCCAAGTACAGTTGCATATTTGAGGTAAATATTACACCTTGGAATTTATTAAAAATAACTTTGATATTATAATAATAATAATATAAATAATTATTTGATATTAAAAATAACTTTGATTTGATATGAATATTTATAATACATTTAATTTCTTAATTTTGCATACCCTTTGAGACTACACATGTTCCTCCATACATGTAATGATTTCGTTTGTAAAGGTAATCAAACTTTTCTTGCATACAGTGTGTGCTCAGGATTTGGATGGGACAAAGATGGGGCACTCTTATCAATCATCAATGATAGATCTCCTCTTGTCCATGTCTGGGATGCTAACTCAGGTGAGTAATTATTCTGTTCAGTCTTCAAAGGTTCAATCAAGGTAAATAAAACTAAACATTATGTTTACTCTACATTATTTTTATTTAAATTGTTTTTAAATATGTCAGTTTAAGGTGCTTTGGGAACCTATATCCTATTTGCAGCATTGTGCTTATGGAAAATCATGTTCAAAATCGCTGCCAATCAACTTAAGGCAGAAATTTGGAATGTGTCCTAATTGTAAGTTGGGGACACCTGTACTGGGATTAGTACAGCTTTGTAACCTGAAATTTTGGCCTGAAACATCCCACATCTAGCTCTTAGTCATATAGCAATTATATTATATCAGTAATATACTTGCTCCATATTCTCATTAGCTTAGGTTATCTCTTTTAGCTTAGGTTTTTGATACCTCTTAGGAAACAAGAGGTATCAAATAAAATATATATGGAAGATATTGGAAGTCCAGGTCCCAAATTTGTTTTTAAAAAACCTTGCTGAAGCAAAAGATTCGGAAGGAATTGCAGAATAAAGCAAAGTAAAGGTATCATGCACAATCAGAGTGTACTGTATGAACATCAGAGGTCCACAGCTGGTAAGTACTCTCACAGCAAGCATAAGAATTATTGCTAGAAGCAATTAGATAAGTTTCTGCAAGAAATATCAAACCAACTGGGTTGCAGTGGATTTGTGGAGCCTGCAGGGCACGTCAAGCAACAGCCTGTTGGACCAAGTTATCCCAAATTGAGCCTGACCCCAGGCCAGGTTTGGGAAGTAGAACTCCTGGAACCCCCTCTGGGTGAACTCCAAGTAAAATCCTAAAAACACATGATCCAAGGAGCACACATACTGTTTTGAATATTCTTGTTGTCAGGAACAAGAAATCTGTTAGGCTTACTCAAGGTCAATGGCTGACCTTCCCCGGTTGCAAAAGGCTTACCTAAGGTTAATAGCTGACCTTCCCAGGTTACAAAAGGCTTACCCAAGGTCAATGGCTGACCTTCCCAGGTTGCAAGGCTTACCCGAGGTCAATGGCTGACCTTCCCAGGTTGCAAAAGGCTTACCCAAGGTCAATGGCTGACCTTCCCAGGCTGCAAGGCTTACCCGAGGTCAATGGCTGACATTCCCAGGTTGCAACCCACAACAGTTGCTTAACTCTCGGATACCTTTTTACTGTATTGGTATGTGAGCACAAGTATCGAATGTAAAAAAAAAAAAGTGCCTAAACGTATTGTTCTGCCTGGAAATCGATCCTGGAAACCACCGGTTGTGAACCAAGTGCAGTGACAACTGCTCTATAGTACCTACCTACCTTGAGGCTACCTTGAGGTGCTTCCGGGGCTTAGTGTCCCCGCGGCCCGGTCATCGACCAGGCCTCCTGGTTACTGGACTGATCAACCAGGCTGTTAGACGCGGCTGCTCGCAGCCTGACGTATGAGTCACAGCCTGGTTGATCAGGTCAACTATATAGTATATGTGACCTGCTAAAAACTTTTGAGAGAATAAAGAGAGGATGTAGAATGTTATGTTTATCTAAGTTTGTGCTCAATACTTAATTTTAGATAATGCAACTCAGTCCTATTTAATTTAATGCTCATCATTTTATCAGCATGACAAAGAAGAAAATTTCTCAGTACAGTATGAAAAAATATACAGACCTTTATATTGTTACTGTGACATGATGTCATGCAAGTGAATCAACATGATTACCTATCATAAGAAACAAATCTAGTTGCTTTCCATTTATTATCAAAATATTTACTACTTACTATATTATATATTATTTTATTCAGTATTAATATTTTTCTTCTTATATTCAGGACGAGTACAGCATCTGGACTCTGGGCTCCGCGACACGTTAACATTTTTAGCATGGTCACGTACAGCTCCTCTTTTGGCTGTAGGCACTGCCAAGGGCAACCTTATGATCTACAACCATCAAACATCAAGGTGCATTTTATTATTTTAATAATTGTATCTTATTAACATAAATTTATTTAAAATATTTGACTTTGCTAGTGCTAGTAGACAGTTCAGTATTACAAGAAAAGAGTTCAGTTCATATAGGCTCCCAAATTTATTACTTATTGAAAAGTAAAATATTTACAATTGACAATTAGAACAGTTGCTAAAATGGTAAATAATTTGTGTGTTTGAATTAACATCACCATTGTATGGCCTCGGGTGTCAGTCCAAAAATTTGTTTTACCCTAGATGATTTAACATTTCCTTTCCTGCATCCTTTTCTGTTGTGAACTTTACAACCATTGTTGATTAGCAAAATCTTACCATTTAGGATTAGTTATATCGGCTCTTTCTTTGTATACATTAGATGTATTTCTTGGGGTGGGGAGCCCATTCAGTTCCCTGGAGCTATCGGAGCTGATATGACTATATTATACCCTGGCATCAGTCAAGGCGAATGGAGTTCTTAGGCCTACCGGGGATCACGAGCCAGAACCTGGCCTCCTCAGAGAGGCAAGAGGAGCAATGGCCTATAGGAAACCCCAGTGTGGTTGGAAGCATTCTATGTCTGCCATCAACCAGGTCATTTACCCAGAAAGGTAGGCGCCCCAAAACAAGCCCTATCTGGTTAAAATATTGCTAATGAAAGCCGAACTGTTGGTGAACGTCCCCAAACGAAAAACAAACGAGCATTACATCACAACTGTCTCCGTGCCGCTGTCTGCTCAGCTTCTTTCTCTTTGTGTGGGGGAATGGAGAGCCATCCCGTCTTCCCAGTACTCTTTGTCATATATTGTGTGTGGGGGAAAATAATTTACTAGAAGTAAAAGTAATTTTTGATTTCAGACGCATTCCTGTAGTGGGCAAACATAGCCGAAAAATTCAGAGTGGCTGTTGGTCCTCTGGGAATCTCTTAGCCCTAGGAGGAGAAGACAAAATTCTTACCATCAGCAGCAGTGAAGGGGATACACTTCGTACCACGCCTCTGCGGGGTGAACCTTCTGATATACAGTTTTCAGAAATGAAGCAGGATGAGAGAGCTATGGCTGAAAATACGGTTGGTAATCTTGTAATTTAGCGATTTACATTTATCAGTTACTGTACTGTACATGGAAAATGCAGAAATCGAATAAATATAGACTCCTGTTGGGTTCAAAGAGGCTAAAACCTTGAACTGCCAAATGAACTCTCCAAAATATGTAAATAAATGATTGAATATCTTGAAACTATTGTGAGCGGGACTAACCCTTCCTGATCCTTCCACCCACTCCACTTCCAGCCTGGAAGCATCTGAGGGTTTCAAGGTTGGGGCAGAGTTTGTCTCGGGATGTGGCTTGGTCAACTCTGGGAGTTACTCCTTTTGAATCTGAGGCAGTTGGGCTGGCAGATCCTGCTGAGAATACTGTGTCTTCCTTTCTGCCAGCCTCACATTCCTTTGAAGCCTCTCCCTTGGACTTTGCTTTTCTATCCTGAGTGTTGGGTGCAGGATAGAAAATCAGGAGCTCAGACTGGAAGCTGAGGCACCAGCAGGCAGTAAGCTACCTACCCCCACTCTTTCCAAATGAGTGTGGGAGATGGGGCAAATGAGCTCGCTCTAGTTCTGAGCAAATTTTATCATTTGTTTACATAGTCGGGGGAGTTCTTTCAGCCATTTTTGAGGCTTCAGTCTCTCACACAAATCTAGGAGTATAAATGTCACCGCTTCTTATGCCTGTATGATGGGGGGGGGGGGGAACTGGGGTCTTGTTCTGTTCCACACAGGCCTCTAGAGGTCTATGGATGATGTGACTCAGTAGATGGTAACCATCTCAGTGTATAGCTTCAGGCAGCCACCAAGGCTCACCCAGAAATTGCAATTTCATCACGTTTAATGCTGGTTTTTGATGGTGTTAGTATTAGTGGTTTGAACTTTCAAGGATATTTTCAATTCAGTAGTTTGAGTTTTGATGATTGTTGGCATAGGGGAATATAAATACATCTTTTGATTGTTCAGTTAAAGTAGTACTGTACTTTGATGAGCATCAGTGATTTATTAACTATATTTACCAGTAATCAGAAACGGCAAAATTTTATATATATATTGTGATGCCTTAATCATAAAACTCTCTCATGTGGAAGTGAAAGTTGGATTATTTTATGGTGTAAATTTAAAAAAAAACGGTTGATTTGTATAATGTAAGTTATCGCACCTATGATATAATTTGCAGTGATTCTGTTAGCTGCTACAAAAAATATTCAGCAGGAACATTATGCCTAATTGAAGCTATTACAATTTAAGAAATATAAATTTCAATTATGCACCCTCTTTAATATTACTGTATTAATAAAGTACACCTGTATATGCAGCCTGCTGGTTTAGTATTGCTTCTGTTCAGTAATTATGACACATTTAGATTCTAATTATTCTGAAACTTAAAATATTGTATCAATATTGTCCTGTATATGAAAAGATGTATATGAAAGATGTATATGAAAAAATCATATGCTTGCAATTTTTCAGGTGAGCCTTGTTGTTGCCAAGAAAACTCTCTTCCTATACAATCTTAATGATCCTGAAAATCCCATTGAGCTGGCTTTTCAGAGCCGATATGGCAACATTGTCTCCTATAAGTGGTGAGCTTTGAATGTGTACTTTTACATTTAGAATTAAGGAAGAGCTGGTGTGGGTCACTCCCCAACCTACTTGGCTCTCTAGGGGGTAACAATTTTGGACAAATCAGGTTGGGCTGTATTACATTTTGAAGTCTTTTTATCTAGGCTGTAACTGATCCATATATTAGGTTGTTATATATCAAACATTTTAAGCAACATTAATAAAATAAGAAAAGAATTTGCCTGGCAGGTAGGAAAATTAATGTCAATACGTGTGCATTCGTTTGCTTACTCTGTATGTTGTTTCACCCCTAAATAATGTCAATAAAAATTATGTATGAATATGCTTTGATTTGTTAACATCAGATTTTTGTATTTTAGAATGTAGACCAGCAGAAAGTAATGAATATATATTGTAAAAGATTTCATGCAATTTGTTAAAATTGTTACAGGTTATTAAAATAAATATGAAATTTAGTTATAGGTAAATTATATATATTTGCACCGAATTGTAAAATCCCATTCAATAAGAGATATATTTGAAGGCATAATATTTGTATACATAAAATGCTGTGTTGAAAGTCACAAAACGCCTCTTTCTGATAGGGCCTCATTCACTTCCTGAAGCTAGCTCGCTGAGTAGCTCCACAAATGAGTTGCATCAGCCCTAGGCATCCTGTATGGCTTACAGGGACCAGAGCCAGAACCTGGCCCCCTTTATGTGGCACAGGATGCTGAGGATTGTTGCGATCATCTCAAGATAACCTCAAGATCACCCTTACACAGAAAGCATCTTGAAAGAAGCAGTCAAATAATTTCAAATAAATTCCCACAGAATCTAGGGTGGACCCCACCTAGTTATGGCTGGGTATCAACAGGTGGCAGCAACACTAGGAGCTCCTGGCTTTCATGTCATCATAACTTCATTTTGGAGCTGAACGATTACAAACAGATGCACCTGGTAGTTGGTGGTGGGAATAGGGAACCAATGAGGTCCTACAAAAAAAAAAAAAAAAAAAGAGGCATTTTATTATGTTCAATGCTGATTTTCTGGAAGAGTGGAATGGTGGCACATTAAAATTTACTAACAGCAAAGTCAAAGGAAAACATGAGACTTGCCAGGGAGGAGAGTGAAAATTACATTAACAATGGCAAGGTAAATAGGTGAATAGATGGATGGATAGAGGTAGATTGATGGATAGATAGAATGATTGATGGATAGAAGGATTGATGGATAGATAGAAAGATTGATAGATTGAAGGATATATAGGTGAATAAATAGCTGGACAGATGGGAGACAGACTGACCCAGGTATGCCTCTTAGGCCCTAGTGCTTGTAGTTACCTAAGTGTGTGTATATAATATTCTGTATATATTGTATAATTACATTTGTACATTTCAGGTATGGTGATGGCTATATCTTGTTAGGCTTCTCTGCTGGTTACTTTGTAGTTATCTCCACTCATATGAAGGAGATAGGACAAGAATTATTTCAAGCTAAAAATCACAGAGATGTTCTCAATGATATTGCCATATCCACCACTCTCAGCAAAGCAGCATCTTGTGGAGACAATGTGTGAGTAGAGCCATATTCACGTTTGTTTAATTTTCTTTTAATGTCATGTACCAGATGGATTGTTAGTTCATACTTAAAAATGTTAAATAGAGTAAGAGTCTGCATTCATATCCTACCCTTTTCTGGTAAGGACCCTCCTCAGTAGCTCCCAAGTCTTACACCCTGTACAAAATAGTAACAGAATCGATAAAGAAAAATTCTTGAAACCTGGAATTTAGTCTCTGTGGGTTGTGTCAACATGTCTTCAAGGTGCCCATATGGAGTTATCCAAACCCAGGTAACACACCACGCTCAATCAGATTATGAGCTAACACAGACCAAGATCAGAATTTGGTCAACTCAATAGAGACAAGGGAGTCTGGGGATATTAGATCAATGCAAGCCGAGAAGAAAAATAGCCAGGAAGGTAAAGCACCCCAAACTAAACAAATGTATGGAAAAACATTAGCAACCCTGGAGAACTATGTACACACACTCGTTAGCCAGCTTCCACTGTAGTTCTCACCACCAGATGGCAGCCCCAGCAACTGAGGGCTCCAGCCAGCTGCCCATTTCAGACTTGTGCCATCCAAAATAGATCCCTGGAGGTAAGGTTGTGAACAGGGAGCCACTAAGGGAACCTGACCAGAAAGAGGCATTATATAAATTCAATGCTGGATTTCTGGGAGGGCCTTCTTTGGTGGTTTCTTGAGCTATTTCATAACAAAGCGCAAAGTAAAACAGGGTTTACCATGGGAAATAGGGAGGAGTATCAAGTAATCCATAGAGCCATAACCCCAACCTGACAAACCACAAATAAAAGCCAACAGACCCCTCAGAACCCTGCTGCCACATCCAGAGCTAAAAGGAGGGTGATGGCTGCAGACAAAGAAATATCTCGGGACTAAACAAATCCCTCCACAACTAACAGAAAGCCAGAAGCTCCCACAATCCTACAGCCAGAAGTAAAAGGCCAACAGAAACACCATCTCAGAGATCCCAGACTAAGGGGAAGAGGGACAGAGAAATAAGAAGACAAAAGAAAACAAGAAAATTATTTCAACCAGCCTGCCTGTCTGCAAACCAGGGAGGGGTCAGGTTTTTTCCCTGTTGGCGAGATTCAAATTTCTTGTCAACTAGAAAGTCCCATTGCAAGTTCAGATCTGGCTGGGCCTTATCTGACATTCTTTTTCAGCATTCCCGTCTTTGCTCACAGTGTGTCTCTTCTGCTTGGCTTCTTATATTCGTCTAGTGGTATTTGCCCAGATTTCTAATTAGCAGCTCCCGCAATTGTGCAGGAGTCTATCTTTGCCTGTGTGGTTTTACTGCTGCACAGGGTTTGGCTTTGGGTGCTGTATTGGTTTCTCTGGTGCTGCCCTTTTTCCCATCATTGGTTTGGACTCTGTATACCCTGTGGGGCTTTTTTCTTGCCATTTTCCTCTATGGGCTTCTTGGGGTTTGGTTCGGTGGTGCCTTCTTTCCTCTTGTGCTTGACCTGTTTAGAGACACCTCTGATCTGGGCCAGGGATTTGAGACTAATGCTCCCCAAGCAGCTCAGGGCCATTGGTCGTCTCCTCTATGTCAGGCACACAGTATGGTTCACAAGTTGGCCATTGTTAGGCATGCCCTTTGACTCCTTCGTCTCCCTCCAAGCTATGTATCTGTCAATATATATCTGTCAATTAATTTATTGGTATAGGATTGATAAGATGAACTGTAGATTTAATTTTGAATTCATAACATCCCTGTATTATATTGTATTTTATTGGTTATATTTTAGGGCATAATATTTGTATCAATATTGCATAATTTAAAGAAACGGCAGTATAGATTAGCATATGATTAAAAGATATGCATGTGTAGAGTGAAGCACAACAATTATTTTTTTCTAATAGCATCAAGATACATGAACTCTCAGACTTGAAGGAGACATATGCTATTATAACTCTGGATGACGAACGAGGACTGGAGTGGTTGGAATGGTCAGATGATGGCCAGTTGCTCGCTGTGGCCACACCCTCAGGCATGTTTTACTATTTCTTCTCCTGCAACATTTTATTAAATAGATATTTTCCATATCCACTTCTCGGCTCAGAAATATGTTTGTTAGACATAAATATCTAGTTTTTGTATACTTTCATCAATATTGTATAAGGAAGAAAAGTTTATCTACTTCAGAATGAACTCAAAAGATCAGTTATCCTAAGTTATCCTAAGTTACCTATGGAAGCATTACTATTGTTAAATAAAATGGCTTCTCCTTCCCTCATTGACAGTTCATCTTTTAGCAATGCTCACACTTCAGCACTTATTTGGTCATCTACTTGATATCTTCCATGTCACTGTTTCTGGGAACACAGTATAAAAGTTACAGTTAGGTACATTGTTCAGATTATTTTGCTTAGAACTTGTGCACGGTAGTTTTAGCATATTTGAAGTTGAGTAAATATTGCATGTCTGACTATTTAATTAAATTTAAATCGATTTCAGTGGCAAAGCTCAGGTTTATCCTCTTCATTTAGTATCATTTCTTCTAAACATTTATTTGTGCAGCATAATGTTTATGCTCTGAACATGTCCTACATTTTCAGGAAACATTCACGTGTACCTGACCAAACTGCCCATCCTGGGAGGTGCTCATGGCTCAAGAGTTGCCTACCTTACATCGCTACTAGAAGTGACAGTAACTAATATTATAGAAAAGGTGTGTTAGTTTTTTAATTCTACTGTACTTCAGTTACAGCATTCATATAAATTAAGTACTGTATGTTATGAATATTGTTGAGTGAATAATTTGGGAGTTGAAATCTAATATGTTTTGGATGATAATATAAACTATATTTTTCAGAAGCATTAGATTTTTATTTAGAAGATGTGGTAACCCCACCACTTACCATTATGTAGTTCAATCTCATCACCTGCTTTATAAAGATGAGGGGCTTAAGTTGGTGACCCACTTTCCAAAATTACTTTTCACTGAAGTTCAAAATAGTCTTGGATCTGGGGCCCAAACATGCCCAGACCCCAGAAAGCAAAAGCAGGTCCCTGGTAAAGTGAAGGTGGCCGTGGAGTACCTGTGCAGTAAGCTCTTGGGGGAGCTAGAAATTGGAAACACTCTTGGAGAGAGGTAAGAAAGTGTTGAATGGAGACTGGTGGACAGGTAAAGAGGGAATATTAAAGATGTTCATGGGAGAAAAATACTTGAAGATGAGATTAAAAACAGATTGAGATAATAATTTGAGACTTTAATGGGCAGAATTGATGAAAGTGGTGCTATTGTGAATGTGATTGGATGCATTGGTGGGAGGAAAATGCAGGAGTGCATGATGGCTGATATGGTTATAGAAAGGTGAGTATATAAGTGAAAAAACTGAAATGTGGGAACATTGTTGGTGTTGATGAGGTACTATATATGTAGAAATTACTAAATTATACAGAGAAACAATGGAATGATTGTTTTGAATTTACCATTTACCAGGAGGCAATGGAATTGTGATAATGTATTGGATGATTGAAAAAGAACAGCACAGTAATTATACTTTTGTATATAAAATAATGGAGCGAATGTAAGAATTACATGTGTAGCAGGCAAAATATTCAGAGTTCAGGAAATTACTGAGAAATTAATCAGTTTTGAACAATATGGGTACAAAATGATAGAGGATGTGTATATCAGATATTTACATTGAAATCGTTTATAGGGAAGGCACACGAGATAGTATATAAGGTGTGCATGTCATTTATGGATTAGAAAAAAGCATATAGGAGACTAATAGTGAAGAACTTGGTCATTGGGGGAGATAAGAGAGATGGGAAAAGAAAGTCAAGAAAGTGGGGGGGGGGGAGACACCTGGGTACACCCAGATGCCCTCTAAAGTACAGTATAATATATGAATAAGTACTATATTTAATGTTATATTATTTAATATCTTTAACCTTCTTTTAATATTTTACATGCCATATTTTTTTCTGCAGGCTGGTTCCTCTACATCCCATGAAACTGGGAAATAGTGCAATGCTAATATATGTAAATTATTTTAACAGGAGCATCCATTGACTGTAAGTGTGGATGTTGAGCCAAATTTCTTGGGTGTGGGTCCATTTCATCTGGTGGTGGGGATGAACAATCGGGCTTGGATATACACCCTTGGAGAGGATTCTGCAATGCTGCTTAGAGATCGCGAGTATTTAGGGACCATCACATCTGTTAGAGTGAATGCTGACTATGCTTCAGTCTTGTATGAGGGCAAGATACAGTTTCATTTGGTAAGTAAGCAGGTTCTGTTTTGGGGTATTGTGTGCTTTCTTTTGTTTACTTTTGTGAGTGTTGTACTTCCTCTCCCTGATTACTTGTGTGAATATTGTACTGCCTCTCCCTAATTACTTGTGTGAGTGTTGTACTTCCTTTTCCTTGATTACTTGTGTGAGTGAGATAGCTTGGCACTCTTTCTGCCACTATTTTTCTCTTTGTCGCATCTCATCACCTATTCATTTTTGTCTTCATTCATTCGTCTTCATTTTTGGTTCATTCTGTTCTTTAATAATTGTCTTGGTTATTTCTCAATCAGCATCTTATGCTGAATACTGTCACCTCTTATCGCTCTGCTTTGGCGGAGTCGCTGTTCTTCATGTTCAGTGTTCGCACCTCTGTGGCATCATTCTGCAAGTTGCCTTGTGTGTTGTTCCACCTCCAACCTGCTCATGCACTTCCTGAGCTGTCCTCGTCCCTTGACTGTGTTTTGGCTTTCTTTTCCATGCCTTGGTGTATGCTCGTGATGTTTTTCTTTAGGCAGTTTTCCTGTTAGTTCTCTCCTCTGGCTGTTGGGTTGAGGAGCTTCAGGCTCTTTTCTGGAAGCAAAGGTTTTGTTCTTTTTGCTCTGGCAGGGGATTTGTTCATTTGCAGCCATCTCTTTCTTGTCTAGTGAAGAATGAATCAGTAGGCTTCTGAAGGTGTCCTTTGGTAATTGATGCTTGGGTGGTTTAGCTGTGGGTGCATTATTTGTTGTGTCCCTGTGGCGGCTCTTCTCATTATTTGCTGATCCAATTTCCCTGGTTCTCTGTTCCAAGGCTCGCATTTCCCAGGTTGTCAGCAGTCATCAAGTCTAGCCAGGCTGTGGTCCACCCTTGGGTCCATGATGTTCACATGTACATGGCTTTGGTTGCCGTCTTCTTTAATATGTCCTGAGTCGATATTTGGGCTCAGGGACATATACACAATGAAATCACATTAATGTGATGTATCAATGAGAAAATCAGTAGATTTAAAATCCTGATTGGGCTTCAATTGTAAGCCTCAAGAATCCTAGAGGGTTCAATGAAATTCCTGGTTGCATTGCTTTTGGTCATGTCATGGCATGGTGGTCTAGGATGTTAGCGTAGGAGCACCAAATGAGTGAGTCAGAATCCTCCTCATGGCTCATACTGAATTTATCTTTGGGTTCAGGGGTTTTGGCATTCTAATAAGGTGTTGGCAGTCCAGTACTGTATTTGGTTAGTGTTCCTGGGCCGTGTTGCCTGCCTGGTTTCTCTTTGTCGTAATTGCTTGCTACCTCGGCTCCTTCTGGTATGATCCGTGTTCTCTGTTGGTGGATTAGCTTCAGAATAGAAACTCAATGTTAAATGTAATGAAATGCCAATTTCTGGAGAATGCCCTTGTGACTCCCTGCCTCCCACTCCCTCCCTCCCACTCCCTCCCTCCAGGTTCATCGATTTCTCATGGGCTTGTTCTTCAGGGGCAGAATTTACTTGGGAAGCCGACTAGGAGACAGGGTTAGGCTGCATGGTGGTGGTAATTGGTTCCAACATGGTTTGAGCTTATTGTAGTTAATCCCTTGTTCTGTGAGACTTGTTTGCAGTAGCTGTTTGGAGGTTTTTTGAGGCTTCATTTTGTCTGAACCCTTCTGTTGTCTGTAAAGCTGCACTGACTTTCTGGAGGCTCATATCTGGGGAGGTGGTGGATTGTCACCTGCCCTCTGCTCCTCTGAGGGTGGGGGGGCTAGTTTTTGGCTTTGGTCTCTGGTAGGCCAAACAGAACTAGCCATGACTGATGTGACCTTTAAGAATGAACCAATCACAGGAAGATAGATTCAGAGACCCATCATGACTCATCCAGAAATTGGCATTTCATTAGCTAATGTTTTTTTTTTTTTTTTTTTTTTTTTTTTTTTTTTTTTTTTTTTTTTTTTTTTTTTTTTTTTTTTTTTTTTTTTTTTTTTTTTTTGCTGGCTCTTTCCTCTAGTTTTTGGGTTGGTGAGCTTCATGCTCTTATCTGGAGGTGGGGGGCTCTGCTTTGGCCCTGGAGGTTTCTTTGTGTGTAGCCATCTTCTTTTCTGGTAAGGAACAAGTCAGCGGGCTTCCGGAAAGGTCATTGGTTATTGATTCTTGATTGATTTAGCCTGGAGTGCATCATTTATTGTGTTTGCTTGTGGCCGTTCTTCAATACCTGTGTGCCACCTACTCCACTTCAGTGGACTCTTTGTAGGTTATCCTCTCTCCTTGGTCCCCAGTTCCATGGTTCATGTATCTCGGGTTGTTCGCAGTCTTTTCAGGTCTAACTAGCCCTGCAGTCTAACCCCATTATGTTTGCAAATATGCTTCTCTCATGGTGTTATTTTCTAACATGTCTTGGGATGGATATACGAGCTTGGGGGTTTTGGCGGTCAAACAGGGTCATGGCAGCTAATTATTTTGTCAGCGTCACCGGTCCTTGTCGGTCCTGTGTTGCCCTGGGATGTTTCCCAGCTGATGGTCTCTCCTTCAAATTAATACCTGCCACTTTTCCTCCTTCTCCCTGGTAAGTTCCTTAGTTTTTCTGTGGTTATTTAGCTACAGGGAGCTACCAAGGGGCTTCCCCAGAAATCCAGCATTTAATATAATGAAAAGCCTCTTTCTGGATGAGCCAGTGGTTCACTGTCTCCCTCCCTGCCTCCCAGGTTTGTTAACTTGATGGTGTGGTTTTTACCTGCTCCAGAAGTGGATGGCGAGAGGTTTGGCAATTTTGAGACTTCAAGTCTTGTTAATTCAGCAGTTGTCTATAAAGTATCAGTGACTTTCTTGATGCTTTTCCAGTGAAATGGTGGAATGTCATTTGCTCTCTGCCCTTCTGTGAGGGGTCCAGGTTCTGGCTCTGGTCTCCAGTAGGCCAAACAGAGCTCTAATGACTGATGCAACTTGTAGTATGGAGAAATCTCAACAAGATAGCTACAGGGAGCCGCTGAGGCTCTACCAGACTGAGATATTTTATTATTCATCAATGTTTTTACACTCATATAGTTAACAAATATGCCTTTAGCTCATGTGATATAGAAAATTCTTCATGAACTGTTCAGACTGTGAAGGAATTTGTGTTATTAACTGTAGTTTTTAAAATTTGTACAATATAGTGTTCTACCTAAATTTTACCTGAATTTACCTGAGGGCCCCTAACACTCTAGTTTAAAATTGCTGTACATCATTAATAAATGGCTAGGGATTTATTTTGTAAAATAAATATTCTACTGAACAGTATAGTCTTTATATTACAGTTAGAGGGGGAGACAGGAGAGGATGAAGAGAGAGAGTCAAGACTGTTCCCTAGTCCAGACCAAGCAGACATGAACATCACAGACCATGCCGTCACTGCAGACTTCCTCATATACTCTACTGATGTATGTAGACACATTCTGTTATGCTTACTCGTTGAAAATCTTAGTGTAGCCTTGCTCATAACACTGTAACAACTTTTGTATTTTGTTCCTAGGGAGTAAATGTTATTTCCTAATTGATCATGCCTCCAACGTATAGAAAATGGCTATTAGTCCACACAAACTTTTCTTTTGCGATCAGGACAACCAGGCATCCAAATGTCAAACGGGCATGAATGCAAGTGTTGTGTATCTGCACCTCCTTCCATCGCTTTGGTGCCATACTGCTCAGGGCTCCCAATACCCACTCCTCAAGAGAGGGGGAGAGAGAAAGAGAGAGGAGAGAGAGTGAGTGTGAGTGAGTGAGTGCCAAATCTGATGTGTAGCCCCCTAGCAACCCAGCCAATAACTCTTAAAAGACAAATAAATTCCATGAGTATAAGGGGCACTAGCTACTTACACTGTCTTGTATAAAGATAGGCTAGCAAGGCACAAGAGAAGTGTCTCGTGTAACAAATGCTGACCCAATGCAAGGTAATACCTGGCAAATTGAGTAAGGTTGGATTTAAACACACATTACAGTATCTAGAACATTAAAACATAAGCAAAAATTATTTCCAAGCATGTCAGTAAAGTGGAAATTTGTGTTGGACCACTTTAGTGTATACAATACTTAGACATAAGAAGAGGTTTCCTGTATGTCAATTTCACTTAATTTGTGTCTTCCATTCTGGGTTTAGGATATTATGCATTTGATGTTGAAAGTACTTAGATGACCCGAGGAAAATCAAGAATATAAGCAAACATGGTGAATGAATTTGAGAAAACATTGTGTGTGTTAGCGATGCATTAGAAGCCACCTTGGGTAAAGCTAAGTGGAAGCAATTTGTTTGAAGGGAATGGATAGTTGACTTTTGCCTTCGGAAACCATGAGGGTTTCTTATAGATAATCTGTAATGCAGTTGAACTTGACTTTAAAATGTGCAGGAATGATGGTACTAGTTTTGTGTGATGCTACCGAGTGTGTAAAGTAGTGTTATTGACCAAGTTCATATTGAACAAAGGGCTGGTTTCCATGGTAGCAAGGATTGTATACTTCTATGACTAGTGGGGTAGTTAAGCATGGCTTGTGATACTCTTCTTTTGGAGAAAGGATATGAGGGGACACTAAGAAGATTTCATCCTCTAGGGGATAAACCTTGTTGTTCTCTGAGGACACAGCCTGGGACCCACTGATTTGACTCTTCCCACTGGGAAGCAGAACCATGAACCTAACCTAGTCAAGTTAGCTCTAAGCATAACAAATGTTTATCTCATTAGGATAACATGTGTTTCATAAAATTACTGTATTATATTTTAATCTTTCAAACTTCTCAACTGGTGAATAAATATTACAGACTGGTGGGTTGTATTTCTTCTTTATCGAAGACTGGCAGACAGTGAGTGATTATCGGCATACAAATGGTGTCAACAATATCTATGCTGAGCCATCTGGTCGCCGTCTGGTATTTGTTGATTCTAAAGGCGAAGGTTATGTATACAATCCGGTGAGTGTAGAATTGAGTGTGAGTGTGGACTACTTTGATACTATAATGCAGCTCCCTTCTAATTAATGGAGAAAACTTCGACTAATTAGAAAGGAGATGTATTACAGTATAGGTTTGGTCAAATTATTATTTATAGTTATCATATATATTCCTACACTGTTGGTTAATTAATTAAAATGATTTTATTGCCTCCCAAATCCAAAAAAGTTTGTATTTGAGGTTTACTTGTCATTAGCTTTAAAGTTTATTATGTTATTGGGTAAACTTTTGAACAAAATTATTTATAGAAAATAACCACTGATAAATGTGGTTTGCATAAAAACTTTAGTGAAATAAGACCAAGAGATTTGGTAGTCAGTGTTTTCTGGGCAGAGCCCCTTGTGGCTTATTGAAGCTATTTCACTAAGATGGTTCCCAACTAATGGGTTACATCAGCAGTGGAGTTCTGTTTGGCCTACTGGGTCCAGAGCCAGAACCTTAGCTTTCTCATGGAGGTGCAGAGAGCAGATGACACTCTTCCACCCAAATGGGAAAACATCCAGAAACTTAGAGAACTAATACAGACCACGGCTGGGTTCAAAAAGACCAGATATCGAAACTGCCAAATGAACTTTCCAAATAAAAATAATCATAATTCATTGTGTTGGGGACAGGCAGCCAGAGTCTATTCATACACATTAGGCTTATACCGAGGTCTTTTCCCTTTTCCCAGGTCGAGTTACTGACCCCACAACAAGCTGACTAACTCCTGGGTACCTATTTACTACTAGGTGGACAGGGGGCCCCCATTAGGTGATTAAAAAATGTGCTCAACCATTTCTGTCCCCACCCAGGATTCGAACTCTGAATTCTTGATTGTGAGTCGAGAACGAACCCTGGGACCCTTGACTCTTACTGTTAAAATATTCACATAAACGGAAGCGTCCTTAAACTGGTGATGTAGAAAATAATAATTTGGAGAGTTCCTGCTATGTACTCTGTGGCACTGATGATTGGTAGTACAGTACATAAAATGTTCTTACTCTAAGGTGAATGATGATGTCTTGGAGATTCCCGAGTTCCCAGGCTCGTGCAAAGGCTGTCTTTGGGAGAATTCTCCAAGTGATCGACATGTGTTTGCGCTGTTTGATGAGAAACAACTCTACACCTACATTTTTCATCAGGAGCATATTAAAGGTGAGCTGAGTTATATGTACATGTATCTTAATTCTCCTCACCACTTGAGGAGCGGGGAATACAATATCTGGGTTTCTATATTCACAGCTGTGTGCTTCTTCTTCATTAACTCGTTAACCCAGTTCTCATAGCATTACCCAAGACAGGGTTGACCGAAGAAGAGTCTGCCATTCTAGGAAATCGAAACTCTCTGAGTAGTAGTTAAACTTAGGATGTTGATGGCCTTAGCTGACAGCATCAGGGAAAGTAACCCAGAAATAAAAGTTGAATTGGATAAGGCAGTAGAAGAGGCTTAAGTTGACTAGCACACATGCCTGTGAAATGTATAAAGCATGTCCCCCAAATCCATAGACAAATCCAAAAGGAAAGTTAGCCAACTTACCTTATATGTAGATAAACAGTAGTCCCACCTGGTGGTATTTAGGGAAGTTGGGTAGATAGGTGTTTGGTTGTTATGTTTGGCTGTTTAGAGTTTTGTTAAGTAGTTTGGGGATTTCCAAACATTTCTTGGAGAGTGTTGACCAAACCACACATTAGAAATTGAAGAAATGACGATGTTTCGGTCCGTCCTGGACCATTATCAAGTCGATAGTGGAGAGACTAAAACTTTCTCCAAAACATCCTTGGAGAGCTGCTGTGTATTTTTTAACTGAGTTCTAATGACAGTTGAACTGAGTGGTTTGTTGATCTTTGTCCTTGTCATCTTCTCCTTGTCCTCAGACGGAATTTGGAACGATATTGGTTCCTGGTTGGGATAAAGCCATTGGAGATTTGGCCCTTGAGTATCAGTGCCATAAGCTCAGGTACCACTGAGTGAGCCAGCTTAGAAAGAGAACATTACAGTTTAACAGCATATATTTCATAGTGTTGCTTCAAGACTCTTGAAATTCTTGAATGACAATGAATGCATGTTCAGTTTGCTAATACTTTTTCTGTCACAGGTCACCATGTTGAACTTATCGGCACTACAAAGATTCCACCCAGCCAGGTACCACTCCTTCTTTATAATGGAGAGGTAAGGAGGACTGTCTGCCAATCTTTTTTTTTTTTCTGAGGGAAGCCCCTTGAGTCTCCCTGAAGCTATTATCACTGATTCAATGTAATACTACTAGGTGTCATCTGTCGCAGAGTTCTTATTAGCCTACTGCGAACCATGAGCCAGAACCTGGCCTCCTCAGAGGAGCAGGGAGTGGTGGCAATATGAACATCTTACATTGAAACTGAATCATGTCTGCCACCATCGGGGAAGCCCTCTATAAAGTCAGCAAAACTTGCATGGTTTGAACGAGACTGCAGCCTCAAAAAATGCCAAAAGAACTCCCCTAACAACAAAAATAACAAATTTTGTGAAACTAGCGCGAGCTAGTTTGCCACACCTTCCTCCCTCGTTAGGGGGAAGTAGAGAGGCGGACCAGATCATTCAGCTAACTCCATCCTCAGATTTTGCTGATGGTGCCTGGTCGCTGTCCTAGACACTCTGGCTACAGTCTCCTGGTTTTCAAGTGGTGTTTTGCTTTTGAGGCTGTTCTTATACATGTTTGTGTAGCATGAGCCAGCAGTGTAGTGTGCTTGGAGCTACATGTGCTTAGGGTTCTCTTCCCTGTGTGCTGCTCCTTAAGTGCTATCTTTGCACAGTCAGTGTTATCTTCCCTGGGGTGTTTGGGACACACTTTCCATAGGGGGTCTCCTCACTTAGGGTGGTCCTCACCCTTCAAGTAAGCTGGTGGTCTTTGACTGTCTGTCTTCCCTCAGGTTAGGAGTGTTTTTGCTTGGTGGGTGCACTTAGGTTTGCATGTCCAGTTACTCAGCTAACACATAGGTGCACCGACATTTCTTCCTGGTTGCTCGTTCTCCGCAGTTTGGTCTTGGGTGTTTTGAGAATTTGTTGTTTTAATTTGTCACTGCCCTTTTTAGGGTTGGGAGTTCTTCTTTTTTGCCTTATTAGGCTTGTCCTAGGGCTATGTGTGGTTGAATCATCCCCTTGTTGCCTCCTTGGCTTTTCTGTTGGCTTCGAGTAGCCATGGTTGCCTGTTTCATTCAGGGGTTACTGGTGTAGCATTCAAAGTGCCTGGGCTTCCTGCAGGGCTCATTCACCCTGCAGTCCCTAGAAAAGCCCCACATGCTCAATTATACTATGGATATCTCTTTTGAGCCTGCTCTCACTTTATACAAATTTGATGGTTGTTCGTGCCACCTGGTGATGTTCATATCTTCTGCCTCTGCCATGCTGCCTGTTGGTGACATAAATAAATAATTTAATATATAAATGTCACTGCTCCCTATACCTCTGTGGTTCTAGCCAGGTTCTAGTTATGGGTCCCTGGTAAGCCATGAAACTCCATAACTGATGGGACTTTGTAGTATGGCACACTATCGGAGGTAATAACTTCAGGGAAGTACCATGGATCACCCAGAAATTGGTGTTTCATTACATTCAATGCTGTTTGTTATTTTATCTGGCTGTCTTGCAATTTCTGTTGAGCCAGTTTCAGTATAAATTTTTGTTTCTTTATCATATACTGTATCTCAAAATTTGGCATACATTTCATTTACAGTACTTCCCGGCCTAACAACATATCTTTCTAATCATATTCATTAAAAAACTTGCTAAGTTCACCATAGTTTCTCTTGAAATGAAGTTTTTCAACTGTTCTGTGAAGCTAGTGAGTATCTGTACTATGTTTGTGATATAACTGTTGTCAGTCATTCTGTGCATAACTGAATGTTGTCATGTTGCTCCCTAGCCCATTTATGACCTTGTGAGAACCACTTGAAAAGTTTCTATTGGCACAAGTGCCATTACTGTGTCATCCTGCCTAACTGCATAATTCTGTTTTATGGGAATAACAGATCTTACCTTATGAGATATTAAATAAGACTGCTCAGAAATTATAGTAGAATCTCTATAGCATTTACCATATCACAGCATAAAAGAAATTGAATTTTTGATTTCATATAAACTTAAATTGTAAGAAGAAATAATAATAATACTTTGTGTTTTTGCAGATAACCCTTCAAACTGCCTCTGGTAAAACTGCTCCACTTATTCTTTCCTCCCATGAAATGGAAGCCAACATTCACGACTACTCACATGAACAACGAAGATTAGCACTAAAAAAATGTATAGCTCTCAGAAGGTAAGCGATACTGAACAGTTTTTGTATGTGGTGACAAGTAGTGTGCAGCCAGGCATTACTTTTTTAATAGTTTGCCCTAATGTACTTTCCTGTTAACACTTGTCCTGTTAATTTGATTAAAAGCATTTTAGAACCTGAAACTAAACAGTGTATACAATTAAAACACTATGCTGAGAATGGAATGAATGATAAAAACTGTTAGTTACAAAAAACACTTAGATGTAAATACACTCCCAACTGCTGTTCTCTTCTAACACCTAAATTAACTCTGCATACAACAGACATCATGAGACCCTAAATCACTGATACGTAGTAATTGCTGGGCATCTATGGAAGACAGAGTATTTCATTGCCTCTGTATGAGATACATTGTTATAAACCCATGGAACTGCCTACTTGCTGAAGCTGTAAATGCCAAAACTGTTAAGTTTTAAAATCTACCTGGAAAAAATCATAAAGGCAAAGCCGCCGGTTTCCTGTCCTCGTCGAGGCCACTTGAGTAGTGTCCCTCGGGTAAATCAGATGAATATTACACCTATAAATAAGGCTTTGAGTCAATAGGTTAGACTCCACTGTGTCAGAAACAAGAGATTCATGAACCTGTAGTACTATTAATTCCACTGCTACCAGGAACATCCTGAGCTAAAAGATGAGGGTGCTCTGGAACCAAATACCACAAAAAAGAAAACGGTTTGCTTCAGGCCAAATGGGGCATTTACCACATAGTCATTGCAACAGCAAAAGAATACTTATGGGAAATAGAAAGTGTTCTCAGTCAGCCTTGGCTTAACAGGAACACCACACAGCTGAAAGCTTAAAACCACCCTACCACCAGCTGGAGCTTGGATGCTCATCACAACAGGGTCAGTCAGGGTAGAGAAAGGGAGGGCCAGCTTGGCACTCCAGACCCTGAGAAGGCAACAACTGCAATATTTTCCAATTGATCAAAATACCTAAGTAGGCCAATTGGAAAAGATCCCCCCCCCCAAAAAAAAAAAATTTTAGTTAGATTCAAGACACCTCCAAAAGTCCACTATTTATTTATTAAAACAACCATATTTTAACATTAATATTTAGTGATCACTTTCCAACCACAATTTTAGCACATAATGAAGTCTAGACTGCTTGGAAGGTGCAAGTGTGCATAAATATACAGCAAACCAGAAAGGTTAAAAGCACAAGAATATATGATATGTGGTAGCCAGAGTTACTGCTGAGAATGTTGTTAAACAGAAGGTGTACGAGTAGTCTCCATGTTAATACAAGTTAAACAGTTCCCATCCCATGTAACTCCAAAATTCACCTATTGTTTTCGATGCTTGGCCTCAATCAAGCTTGAATGTAATAAAATATCCCTTTCTTGATGGTCCCATAGTTGCTTCCATGAACTTAGACATGACCTGCAGAGCCTTGCACTTAATATCAGGCTTCTGAGGATTATGCAGAACTAGATTCTGGTGTGCTCAATGAGGTGAAGTGGGGCATAAGGAGCAGAGGCTGACTTAAACATGCAAGAAAACTGTTCAGATGGTCCAGGTGAGGCAAAACAACTCTACTTTAAATAAAATAAGGAAAACAAAGTAAGCAATTGTTGGCAAAAGGTGATCCCCTCCTTACCCCTGCTCACCCAGCTGCTACTAGATGGTAGCTCAGGTAAGCTATGTTTATTCACCGCCTTCCTCACTCGCAAGCCAGCAATATGAAAACCCCAAATCTCACAGGAAAAGGAGAAAAAAGCGAGAATGGGAAGCTACTGAAGAAAGGCCCAGAATGAGGCATTTCCTAGCATTCATTGCTTGATTTCTAGGTTGACTGTATCAGTAGCTCCCTGTACTTGCTTACAGTGACCCTCTGAGAGAAGGCTTTCCTGAAAAAGAACAGAAGATTAGAATAACAGACAAAGACAGGCAGGAGTTAAAAAGTTTTCTAGGAAGCCTCCAAAGGATACCTGATCAACCAGGCTGTGACTCGTACGTCAGGCTGCGAGCAGCCACGTCCAACAGCCTGGTTGATCAGTCCGGCAACCAGGAGGCCTGGTCGACGACCGGGCCGCGGGGACGCTAAGCCCCGGAAGCACCTCAAGGTAACCTCAAGGTAAGGAAGCACCCCTTTTGGCTATCTGAACCCATCTTGCTCAGATAGCCCCCCATCTATTAGATCACATCAGTTGTGGAGATCACTTCAAGAAACCAGAAACCCCTGGTCAAAGACCTGGCCATGGGCTGTTGATCCCTAGAAGCTACACAAGGTAGGTAGGTAGCCACTTTAGCCTACCGGGAAGCAGAGCCAGAACCTGGCCAACTGACTGAGGAAACAGGTGACACTCTGCCACCTCATTTTGGAAGGCACCCTGAAAGTTGGCAAATAAATACAGACCACTGCTGGGTTCAAGAGAGAGACTGAAGTCTCACAACCTGCCAAATGAACTCTCCAAACAATGTAATCAATTTAAAATCTTGCAAAACAATCATGAGCTTATTCACCCTATTCCTCTCCCTTGTTTGGGGAAGGATGAGGGGGCCGGGGCTCACACTGTCCAATGACTTGAGCATTCAGTTTCTACTGATGCAGCTCGTGCTACACATTTCCAGTAGGGTCCCTGAGTCATCAATAAGCTGTGGTTGGGCCTAGTGCCTTTCAGCAAAGTGGCTCATTGGACTTCTTGTGTGTTTATGATTTGTACACTGTTGGTGTAGTGGATTGTGGGCATCTTACAGCTGTGTCCAAGGGCATTTGCTGTCAGCAGCCCTCGTGGTGGAAGACTTTCAGGCTCGCTCACATTTAGTTTTGGTTATGTGGTTTCTGGCATTTGGGGAACTCCACTCTGGCTCCGTGAGGACGTTGGGTCACTCGACTCTGGGTCTGTCAACTGGCTATGTCGGCCCAGTACTTGGATTCAGCTTGGGCCCTGACCCTCTTTTTTTTACACCTCCCATTTTCTTTGCCTCTTCTCTTTCCAGAGGATGTAGTAGGTCAGTTTTTTGTCTTCAGTTGCCGCATCTTGTCAACTGATTTCGGATTTGCTTTATTTTCGTGGTTTTCAGTCTTCCTACTGGAGTAGGTCGTGTAGGGCTTCGGCGTCACCTGCTGTTGGTTGAGGTAGGCCCTCGGTGGTGTCGAATTCTGGGTCATATGCTCCTCTTGTGGCCAGTTAGTCCTTTGCCAGTCGGTGCTATGCTCACACTTTGTGTAAGACTTCTGCTTCTCATGGTTCACACCAACCCTTTTGCAGTTTGCCCCTTTGATTGGGCAGTGGGGGCCATCTAGCGCAATTTGGCAGCCCCTGGTCCTACAGTTTGTTGGCTTTTGGGTCGTTTTGAGTGGCCTTCAGTGGAGTTGATTGGTCCCTCCCACTTTCTAAGGGCTCTGGGCATTTGGGGCAGGCCTTCTTTCCCTTGATAGTATCGGGTCATTTTGGGGTGGGTTGCTTATGATCAGGTTAAAATTACCACATCTGTTCGGTGGGTGTCAAATACTGTTACCTCTTATCGTGTGGTGCTGGCAAAGCCACTCTTGCTTGCATTTGATGGCAAGACATCCTTTGCACCATTTACTAAGCTTTCTCATGCATTCTTGAGTCTGTTGTTTGTACTGCATTCTTGCTTTTCTTTCATCTTCTAGGTTTATGGTGTAATAAGGTTAACACTACTCATAAGGGGCATAACTGTTCGGCTTCTTATGCTGTTCAAGAGAGAACTCGACAAACACCTCCAAAGAATATCTGATCAACCAGGCTGTGATTCATACGTCAGGCTGTGAGCAGCTGTGTCCAACAGCCTGACCTACTGGAAGGCCTCGTTGGAGACCGGGCCATTAATCCTCAGAACCTCCACATGGTAGCCACAAGGTAGGTAGGCTCCCTGATTTCCCCCTCTCTTCCAGGTTGTTGATTGTGGGTGTTTTGTGTGCATCTGCTCCAGAACTAACTGCTTCAAGCCAGTGGACAGCATGAGACCCAGAGCCTCCTCCTTACCCAAGCGAGTGGGAGGGGTGGGGCAAACGAATGCACACTTACCTCGAGAGAATTTTGATCGTTGTTTACATTGTTGCAGGAGTTCATTTGGTGGACTGTGAAGCTTGTCTCTTTTGAACCCAGCAGTGGTCTGTATTGGTTTGATGACTTTCTGGGTGCCTTCCCTGGTTAGGTGAAAGGAGTGTCGCTTGCTTCTTGTACCTGTGAGGGAAGGGGTCAGGTTCTAGCTTCTAGTTCCAGCTCTAGGAAGCTTCTAGCTTCCCCAGTAGGCCAAATTGAACTCCATAGTCGTTTTGATTTATTTGGGGCCACCTCGGCAAGATAGCTTTAGGGAGCCACCATGGCTCACCCTGAAATTAGCAGTTCATTATATTCAGTGTTGGTTTTATTGGTGGTGATCTCATTTTTGTATCGCAGAATGGATTTTCACAAATGTAATAATTTCTAAATTTTTTCTTGACATCTTATTTCATTACAATAATGAATTTTTAATATATAACATTTACCTAATTATCACTTGAATAATGATTTGTGTGTCCTTTTCTTAACAGGTTCAAAGATGCCAGTGCTATCTGTCAAGTACTTAATAGTAAGCAGGATTGGGAATTCCTGGGAAAAGCTTGTATGTGGTGTATGAACCTTGAATTAGGTTAGTGGTATAAAGTATCTTCCCTTTGTAAAAGATGCTCTTTGCTTTCATTTTTTAATTTAATGTGTTATATCTGGGGGGAGCTCCTTATGGCTCCCTGAAGCTACTGTCACTGATAGTGTACCATCTATTAAGTCACATCAGCTGAGGAGTTGTATAGGCCTACCGAGGCCCCGCATGAGAACCTGGTCCCCTCACAGAGGTGCCGGGAGCAGTGGCATTTATGTATTTGTTATGCCACTGAGAAAACAACCAGAAAGTCATTGAGACAAAATGACCACTGCCGTCTTGAATAGACTGCAGCCTCTAAAGTCACTGAAAGAACTCTCCTTGACTATGTAAACAAATGATCAAAATGTCTCCAAACTAGAACAAACTGAATAAAAAAGGACAAGCTCATTCGCTTCACAATCCACATTCATTTGGGGGTAAAGGAAAAGGGGAAGGGGAAGGGGGAGATAGCTCACAGTCAGCCAGCTACACCACCCTCAGTTCTGTGATGATGTTAGTATATACCTGGTCACTTGTCTGCCGCTCAAGCTCCAGTGTCTTGCTGCTTCAGCTAATAGGTGGTCTTTGTACAGGTTGGCATTTCTGTACATTGTAAAGTGCAGCAAGAACCTGGATTTGAAAGAGCACTTGGAGCTGCACGTGTACAGGGTTATCCTCGCTGTGTGCTTCCTAGTGCTACTCTTGGGCTTCAGGGTTCTCTTCCCTAGGGTGTTTGGGGATTGCTCCCTTGGGGGTCCTTCTCAGTTATGGTGGTCCTTGTCCAGGGTGAGTCAGGTTTATTGCTATTTTCTTTCCGTTACACAGATTGAGCGTGACATTGGCTGGCATGGGGTGCACTGGCTATTCACATACCAGTATAACGCATATGTAACGCACTAGGGTCAGCCTTCACAGCCATATGTACAACTGCTGTGCTGGCTTACTATGTTGTCTTTCTATAGTATATTAGTCATATGACTATGTAGATTTGCATGATCACCTTCACCTTAGGTTCAGGCATAGCGTGCCAGTGCCAGGGTATCCTGCTTGATACATTCCTTTGGGTCCTGAAAAGACCCCCCTGCAGATTTGGTTGATACCATGGATTTTTCCCCTGAACCTGCTCTCACTTGTACGAGTTTGAGGGTTGTGAGAGAGATAGCTTCTGGGAACCATTCAGAAAGTTGTTTCGTTTCTTTGTTTTTTTAGTGCCGCCTTTGAACCAAACTCCAACTTCCACTGAATAATGCAAAATCTCAAGAGTAAAAATTTTGAAAAAATTAAGTGGCTATAAATGACTTTACTTAAATATCCAAATTTTATCATTGCCCCTCCGAAATTTAGCTTTTTCTTTGACTAGTCCAAATTTTGGAAGGGGTCCATTATATAAAATAATCTGATATATGTTGGCCTGCATTTGTTCCAAAGTGTAGCTTTCTGATTTTTTGCCTGTATTGTTGTTATTATTATTTGTATATTGGTGACATATGATACTGTATTCTTTATTGACCTTAAGTACATGGACACACAGGTATGCGTGTGTACCGTCAGCTGGGAGATGTGGGAATGGTGTGGTCCTTACAAAACTTAGTAGATCATGAGGATCCGCTGCTGCTTGGTGGCCACTTGGCAATGTACCTCAGTGATTTCAATTTGGCTCAGGTAAGGTATAGAATTTGACTTTTTATGGTACCATTGATTGCATCTGTGAACCATTCCAATGTGAAAAGTGAGAATTTTTTCCCATGTGGGCTATAGCTCAACATAATTTTGTCACTGACAATGAATGTTGCACCAAATCAAAGCAATGAGACTGTGTCATCTAACTAATTGTATCGTGGATAAGTCACAAAATTTCCATGATTGAAATTAAATCACTGTTAAACCTTCTCATTCTCATCTGTTTGCATAAAGTCTTAAATTGATGCAAGTCACTCATTTGTTAAGTGCTGGTATTTATGGGTGCCTACATAGTCATTTTCTGGGGAAGCCCCCTTCCCTGGTGTCTCCCTGAAGACATCTTGCTTAGATTGCTCCAGGTTAATGGGCCACACCAGTTGTGGAAGTTCTGTTTGGCCTACAAGGGACCCAATCCAGAACCTGGCTCTCACAGAGGCACAGGGAGCAAGTGACAATTTGCCACCCCACTGGGAAAGCATCCAGAAGGGCTGCAAAGCTTTACAGACAACAAGAGGGCTCACAGAAAATAAGCTTTGAAACTGCCAAATAACTCTTCAAACGATTTGCACTGAACTCAAACTACAAACTTTCATTCACTCAAACTAGCTTGAAAATATTTTCTTAACTCGTCCAGGACTCCTGGACGAGTTAAGAGTGACAAGCCTTAGAACAAGATATGGGAAATCAACACAGATTGATCTTCCATTGCTAATTAGGTTTTGTTAGTTGTACTATAAAGTATGGCTTCCAATCTTGTGCCCTTACAACAGTCTAAGGATGGCCAGTACTTCGCTTGAAGCCGGGGGAAGCCCATAACTTGCAGACTGGAGTATTACTGATAGAATACTGTACACCATAACATCAGCAACTGAAATGACTTTGGTAGCCAGCTGTCACTGTTAAACTGTTAAACAGTTAAACTGTAAACAAACCACTCCTGGACCAGGAGTGGTTTCAGTTGGCTGGCCAGTTGTTTATATTTGCTCTCATGATGTTGTGAAATTTGCACCTTTTCCAGCTTTCCTTGTCCTTTTGTCCATAGCAAATATATGGCCTTGAGGATTCTGAACATAATAATATACTCATCAAGTTATTAACATTTTCATTACGTACTGTATAGGAAGAAAAAATTATAAAATAATTATTTAAGTATAGTATATAAACAGTACCATAAGTATTTTACCTATCATACAAGCATGACTTGAATAACTTGGAATTCCTAACCATCAGGACTTGTACCTGAGATCTAGTATGCCAGTTGCTGCTCTAGAAATGCGACGAGATTTGCTACACTGGGACCAGGCACTTCACCTTGCTAAGAAGTTGGCTCCTGACCAGATACCTTACATATCAAGGGAATATGCTCAGCAACTGGAATTCACGTACGTTGCTACTGATAATGTCTGGTATTTTGTAAGGTGATGAATATTTAAATTTATTTATTATGTTATAGGGGGCCTAGTGCTGGTAGAAGGCCTTAAGTAGCTTCCTGTAGAGTGCTTCCTGTAGAGTGTTTTCAAGACATTTGTTCACTCTGGTGAACAAATGTCTTGAAAAGTGCACCAGGCCTCTGAAATCTATACTAACCTATTGGGAATCGGGGCCAGAATCTGATGCTCTATATGGCGTGAGAGTAGCTTAACGCTTGGAGAATGACCCAAAATTGAGAAACCACACTAGGAGGATAGACCAAACAAACAACCGTTTGTGTTTGCATTGTCCATCTCTCTGTTCTTTCCCCGCATACTACAATAATCATTCACAGGTCATTGTGCTGTGCATTTTTCATTGGTGGGCATATCTTTGGGAATGTCATGAATTTGCTGAGCTTGGCTTGAGGTTGGGTTGATGACTCTTGAGAATAGCAGAACCAATGGAAGATAGGGGCTTACTTTCTTTGTTTGCCTCCTTTGTATTTTGGGATAGTCAAAGTTTTCTACTTTTCAAGGTTTCGAGGTTTCTCTGGTTGTCATTTTGTTCTCCCTGTTAAGGCTCAGGGTTTTGTGTGGACTGTAGGATCTCTCCTTCATCCTTCCTCCTCTGCAGCATGAAAGGTCAGGGTGCATTAGGGTTGCCATTTGACCCTTTTTGGAGCACCTGATCCTGATGCTCTGTACAAGTTTGCTTTATTTTTTTCCCCATTCTAGTACAAAATGGATACCTCCATTGCTTCCTCACATGTTCATTGTCTTTTCTGGCTCCTTGCTCATTGCCTGGTTTCCATTATCTTCTTTAGATGTGGATTGGCTGGATTCAGTCAGTATCAGCTGATCAGTACCAATTCAACCATCAAAGACACTCATCTGCACAGAGCTGCTAAACACCATAAATGATATGGTGGAAGTGCTGGTACTGAGCATAGAAATTCTAAATGTGGTGATTGTCCTTGTATATAAATCACCAGATGCAATGATCTCTCTCTTTTTTTTCCATCTATCGTCATCCTCACAATTATTTTCTTAGGTTGAATTTCACCACTGACTTTCTGGTGTAATATATAATAATTACTTTTATGTTCAGAAACTATAAAAGGCTCAAAAACAATGAAATTTTTCACAAAGAATTAAAGCGCTGCAGTCACCTCGGTATGATGCTGGTAAACTGAGGCGCGCCTTGCTGCGACGCCACTTACTCTGTGGACCCGTATGTGTATAAACAAACTCCGAACACCGAGGTCAACAACGAGTACCGAATCAAATTTTTCTAAGAAATTGAGCTCGAGTACCGAAAAATTCGAAAACGTGGGCATTCAAAAACAAAGGTTTTACTGTAGATTCAAAGCATCATATGACTAGAGTACCGGAGGATCTGATGCCATTAATGTAGCTCTCATCCTGTAACTACACTTGGATAATTACCACAAAGTAATTCATGATTCTCAGGTCTTTGCTGTACCATTTCCTATGGTGTGTGTACCTAGCTGTCATATGTTTCAACTTGCCCTCCTTTCTGGTGGCTTTTCCTGGTTAGTGATTCTCAATCCCCGGCTCTTTGCATCTCATAGACCAGGCCAGGTTCTCAGTAGGCTTATATATGACTTGTTTAGTGTAGATTGCATTGGGTGAGGCGTGCCAGGTAGCAAACACCAAGGAGCCACAGGAGCCAGGAAAAAGAGCCATTTTATTAGTCAACCCTGGAGTTTTGGTCTTGGTAATTACAATATTGGAACCCATGTCCAACAGGACTACGGCCCTTTATACCATTGATTCAGCTAAAACTCTTGTTTACAGGAATACATTCCCAGCATTAAATGAAGTTTTACATGTATTCATTGTTTCAAGGTGCAGATTTTGGAGGTCCATTGTATAAAAAAAATGGTGAATGGCAAAATCTTAGATCTCTTAATTTCTTTGTAGTTAAACCCATTAGTACAGTAATTAATATAATGAAGAAATATGACTTATTTGATACTTATATATAGATACTGTAAATGGAAAAGTCAAAATATTTTAATAAAAGTTTTGTGTGAAATATTTACTTCCTCAGAGGAGACTACCCTGGTGCCCTTACCCACTATGAACGTGGAGTGGTCAACACTGGAGGGTCTGAGGAACATAATGCAGCATGTAAAGCTGGTATTGCTCGTACAGCCATTCGCTGTGGTGACATCAGGCGAGGTGTTAACATAGCTGCAGAGATGAACAACCGCATGCTCAAAAGGGAATGTGCAGAGATATTAGAGAACAAAAAGGTGAGGGCATAGTGATAAATGGTAGCCATAGTTATATATATACATGTATACAGTATATATTAGTATATTTTGGTAGCAGTCTTTCTTGTAAACTTATGTTTTTGAATATGATCGAAAGGGTAAGATTAATGATTCTAACACGAATCTTCTCTGTTTATGTTTTTCTTTTATATATATAGATAGTGATAAGCCATAGTATAAATAGTGTACAGTATATGCAATACAATATAATTATATTATCACTAATATTCAGACCAGATTTTTGAGAATAGCGATGGTCATACATTTTATTATATAAATTTATCACTATTAAATAATATTGCTGCAAAAAAAGCAGAGAAAAAACAATCAGAGACAGTGAAATAATTAAGTAATATCATCTTTGTGGCAACTCTCACTCCACAGTTTGACTGGATCAGACCGACCCAGACATGTACTCTTCAAGTGCCTGTAGCTTGCCAGACTTCCTTGCCCTATCACGGCCAAAATATGTTGCATACTATTTTTTCTGTGTTCAGGGAACGCCTTTTAACAATATTAGAAGGAAAACTTTTTTGTTTTCTTGCGCAGTTGGCTGTTGTCAGCTATTAATAGCGCTGCAGCACAGGGGTTAAAATGAGGAAACTTTGAGCTGTGAGCACATATGAACACTATGAATTTGTACAGACTTTAAAGTAAAAAATTGAATACAGTATTGAAACTTTTACAATCATGTTCTGTACTTGTTAATTCTGAGCTGAATTTATTTGGATATTTACAAATTATTGCCCAATTCCATGATCCATATCCAAAGTCACTATTGAAACTTACTGTAGCGTACTGTACTACTGAATGTGATAGCTTAGTTTAATTGTAGATGGTTTCTTGTAATGTCAAGACTTTATAACATTCATGTCATGTCTCTGTTTTTGCATCTATAAGTTAGAAAAACCTTCTATCTCATCTTTAACAGCAATATGCAGAGGCTGCTGTGCTGTATGAGAGTGGCAACTTCCATGAGAAAGCTGCAGCTCTCTACATTCGCCTTAAGAACTGGAATAAAGTTGGACAGCTCTTAGTTAATATAAATTCTCCAAAAATGCATCTTCAGGTTAGTGGTTAATTCTAAAGGTGGCTATTTTGGCCTCTATATTTCTGAAGGAGATGAACAGTGGATTCCTAAACCTGTCTTGCTGAGGTGTGAATCAGTAGGTGAGAGCCATCAGTCATTAGACTCCTTTATGGCATACTATAGACTACACCCAGAACCTGGCTCCATCACAGAGGCACAGGGAGCAAAGTTACGATCGCCCTCACTGAGAAAACATTCATAAAGTAAGCGAAGCAATAAAGACAAGTTTAAAGTTAAAAGAAAATGAAAGAACAGGAAACAGCCAAAGAACTTGCTATATGATTCACTCATACCTTCCTACTTGCAACTGGCCACCAACAGGTGGAAGCGACACCAGGAACTCTCAGCCTCTGCACCATTTTTGCCTCAGTCCTGTCATTGTCATTCATTTCAGACCTCCCCAAGTCATCAGCTGTAATAAGTCCACTTCTTTTTAAGATAAGTTAAGGCCATCCTTTAAGGGCCATTTGCTTGCATGTTGTTCCTGACTTTGGTATTTGCTTCACAAGCATGTTTTTCAAGCTTTCCATATTGCTTGGACTTTGTCTTTTCTTTGCTACGAGCTGCATGTGCTTAGGGTAGGCCTTTCCTAAGCACTTTTTTAACGTTGCTTCTGTTCTGACAGCTATTTTTCTGGTTAGTTCTGGAGTTCAACCTTTAGAGGCTGTACTACTGTGTAGGGTCCCTCATTTTGGGTAGATAAAGTCATTTGACTCCTCTGAGGCCCTGTATTAGGGGGCATTCAGGGTTTCTTGTTGTGGGAAGTGCTGTGATTCTCATGCTTGTCCGTCTATTCGATATGCTGCTGACACACTTCATAGCCATGTTTATCCAGATGCTGAGGTTGATGTTAGTTCTTTCGGCACTCATCCCAAATGCCTTAGTGTCCTGCTTGGTCTTTACCTGTAGGCCATGTCAATTCCCATGGGTCTTTGGTGTGTGTTGTTATGGTTCAACCTGTCAAGCCTGCATTTGTTGCTTGCAAGTTTGAGGGTTGTATATCAGTTTTGCTACAAACCAATGGTCAGTTTTACTGTCTATTTCTGCTGTTAGTTGGATGGGTATTATCCATCTACTCAGTGTCCTTTGACATTTGGGATTGCTGGTTCACTATTTCGGTCAAGCCTATGTAATGTGGTTTCTATTTTTGTTTTTGTTTTTATTGCGATGAGGTTCAACAGGCAACCACTGCTTTGAGTTTGTTTATCCAATTTTGTGCACAGTGTGGTTCTCATTTGGTTGTCCTGGAGACAGCACTGTTTCATTTTGGAGATTTTAGGGTTGGAATAACTGATATTTCTGCTGGGGCTCTTTTTGACTCCTGGGGCCAGATTCACGAAAGTACTTACGCAAGCACTTACGAACCTGTACATCTTTTCTCAATCTTTGGCGGCTTTGTTTACAATTATTAAACAAGTAATTAGCTCCGAAGCACCAGGATGCTGTTTATAACAACAACAACAGTTGATTGGGAAGTTTTCATGCTTGTAAACTGTTGAATAAATGTAACCAAAGCCGTCAAAGATTGAGGAAAGATGTACACGTTCGTAAGTACTTGCATAACTGCTTCGTGAATCTGGCCCCAAATTAACTAGGAACAAATAAACCAAGCCCTCACATATGCTAGAAAAGGACAGTTTGATAATGCAAACTTAAACCAGTGCCTTGAGAAAATAGGCACAGTAGTACTAGAAATATGGGCACGTCACATACTACTAAGCAGAAAGAGGAAAAGATGCAAACTGGAACGAGAACAGTGTTCCCTTAATTGGTGATGAAAACATTGCAGAACATCTTGAACACCCAACACTATTGCAAGAATGACTAAAGAAGGCTGCATAGAGAAATAAAAATGATTGACCTAAGGTTGCAAGAATCATTTAAAACCCAGGAGAGGCAGAGCAAAAGACCATTAGCAAAATAGAGAGGACTCCAAAATACTTTTTTCCTATGAAAAATTTAAAACAAAAACTACATCCTGCATTGGCCCCTTGCACAAAAGTGATGGAACTTCACAGACGACAGTAAAAACATGAGTGAAATACTGAGGTTGCAGTACAATTCTGTTTTCGATAAACCCCTGAACACATTGCAGATCAATGACCCAAACAAATTCTTTATGAATGTGACACCACCATAGAACCATATATCAGATGTTACCCTAACTCCACTCAACTTTGAAGTAGCCATAGATAGCATATGCATGCACTCTGCACCAGGCCCAAACTCATGGAATTCTATATTCATCAAGAATTGCAACAAAAACTATCACAGGCCTTAAACACTGTTTGAAGACGGAGCTTAGATACTGATGTTATTCCTGACATTCTTGAAACAGCAGAAATCAAGCCACTTCACAAAGAAGGTAGTAAAGCTGATGCAAAACATTATAGAACAATAGCTCTGACATCACACATCATAAAAATGTTTGAAAGATTGCTAAGAAGTATGGTCACAAAACACACGGAATCAGTGTCTACATAACCCTGAGCAACATGGGTTCAGAAGTGCTAGACACCACCATGACATGGCCTTAGATGCCATGAAAGACAAACAAAATGCTGATGTAATATACACATTTTGCAAAGGTCTTCGACAAATGTGACCATGGTGTTATTACAGACGAAATATGCACTAAAGAAATTACTGGCAAAGTAGGGAGATGGATCTTTAACTTCCTAACAAACAGAACTCCGAGTTTAATAGTCAACAGAGTAAAATCTGAATCATCTACCGTGAAAAGCTCAGTTCCCCAAGGCAGAGTGCTTGCTCCGATACCTTTCTTCATCCTCATATCAGACATAGAAAGGGATACAAACTATAGAACTGTATCATCTTTTGCAGATGACGCTTGAATTTTCATGAAAGTCTTGATTAACATCTCCAATCTAATTTTAATCAAGTCTTTCAATTGGGCTGCAGAAAAATGAGCATTTCATTACATTCAGCATTGGTTTTTGTCTGTTAATACCTTTATAATTAAATATATGAACTTAAGTACAGTACTTTACTGAAAAATAATTATTTTATTGGTACAGTACTTGTATGTTTTGTAAATCATTTAGCAAAAAATGTTAAAAGAAAGTATTTGGTGTTCATATTTCTTTATACCAAATAAAGTTATGTAGAGTTAAGCAGCCCACTGTACAGTATCATCTACAAGAGTTGAATTTTGGAAATCTGTTTCGTCTTATTTTTCAGTATGCAAAGGCTAAGGAAGCTGATGGTCAGTATCGAGAGGCAGCTACTTACTACGAGTCAGCAAGGGACTATGAATCTGTGATACGTCTTCTTTTACATAACCTCCATTCCCCAGAAGAGGCTGTCAGGATTGTTCGTGAGACCAAAAGTGTAGAAGGAGCAAAAATGGTTGCCAAGTAAGAATCTTATAGTGACTGGGAACACTTTGAGTAAGCTCTGAAATGCTTATACTCTACAGTACTTTTCAAGAGTATATTGGTATTAAATAAAATTCTAATTTATTTGATAAACTGTACAATATTTAAAATGCAGTAACTGAGAAGTAACTAATTCACAGAGCACAGTAACTGTGCTCTGTGAATTATTTTTGATCACTGTCTATTACTCCATGAGAAGACTGCTGTGTTATAGAACGGTTTCAGGAACAATCGGGTAGAATGTCATTTAAACACTGATACCACAGGATATCTTCAAAGGTCCCTACAGAGTCATGTAAGATGCCAGGGAAACACTGAAGAAATGTTCATTCCAACTCAAATTCATTGTCAGAGGTACATTCATAAAGATTTAAATGCTAGCAAAACCTCTCTTGGTATCACAAATGAACATCAATGTAAGGGCACGTGCTTGTAAGCTGTACCCTAGAGTACAGACTATGAAACTCGTCCTTACTTTCTTATAAGTAACTAGCATTACCCGGCCACGCGTTGCTGTGGCTCAGCATCGCATGTGCATTGCTGAACCACAGCAACCTTTCCTGTCCCCCAGTCCTCCCCCACCATTCTCCCCTCAGCCGTCTCCTCGGCCTCCCAACCATTCCCCACTCCACCGTCCCCTCGTCCTCCCCACCATTCCCCACTCCACCATCTCCTCTTCCTTCCCACCATGCCCCACTCCCCTGTCCCTTTGTCCTCCCCACCATTCTCCGTTCCCCCATCCCCTCATCCCCACCATCCCAAACTCCCCCGTCCCCTCATCCTTCCCCACCATTACCCCCTCCCTTGTCCCCTCATCCTCCCCACCATCTGTCACATCCGTCCCCTCGTCATCCTCACCATTCCCCACTCCCTCGTCCGATGCCTTCCCAAATGGTCTGATGTTCCCATCACAAAATTGGGAACATGAAGTGAGCTGATGTTCCCATCACTGAAATATACGAAAAACAGTTAAAATATGAAATGAAAATATGAAAAAATACAAAATAAATTACTGTATACTCACGAAATGAACAGTATGGTAAACAACACAGCTCAATTCCAATGCAATTCACACAAAATAATTAAATAAAAATGAAAATAAATCAAAATCTATGAAAATTCAATTTATCAATGCAATTAGAAACATTGAAATGGAATTGTAACATATTTAGTATAGCATGTGTGTTGCTCTTACATGCAACAGATGCCACTGTTTTTTCAAGAAAGGCATAGTTTTACCTGTCACAGGTTTGGCATCTATACTTATACTTACGAAATGAACAGTATGGTAAACAACACACCTCAATTCCAACACATTGTCACACAAAATAATTAGTTAAAAAATCAAATAAATCAAAGTCTATGAAAATAAAATTTATGAATGCAATTGAAATGGAATTTGTGACATATTTAGAATAGTGTGCATGTTGGTATTATGTGCAACAGATGGCACTATGTTTCAAAAATGCATGTTTTTACCTGTCACAGGGGTGGCATCTATATACTGTAGTAGTTATATAAAAAGACGCGCCTATTCGAATGCAACGTTGTCAAAATTTCAAAGCAATTGGTAAAGAGGTTTCGAAGATTTCCCTCACGTGAAAAACATAGCTTTTCAGAAAAAGCATGTTTTTTTACCGTCACAGACGTGACATCTATATAGTACAGGTATGTATATAAAAACCTGGCCGGATGCGAATGAAACAGTGTGTGAAAATTTCAAAGCAATCGGTGAAGAAATTTCGGAGATTAGCGGTTATGCACAAACGCACATTTCCATTTTTATTTATATAGATATAAGAAAATATATGTTCAATATAAAATGAAACAGAATTCAAGTATTCTTAGTCATAGTTTGACAATAATCACACTTTGGGCTAAATTTCACACATGGGTTTATTGGGTTACTGAAAGTTTAATTTGCAAGGATATACCTGGAATATACCATTAACTTTGAGGATTACTTAGATTGAGTGTGATAATTTTACAACACGGGTAAACATTCAGATTACTTTGAATACGGATCCCACACAAATCTGGACTCAAGGTCGTTATTTCACTCTACACTCTCTTTACAATATAAGGGTTCAGTTCAGTATTAGTTAAGCAATACTATGACTTTACTTTTAAACACTACTAATAGGTGGTCAAGATTGGTGGAGCACAGAATGTGTTCAGCAACACTTGCACAGGGATGAACAAACCAAATTAATATTCAACATGACCCCAAATACAGGAATACACACATACACTTAGATATAACAGGCCTAAACCTAAACTAATTGAACCTATGCACTGTTAAATATAACACAATCTGCACTTGAGCACTATGCACTTATTGTAAAAGGTAGGAGACCACCCGAGCACCACACTGATGTTGACCGATCTCTCCTGTCTCCGGAGCCTGAGAGAACGAGCTGCCAACCTGTTTTTCTGTATAACTACCCAGGTATACAACTGTTCATACAAACTCGTATCCCCAAATTGTTCATTTATGTGTCTTATAGAGTTCCAGACTGGCTTTCAACATTTAACATTGCTGTTTCTATATATTTTCAGTCACTGAGTGTCTTTTGATGAGAACATTCAAAACAAAAAATACCTCATTAATGATGGTAATTCTTAAAGCACTTGTGTTAGTTCGTATGGAATATTGCTCAGCGTTTACATACCCATTCTTGGCAGGCAAGATATCAGAGGTAAACAAT
Organism: Procambarus clarkii; assembly: GCF_040958095.1. Lineage (NCBI taxonomy): Eukaryota > Metazoa > Arthropoda > Malacostraca > Decapoda > Cambaridae > Procambarus > Procambarus clarkii. Next base: position 35,270,123 of record NC_091170.1, read on the forward strand.
ATCCAGAGAACCTTTATACCCACATAGAATCAATACTGTAATTAAACTACTGGAATTTAAACTACATGGTCCTTCTCTAGGTTTGCTGAAGTAGCCTCTCCAATTTCTTAAGCCCTCCTTCATTTTTCTTCTGCAGCTCCTCTGTTCAGTTCCCTGTTGTTTGGTGGCATTTGTGGTTCTGGCACCAGTAATACTCTGCAGGGACAGAAAAGATGCCTCTGGCACTGGTGCTGAATGTCAACACTTCCCTGACTGAGCATGATCGATCATTGGGACTTGTAGGGTCTTGTTTTAATGAGTCACCAAGTGTCCTGCTCATAAGGCAGCTATTCATAAATAGTAGTGTAAACTCAAAGCCTAGTTTTGTGTAATAAATGATGGTGTTATTAATAAAGGTTGTCTTTATCTTCAAGGGAAATTATAAGTGAACATGCATTATGTGAAATTTCTGGCCAGTTGTATTCGAGAGGGAAATTTATGTTGATCACAATGCAGATAATTTTGCTCTGACTTACAGGTTCTTCCAGAAGTTAAATGACTACAATTCAGCTATTCAGTTCCTTGTTCTCTCCAAATGTATGGATGAAGCATTTCAACTGGCACGAACACATGGAAAAATGGAATTGTACGCTGAAATTCTTGGTTCTGATGCTACTCCAGAAGACTATAAAAGTGTTGCATTGCACTTTGAAAATGAGCGAAATCACTTCCTTTCTGGAAAATTCTATTACTTGGCTGGTATTTATCCTAAAGTAAGTAATATTTATATCATTCTATCTACTGTATCTAGTATCTTCATGCTCCACAATGCTATCCTTCCGTGTTTCTTTTTTTTTGGGGGGGGGGACCCCTTGTAGCTCCGTGAAACTATCTCGCTGAAATGGCCCCTAACTACAGATCACATCAGCTGTAAAGATGGGTTCAGCCTACTGGGGAAAAGAGCTAGAACTCTTGGGCTTTCTGACAGAGGTGCAGGAAGCAGGTGACACTCCTCCACTTCATAAGGGAAGGCACCCAGAATGTCAGTGAACCAATACATACCACTGCTGGCTTCAAAAGAGATAGAAGCCTCACAATCCACCAAATGAACTCCCCCAACAATGTAAACAAACGGTCAACAGGTATCAATCGGGTCGAAAATTTAGCTAAGCGGACGCTAAGCCCCAAAATCTTCTCAAGATAACCAGGCCCTGGAAATACCCAACAGGTTAGGTTGGTGTTTGGATATTTCCTCTGCCTTCTCACGTAGCTCTGTTCCCTGATTGTGAGGGGCTCGCAGTGGATGCCTTTCAGCTGGACTGGTCAAGGTGGGGATTTCTGTACTTCTTTGTCTCGGTTCAGTTGTTGCTTTGGGCTCTGGCCAGGTTGGTGTCTTACCAGGGGAGAGTGAATCTTTTTGGCTTCTTGGTGGCCAGCTTAGCCTTGGTTTAAGGCGCTGCTTACTCTGTGCCCCAACCTAGGCATTTTTCCGTGGCTCTGCCTCTGTTAGAAGGTTGGCCCAGTGATGTACTTTATTGGTTCAACCTTCTCATCTGCTTTTCGTGTCTGGTATTTTTGCTGCATATATATCACCATCTTTATGGTGAGCAGATGACTTCTTTGATGGTGTCCTACTTGCATTCCTCTTCTCAGCGACAATATGAGGTTTCGTGGTGCTCCTTTTGTTACTTTTCCCTTTTGTTGCCTTTCTTCGATTTCTGTTTGTATGATGCTTTTCTTCTCTTTCTTGACTTTTTCTTGATCAGTATATCATTTCGAGTACTGTTGCCCTGTATTGTATGGCACTGACGGAGCCACTGCAGGTTGCGTTTGGGGTTAGTACTATCTCGGCTCCATTTTGAAAGCTGTCTCGCACATTGTTTCGCCTCTAGCCTGGTCATGTGCCACCTGAGCCTGGCACATGAGCAGGTGTTCTTGTGTTTCTTTTCCCCTCTTACAGTGCCCCTTTGTTCTGTGATTGTTTCTCTTAAGTCTTTGTGGTTTCTCTCTTACTTCCTGCTGAAGGGCTGGAGAGTTTCATGCTCTCCTCCGGAGGTGGGTTTTTTGCTCTTTTGGCCCCGGTGGGCATTTTGTTTGCCTGCTCCTCCTTGTCTGGTGAAGAACTAGTTGGTTGGCTCTCAGAGCTGTCCTTTGGTCATTAATGCTTGGTGTTCAGCCAGGAGTGCATCATGTGCTGTGTCTGGTGGTGGCTCTCTGCTGTTACCTTTGAGCCATCAAACCTACATCACTGGATGTCTTACTGGTTTATTTTCTTTCCTTGGCCCCCCCATTTCCAAGGCTTGTCTACCTCAGTTGGGTGTCTTGTCTTCATCTTGAATCCTGTGGTGCTTCTTTCTCCTCCCTGGGAAAGTTATGTTTTCCTTCTGTGTGGGTAGTTACCTTCAGGGAGCCATAAGGGACTTTCCCCAGAAAACCAGTGTTGAATGTAATGAAATTTCTGGATGAACTCCGGTGGCTCCCTGATCCTTTCCCTCTCTTCCATATTGTTCAATGGATGCCTACATCTCTCCTAGAACTGAGGGCTGAGATGTTGGCTGATAGTAAGCTACCTCCCCCTTCCCCAAATGAGTGGGGGAGGTTAGGAAAATAAGCTCACTCTAGTTCTCAGAGAATTTGATAATTTGTTTTCATAGTTGGGAGGTTCAGTGAGTGGGCCAGATTCTGACACTGGTTCAACCCTCACCAGTTCTATAAGGTAGGCCTTGATAAGTTCTATAGGTAGGCCTATAGAACTCCACAGCTGATGTGACCTAGTAGATGGTATCATATTAGTATATAGTAGCTTCAGGGAGCAACCAGGGCTTGCCTAGAAATTATTCAAAATATTAAAATTCAAAGACCTGGGTAAATACTGGTTTGGAAACAGGGTCGTTGATTTGTGTAACAGATTACTGGGTAATATAATAGACGCAGGATTACTTGATAGTTTCAGTCATAGGTTAGGCATAAATATGAAGGAATTTGTGTGGATATACTGTGTGTGTTTGTGTGTGTATTATTTATATTATAATATATTATATTATATGAGTTGTCACATATGGGCCAATAGACCTTCTACAGTTGCAGTTTCATTAATTCTTTTGTTTGACGAGTTTACTAGCTACCAAATTCACACAGCTTCACTGGGCCACTACAGCTAAACCATAATAAGTAGAGACTTTTTATACAGATTTTTGTACTTCCTGATTGATAATTAACAATTGTAAGTAAAATTAATTTGTTCTGAATTTTTTGTTCTTGTGCATGTCAGACAATGCATCTACTTAGCTAGCACAGTTAGGGGTTTAAAGGGGCTAATATGCAGTGTTTTGAATAATATCAATTCAAATCCTGTTTTACATTTCATGTAATAGTCTAGTGAACATAAATTAAGTGTATAATCAATTACAGGCAGTCAAACATTTAATACGAGCTTCACAAGGCTCAGGGGCTGAGGATTTGGAGAGCATACAGTTGGCAATTGATGTTGTTGCAGCAGCAAATGATGACGGTCTGACTCGGCAGCTAATTGACTTCTTGATGGGTGAACTTGATGGCATTCCAAAAGTAAGTTGATATTAATTTTTAAGTATCGAGTCTTTTTCACGTCGGGTAAATCAGTGGTTCTGATCCTTTTTGAGCCGAGAATCCACTACAGTTGATTTTAGTAACTCAGGGCTCGCCTAACATTTTGTTGGAATCAGTGTTTTTATTTAGCTTAATAAACATACTGCACTCAATCAAAATTTATTAACTATTGCTAAAAAACAAGCATTCATTAAGTTAAAAATACCAGTGTCAAATGAGACCATTATATTGGGCTGGCCCCTTTATGCTAGACTTGTCCAATTTAACCATTCCTGCTTGTTGCCTTCCTCAGTTCTTTTCATGTTTACATAGTATTTTATTGCATTATAAATATGAATTTTGTATACAAGTGCTCAGAAATCAATGTTTTGTAGCAGAGATGCAAAAAAAAATTATGCAATAAATGAATTGTGAATTATAAGTAGATTTACAATTTATTTTTATACTGTTGAATATTCAAAATGTTAATTAATAACATTTTAACATTCCTCATTTATATTGTCATAAATCAATTATTGTATGCTCATGAATAATCTGTATCACTGTAGAGAGAAAAACACTATATTTGAATATTGTTTGTTCAAGTAATTTTGCAAAGTGACAAGAAATTTAATGCATGTTTACCATAGATCATCTACTTGAGACTTTAGGGTTTGCAGTAGAGGGTCATTTCTTAGATGGTGTTTGCAGCCTGAACTGAAATTCACACAAAGGATTTCCATGATAATGAAATATGGGTACCAGAGTACAATCTTTTCAGATGTGACAGGAAACAGGCTACAGGGTGGGGTCAACCTGTACATCAGAGAGACACTCTTTTGTACTGAGCTGCTGAACACCACAAATGATATGGTAGAAGTGCTAATAATCAAAATAGAGATCCTAAATTTGGTTATTATCCTTGTATATAAGTCACCAGAGGCAAATCCTCAGCAGTTTATAAATCAACGAATGAAAATAGAATACTGCTTAGACAACCTTACAAACCCAGCATCTAACATCACCTTGCTTGGGGGTTTTTGGCACCTAAAATGAAAGAATGTGGGAAGTAGATTAATTAAAACACATTTGATGGTATTTTCACAAATGCTATCATGATTACGAACGTAATGATAAGAAATACATGTTACTCAGAAGACAACCTAACTGAAGTTCAGATTAGCATGGGGAAACAGACCTGCACAACCAATCCCAAATCCTAGAGGAGGAGAATTCAGTAAATTCAATTTTAATAATAAGCAAATGAACTAGGGATTAATCAACCTAGACCTCTCAAAAATAAACTGGGAAGAACAGCTAGAAAATGCAGACCTAAATCAAAACCTTGAGAAAATAGGCTCAGTAGCTCTAGAAATATACTCAAGGCACATACCTCTTTAAGAAAAAAAATATAATTTGGAACAGGAAAGGTGTTCTCTCTTATACGCAAAGAAAACAAATTGCAGAACAACTTTAATGCCCCCACTCTATCCCAAGGATGACAAGGAAGACTATGTAGAGAAATAGAACATTGAACTAAAGCTACACAAATCAAAAAATCCAGGAGAGGCAAAGAGAACTAAAGGCTATTAGTGAAATAGCATGGAATCCAAAATACTTTTCCTCCCATGCAAAACTGAGAAAAAAATTACATCTAGCATTAAATCCCTATGCAAGGGAGATGGAAATTTCACAGATGACAACAAAGAAATGAGTGAAATACTGAGGATACATTATGGTTTTGCTTTCAATGACCCGTAAACACACTGAACATTGATAACCCGGATGAGATCTTGAATGTAATACCAACATCAAATCATATTTCAAATGTCACCCTCCCCTTCCTTTCCCTCCTGGGCCTTTAAAGTAGCTAGTATGCCCTATGCACCAGCCTCTAATTACTGGAATTCCATGTTCATCAAGGATTGTAAAAAAACACCATCACAGGCCTTTAAAAAAATTTTGACAGAGCCTAGATACAGGCTTTACCCTGACATACATAAAACAGCAGAATTAGCAGTACTCCATAAAGGAGGGAATACAGCAGAGGCAAAAATTCAAATTATAGACTGATAACATTAACATCACACACAAAAATCTTTGGAAGCATGCTAAGTAGTAAGATCACAAAACACATGGAATCACAGTGTCTATATAACCCTGGAGAACATAAATTCAGAACTGGGTTTTTCTACCTCACACAATTGCTAGACCACTATGACATAGCCTTAGCTGCCATGGAAGACAAGCAAAATGCTGATGTAATATACACAGATTTGCAAAAGCTTTTGACAAATGTTACTATGGTGTTATTGTAAACAATATGTATTGAACTCAAAAGGAATTACTGGAAAAATAGGAAGATTGATCTTCAATTTCCTAACCAAGCATCAATTATGTTGGCTACTGATGGATGGTATAACCTGGTGTGCATCATGTGTTATCTCCAGTGGCGGCTCTTTGCCACTACCTTCGTGCCACCAATTCTTCCTCGGTGGTTGTCTTGTGAGTTGGTCCTGTCACTTTGGCCTCCCCCTTGTGCCCTTGTGTGGGTTTGGGTTGTCTCTCTCATCCGTGTTGTCTCCTTATTGTCCTGACTCCTGTGGTGCTCCTTCCTCCTTGGTAGGTTCCCATTTGTTTTTCTTCTCAGTGGGTAGTTAGCTTCAGGGAGCCACAACGGGCTACTCCCAGAAAACCAGCATTGAATGTAATGAAATGCAAATTTCTGGGTGAGCCCTGTTGTCTCCCTGACACACTCCCTCCAGGTTACATCTGCCATACAACTGATGGTGGAGTAACCGGCTGATTGCGAGCTACCACCTTCCTCCCCATATATGAGTTGGGAAGGTGGGGCAAATGAGCTTTCACTAGTTTCAAGAGATTTAAATTACTTATTTACATTGCTAGGGAGTTCTTCCAGTAGTTCTTGAGGCTGCGGTGTCATTTGAAGTTAGCAGTAGTTTGTCTTGTATTGCTGACTTTCTGGATGCCTTCCTCGGTGGTGGCATAAAATATATACATAAATGCCACCTCTTCCTGTCCCTCTGCAAGGAGGGCCAGGTTCTGGTGCTGGTTTATGGTAGGCCTATAGAGCTCTGTAGCTGATGCAACCTAGTAGATGACTCACTATCAGTGATAGTAGCTTCAGGGAGCCACTGGAACTCACCCAGCAATTGGTATTTCATTATATTGAATGCTGTTTTTCTTTCTAGTGTCAAGGTAAACTCCATTTCATCCACATAGTTCTATTATATCCATATTAGCATCAAACAGGTAAAACCCAGACAATAATAATAATTGAAATCGACATATGATGATAACCACATTACCTCAGGCATCAAGATATGATTCTTTTAGGGTTAAAGAATAGCAAACCATATGCCATAAGTACTGTATTTACAATTTGTGCCTGCAGAATTGAGTTGTTAGCTCTTAGACCCCACCTTTTTAACTGATCTGTGTGTTCATATATTGAAGGTTTTGACATGACATAATTAAGTTCCATGCACATCATAGCTAATAATGGTTTTTGAAAGCTTACAGTGTTGTGGGGTTAGCGCTTTGTTTCTAACATTTGGAGCCAAAAAATAAAAAATATTGTTTATTCATTGTTGTTGTTCGCTTTGCAGGATGCTAAGTATCTGTTCCGGCTTTACATGGCCAAAAGTCAGTATCGTGAGGCAGCCAAAACTGCCATTATTATTGCAAGGGAGGAACAGAATGCAGGTACAGTATAAAGATATGTTTTATTATATATGAATGTATGTATGTATGCATGTATATGAATGTGTATATATATATATGTATGCATGTATATATATGTATGTATATTCTAACACGAATTTTCTAAATATTTCTTATGTTTTTCTTCACTGTCGATGGTAATTGAAATATCAAATCTCGAAAATTCATATTTATTTATGGTCTGACGCCTGAACGCGTTTCGTAATTCTTATTACATTTTCAAAGACTTGGTTTACACATAAAAATTCATCGTACTTATTCTCATTTTGGGTGAGGTGATACGGCACAAAAGTTTTGGGTGAGGTGACAAACACAAGACAGAGTCTAGTCTTGATTTCCAGTGCTTCTCACCTTGCTGTCCAAACCTGGGCATTTACCTGCTGCTCTGCCTTTTTCAGCAGATTTCCCCAACAACGTAATTCACTGGTTTGATTGCCTCTGCTCTTCACGTCTGGTGTTTGTTACATGGATCTTTTACCAACTGTACAGTAAGCAGATGGCTGGGTTGTTGGTGGTCCACCTGCATTTGTCTTCACAGCAGCAGCAGCAGCATGCAGTTGCCTGGTGCTCATTTTGTCACTATGTGTCTTTTCTTCATCTTAGATCTCAGTCAGGGTCATAATGTTCTTTCTGGGGAAGGAACCCCTTATGGCTTCCTGAAGCTACACACAGAGATGGTTCCCATCTACCAGGTCACATCAGCTGTGGAGTTCTTTGCACTACCAGGGACCAGAGCCAGAACCTGGCCTCCATCACTTGTATATACTCTACTGTACAGTAGCTTTATTTCTTTATTTTACAGATCAGGTTCTTAATGCCATGGTTATCCATTTCAGATACTGTAATTATTATTCACCCTAACCAATTCATAAGGTATGCTATGTTCCTGGGCTGCACTAAGAATGCTTTTAAATTATAAATTATAATTTGAACTTGCATCATAATTCATTGTCACTGCTAGACTTGTCGTTTGACAGCCCATTTCCCATATTCAGATCCACCCAATCTACCCTCAACAAGAAACCCCCATAATCTTTCAAAATTAGCATTATGGCACTCTTAACAGATTTCTTTTACACAACTTTTGCATGCTATGTCATATCTAATTTCTCTTTGATCATTATTACCCACTTTGTTGCCCTATTGAATGAAAGGGTATAACAGAGAGAATAGAAATAAGGTTTTAAATAATATCAATACAAAAGATAACACAAAACAGTGTATGCAAATTAGATAAGCAAAGATTTAGGAAAGATGTGAAAGGCTAGGTTGTAGTATAGTGAAGCTGCTTAGGAGGGGCCTTTCCAGGAAATAATAATACAGTATGTAATTGATGTCTCATATTTTATGGTACACTCTTTAGTGAGTATGTAAATTATGCTTGAGTCACCTGCCTGTAGGTGCTGAAACAGGTTATCATATACAGATAAAATATTCAGGTAATACAGTACAGTATAGAGATTAAACACATTAGAAAAATCATAAATTAACACAAATTTACTAATGATTTCAGGCAACTATCGTCATGCTCATGATATGCTTTTGGGTATGTATGGGGAACTGCAGCATCAGAAGTTAAAAATTCCAGCAGACATGAGTTCATCTCTCTTGCTGCTTCATTCCTATACATTAGCCAGATTGCATGTGAAACGTGGCGACCACCTTAAAGCTGCAAGGATGCTTATCAGAGTTGCTCAGAACATATCAAAGTTTCCAGCACGTGAGTAGACTTCTTTTTGTCAAGATGTTCTGTAATATAAGAGGGTTTCATTAATTAATATTTTTGTAGAAATGTATTGGTTGTGGATAATTTGGAGTTGCAAATTTGAATAATCGAAAGTTAGTGTTAAAACTCCATTGTCAAGGTAGTCCAGAAGCCTCTTGTTAACATGATGAATATATGTGTTTGCTTGTCAATTAAATTATTGTTAGGTGTGTTCTTATTACTAGTTTTCATTTCATTAAGAGATTTATCTTATAATCCAGAATTATCTTGGAGTTTGTAAACTTGTAATGTCACAATACATTGACATTGTCAAATAAAATTTAAATATTTATGAATGGAAATACAGTAAGTAATTTGCTTAAGTATTCTGTATACAATAGTTTAGACTGAAAAAAGGAAAACCCCGAAACTTGACAGGACCAGCCGGCACAAATGCCTCCTCATCTGAACCAGAAAGGGCAGCCCCTGGAGCCATCTGAGCCACATCTTGTTCTAAACCCTCCCCCAATCTGGAAACCCTCGAACATTTCAGGGCTAGAAACAGGAAGTGGGGGGGGAGATCAAAACCGTCATTCCTCCGGTCGGCGGTTTTTCGCTTGTTTTGACATCCAGCCTCAGAACTAGGGTGTGGATCGCTGGCGCGGTGAGTCTGGGGGCTCCCCCTTCCTTCTCCCGGGAAGGGGGGAGCTGCGCAGACGGCGGCGCGGCAATAGGTGATGTCACACTAGTTTGCTCGTTTTTGTTTGGGGAGTTCTATCTACTTGTTCGGCTTTTGGTAGCAATATTTTCACCAGAATAAGTTTGTTTTGAGATGCTTACCTTTCTGGGTGCCTGACCCAGTCGATGGCAGACATAGAATGCTTCAACCACACAGGGGCTTCTTCTATAAGCCATTGCTCCCCTTGCCTCTCTGAGGGGGCCAGGTTCTGGCCGTGGTCCCCGGTAGGCCCAAAAAACTCCATACACATGACTGATGCCAAAGTCTGACATTAGCATATCAGCCTGGATAGCTCCGGGAAGCCACCGGGTCTCACCCAGAAAATGGCGTTTCATTACATTCAACGCTGGTTTTTTGTGTATATGACCATTTCTCCATAGCCACTATCTAAGGATTAATTGAATGTTACAGCTAATTAGTTAACAGAAATTAAATTCTGAGATCAGAAATATACATACAGTATGTGTTGTAAAATCTGGAGTGTACAGTTGTACATCAAAATAATTGTACAGTAATAAACTGTTTTTGTCTAATAGATATAATTTACAGATTGTGATTATGATTACAAATTATGATTATGATGATTTAATATTCTTGAATTAAAAAGACCTCTAAAACAACAATACATTTTCAGACATGGTGCCCATCTTAACATCCACTGTGATTGAATGCCAACGTTCTGGACTTAAAAATTCTTCCTTTAACTTTGCTGCTACGTTAATGCGTCCAGAAACACGTAATCAAATTGATGAAAAGTACAAGAAAAAAATTGAAGCCATTGTTCGTAAGCCACAGAAGACCGAAGACGAGGAGCCTACATCCCCCTGTCCATTTTGTGCATCGCCAGTTGCGGAAACCACTTTAGAATGTGGCCAGTGTCAAAATTCACTACCATATTGCATTGCAACTGTAAGTTTTTGTGCAGATGCATTATCAGTATAAAATTTCTAGGCTAACTCCCTCAGTAGCTTTCCTAAGTTATAACACTGGCACCACTGGGACAATATTTATAAATCAGACTCCTGTGACTCAACAGGAGCAAGGACCTATATCTTGCCCCTTTTGTGGGGCAATATCAACTCACTACCAAGGGGAATTGCCAGAAAAGTCAAGTGAGTTACAAATCACTTCCCTACAGGATATGTTTGGAGATCATTGAACTACCAAACTAAACTCTACATATGTTACTGGAAAATGACTCTTTACGACTCATGGCACAAGGTCACTCATTGGCATTATCACTTATGGCTCAGGTGAGTGGGTGGTTTCTGGCATAGATAAAGCTATTGTATCACTTTAGTTGGGCTTTTGCTTCTTTCCAGTTCCAAAACAGAATTTGGGGGGGAGGGGGGTACCTCTAGTTCATCCTCTACCTTTTGAGGCTGAAACAGTTCATCCCTTACCCCACATTCCAGACCATGACCACTTTATTTCAGGTGCGCCTTGCATTAGAGGCAAATTCTGGATGATCTCCATAGACCTTTGGGACATGTATTCGCACATTCCTATTCATCAGAGGCTCAGGGATTGGTTAGGTTTTGTCATGGGGCCTCAGGCTTACCACTTTCATTTTCTCCCATTTGGACTTGATTTGGCTACATTCATGTTTACACACTTAGCTCAAGTTGTATTGGCTCATCTTTGTTTATTGGGGGTTTGTGTTTTGGCCTACCTTGATGATTGGCTGGTGTGGGCTTCCAGTCAGTCCGCATGTCTGCTAGCCAAGGATCTGATTCTTTCCCATCTCACTGGGTGTGGGTTCCTGTGAACTGGCAGGAGTCTTTAGGCAGTTTTGAGGCTGTGGTCTTACCTAAAACCAGCAGTGGTTCATTTTGTTTCATTGACATTTTGGGTGCCTTTCCTGGTGGTGGCAGACATGAATAAATTCATAAAAATTTTATCATAAATATGCATCTGTAGAGGGGCCAGGTTTTGGCTCATGGTAACCATTATGCCTAAAAGAACTCTGTGATTCATGACACCGAGTAGTTTGGCACAACATTAGCATAGTATCTTCAGGGAACCACTGAGGCTTGCCCAGAAATTGCCATTTCATTACATTCAATTCTGGTAATAAAGGTGAAAGACACATCAGCATGTTAAGTGCTTGACTAGATGTTTTATAAACAACTTTTTCATATGTATTTAACAATTGAAGGCAGTGAACATATTAGTGACTTTATTAGAGGCCATTCCCTTAATGATCAGAATTTCATATACGAGATAGGGCATAAAATAATGTACAGTAAATTATTTGTAAACTTCAGGCTGACAAAACTGAGTTCAACTGATTTGGATACATATGTTTAATTTTAATAGATACTTTTATTTCAGGTTTGTAAATACTGTAATTATGAAAATTATGGATTTTTACATTTATGACTGAAAACATTTTGAAAATTTAACATTTTGTAAGGTTATTACATGTCCTCCAACAGGGTCGGCACATTCTCCCTGATGACGTTACCGTGTGTTCATCATGCAAGTTTCCAGCCATTAGATCTGAGTTAATAAAGTGAGTGTGTTATGTTTTTGTGTACTTTGAATTTGTTTTTTCCCTCAATTAGAATAATTGGTTGTACTATTAGACTTTCAGTTGCTGAACCCTTAAAGAGTAGCTATCATATGATGATGCAAGGGGGTAATGCTGTTATCATTACATGTTGATTTAAACTACTATTGTCTGTTTTATACATATGATGCAAATAAGGATATGAATAGCTCTATGTGGATGTAATTGAGTTTGCCTTGGCCCATGATAAACATCCTGCTTTTGTTTCATGGTCATGTTAGTGTGTGAATGTGGTTAACGTCATAAATGTTACTTGGCGAACGTGGGTTTATAATTACATATCATAATTACATGATATGTATACCAATGTTCATATGGTTTTCACCAATCCATATGGTTGTACTTGTGCTAGTGATGTGTTGCAAAGTTCTTGTGTGTAATTACCTTACGTGTAATTACCTAAAAGTGTGTGTGTGTGTAATTACCTAAGAGTGTTTGTGTGTGTGTGTGTATGTAATTACCTAAGTGTAGTTACAGGATGAAAGCTGCACTCATGGTGTCCCGTCTTCCCAGTACTCTTTGTCATTTAACACTTTGAAACTACTGACGGATTTGGCCTCCACTACCTTCTCACTTAGTTTGTTCCAACCGTTTAACATTTTGTTTGCATAATAAAATTTTCTAATATTTTTTCAGCACCTCTGTTTTCAGCCTGAATCTGCGTTCTCTTGTTCGTGAAGTTTCTGGTTTCAGGAATTCCTCATTGTCAATTTGGTCTATTCCTGTTAGTATTTTGTAATTGGTGATTATATCACCTTTCTTCTATCTTCTGATTTTGACATGCTTAACACCTCTAGTCTCTCCTCGTAACTCTTGCTTTTCAGTTCCGGAAGCCATTTTGTAGCATGCCAGGGCACCTTTTCCAGTTTATGTGCTTCTTGAGATTTGGGCACCATACAACTGCTGCATATTCCAATTTTGGTTTCACAAAAGTCATGAACAGTTTCTTTAGTATTTCACTATCCATATAATTAATAGCAAGTCTGAAATTGGAAAGTGACGCGTATGCTTCTCTTGCAATGTTCTTTGTGTTCCTCTGGTGACAGCATACTATCCAAAACCACCCCAGGTCTCGTTCTTTATTAGTTCTGTAATTTCTTTCAACATAATTTGTAAGTTTGTGTGGTCTATTTTCTCCAATTCCACATGGCATTTATTCACATTGAATTCCACTTTCTCTTAGGATTGCTGAGGATGGTGAGGATTGTCCCATGTGCAGCACAGCTTTGGAAGTTGATAAACTTTCCGTCATTACAAACTGGAAAGCTATCGTACTAAATCCAGATGCACAAGAATAAATACAGTACAATATTCCCTCTTGCAAAGCAACAATAGTGATTGAACAGTGGATCATGTATGACTTGCCACATTGTTGCTAAGGAAATTAGTGTAATTACCTACCACACTTGGACCATTGAGGCTCCTAATTGTTACCTAATTAATTAAAGTGTTATGTTATATGGATGCTAGTCACTATGTATCAGGGTTTACAGTAAGTTTAATACCAGTATTGCTACACATTTGTTCTCTTTTGTACCACTATGTACTTTTCACGTTTGAAACTTATGTTTAACAATAATACTAATATTAAAGCTAGTATTAGTATTTAATACTAATATTAAAGCTAGTATAATATTAATATTAAATCGGCAAGTAATATTTAACATTACAGTATTGTATTAGTACTGTATTAGGTATATTCTGTAGGAAGGATGGATTACCTACAATTTTGCATATATTTTTTTTTACAAATTTCCTTGTTTTTAGACTACAGCTGAAGAATACCTCTTCATATTTACATGAACCAGGGCTGGACTCAGGACCAGGCAGACTGGACAGTTGTCTAAGAGTCTCTATAATACAATTTTGATGAAAGCCTCTAATAAACTGCTGTGAAACATTTTATGAATTGCAGTATTAACAAGGCATATATATTCTGAACTAAACTTATTATTAGTATTATAAACAATACAAGTGTGTGTGTTGCTGTGAATCCAAATTATAGTAGGTAGGGAGGAGTAAGATCTATTGTGATAGTATTACTAGTCAATCACAGTATATTTTCTGGAGGAGCCCCATTAGAGGCTTTCTGAAGCTATCATGCTAAGATTGCTCCTTGCTACTAGGTCACATCTGTAATGGGAGTTCAGTTTGGCTTACCAGGGACCAGAGCCATAACCTGACCCCTTCACAGAGGTCCAGAGAGGAAGTGACATTCCATCACTCCACCAAGAAAGCATCCAGAAACTCGGCAAAGCTTTACAGACAGTGGCAAGGTTCATAGGAACTGAAGCCTTGAAAACTGCCAAACAACTCCCCCAAACAATTGAAATGAAACAATTGAACTAGCTCGAACCTGTTAATACCAACATCTGCCATTGGGGGGGGGGGGGTTCAGAGCCCCTGGCCTTCCCCAACTCGCCCAAGTCAGTTCTGTTGCCGACATGATGTTAACACCACTATTGTACTACTCCTGGGTCACCTTGTGTTGTGGTGGATTTCCCTGCTTCTAAGCTATGTGCTGGCCATCCTCTGGACCTCATTCTGTAGGGAAAACATTTGCTTGAGTATCATTCCTTTTTAGCATTTGCTTTATATGCGTGTTTTATTTTTGGTTTCTTGTGTAGACTTTGCTTGTTTTGCACTTTGAGCAGTATGCATTCAGGGTAGTTTTCCCTGGAGACTCACTAGTAATGCCCCTGTAGTAACAGTGTTACATCTCTGGTGTGTTTTGAAATTTTCCCTTTTGAGGCCATACTACCGGGGTGGAGTGCCTTACCTTGGGTAATTCAAGGGTCTTTGGAGTTTCATGTCTGTGTTTGTTTCCTGGCATCAGTGCTGTTCCTTCATGGATGTAGTATGGTGTAAGAGTTTCCAGCTGTGTGCCATACCCTGAGGTGGATTTCAGCTTTCTACAGGTCCTGTGCTCTGGCTTCTTTCTGACTACTCCCTGGTGGTTCATTGTCTAAACCAAAAGCTTTGGTCTTCCTTCTTTGCAGCTGGACCCTACATGTAGTCTGGCTCCTTGATGGCAGGCTCCTCCTTAGTTTCTGGCATTTCTTGCTCGTAGATTGGCCTTGCAACATACATTGTCTGTTCAACCTTCTGCTTGGCTCTTTACATCTGAGGATTCTGATGTTTCTCCCGCGTTTATATGGAGAGCAGGTGTCTGGGTGGTTGGTGTCCTATCTGTGTCTGTCCAAACAGCACCCAGAAAAGGCAGGCAAAGTTCAGGCTCCCACACAACCACTCAATCAATCGGCAAGTGACCTGAGACCAATCTAACACCAGACAGCAATGAAACTGCAGGTGGAGCAAAGCTGCCGGAGGCAGGGAAAGAGACACTAACTTAAGAGTTTAAAATGAGACCCAGCAAAATCCAAACCTGTGATGACACCAACTGGGATTTCTGCCAGTTCACCAGGAACCCAAACCCAGCAAGCTGGAAAACAACCAGATTTCTGGCCAATAGACTGTGGACCAGCTGAAAGCCCACACCAGCCAGTCGTCGAGGTAAGCCAACATACAAACTCTTAACAAATGCAGCTGGGCCACAACAACCTACACTAGTCTGGTAAATACATGGAAGCCAGGTTCAAGCTGAAGGAAAGACCTTTGAATTGATAAGCATGACACCCTATGACTAAGCCTTTACAGTCCCTGAACCCTGAATGAATAGGGAAAGGTTATTACGCATCCCCAAGGTCCAAGGACAGTCCATCCCCTGCCTGTAATAGCAGGCAAACCTGGGCCAAATTGGTCATGCAGAAAGTCTGGCAGTGGATGTCCGACTTTCATCATGACCATTTGGATCATCATGAGCAATTCACATCCAAGAGATCAAGTATGTACCAGAGGTCCGCAGAATCTCACTTTGGGACCAGGAACAACCAGGACACCTACTGAAGGGATAAGTTATCTGTAGACACAATCAATGCTCCTTTCTGTCAAGTTAGGGGGACTAATCATCCTATAGATTTGTCTTCTAAAATGAACTTTACTGTCTCTACTCTTCAGACACCATCTTGTTGAATCAGCTCTGATACATATGTCCAACATTAACCTTAGTTGCGGTTGACTCTTCCTTTTCACAGTACATACTTAAATGCTCCAACCTTCTTAACAAACGTGATCTGGCTAAGCTTTGTCCCTATGAGGCTCTCATTTCTCTCTCTCGTTCATTACTAGATTTTTTCTCTTTACCATTAGGCATCTTGCAGTTTTCTTTTCTTTCATTTTTACTTTTCTATTTTTCTAACTTTTTCTAATTGCTGTTTTCTTCCCTCACTTCTAACCTTTCCTTTACTTTACCTAATTCTCTTTATTCTTACCTTTTCTCTTATTCATTCTTTTCATATTATTCCTACCTTTCATCCTAATTTTTCCTTCATCTTATTCTTACCTTTCATTCATCCACTATCTTCCCTCATATTATCTCTTCCACTTTTTTCCCATTACACAGCTTGATAATGGTCCAAGATGAATCAAAATGTCATTGTTTCTTCATTTTTGATTTGTTGTTTGGATCTCATATGTACTTTGTTGAGTCATTAATTGAAAATTCACATTTGTGTTCTTGTTATAACAAATATAAACTTGTAAATACATGCCTTCTATAGATATTATAAACATAAAACAATTTTCAGCCATGTTGACTTCTAATGTCAATTTTAATTTTGTTCTATATTTTTATTAAGGCTTGTTTATTTTTAATCAACCAAGTACTGTACAGTACTGTATTTCTAAAATGCGTGTGTGAAGCTGCATCACAGTTGATATACAGGTGTATGTATACAATGGGCTACTGTGTGAGTGAATATACAAAATAAATTTTTAGCCTTCAGCCCATTTGTTAGAATTTTAAGAACTAATTATGTTTTATATTTTTGTATAGATGAAGTGTTACTTTTTCTTGAATATTATAAGGATGGTCTTAAAAATTACTTCATATATTATGATGCAAATGTCCTGTAATATTATAAAAAATTGCATAAATGTTCAGTGTTGTATCATTTATAACTAATTATTGCATATTAAAAAATTGATAGGACATTTGCTTTTGGATAATATCTCAATAGTGGCCTTACCAAATTGCTTGCTGCAAATTTAATATATGTCAAATGATTATTCAGTCATCTGTTATTACAGAGATGCATCCCAAGATACTGTACTTGTAACTGCAGGCTGCTTAACTTTGTTAAGAATTTTGTAAGAATAAAATAAACTTATTTTTAGTGAAATACACTGTAAAAAATGCACAATAAAGTTGACTGACTTAATCATATGCTCGAGCAAGTCTTATTTGTAATGATAATCATCAATGGAGTGTAACTGAAAGCTCTTTGGCTGTATTCTGCAGTAGATAATACCATGGCAACTTTGCTTGTTCAGAATTAAAGCACGTGGGTTTAGCTTTAGCCATTCATTCCATTCAGCAAACCAGCCTTTAATAAAAAAAAAAAATGTTAGGAAATTAAATCCACCCAATACAATCATTGTCATCGCACATGGATGCTAATCATTTTGTTATTTTGTTTGCTGCTTTACTCGCTAACTGATCCACATGGCAAGTATTTCAGTCTCTCTAACATAAATATCATCTCATATAGGTAATATTCAACATGATATAGACAAGGCAGGTAATTTTAAGGAGAAATTGCTAAGCCAGTGCAACTATATAGCTGGAGACAAGGAAGCTAAAGCTGCATTTAATGAACCTTGAAATTGTATTCTAATATTTGTCAAAACCACTGCTTTATGAAACAAGGACTGACAGAATAGCAATCAATGACACTCGAAGGGAAGAAAATACTAGTATCAGGAGTTATGATTCATTTCGAAATGAGAACTATACATTTGGACAGCATAAAACATCCACTAGACAGTAATTGCCAGAATTAGGCTGGGATATCATTACTTATCTCCCATCAATGAACTCTCCAAATGTATACTGAACAAGAGCCATGACACACACACATCAGCATTATATTAGTGAGTGCCCAGTTATTAATAATTTTAGACCAAATGGCATGAGATACACAAAACTTTGTGAATATATAATTTGCTAATATAGGGTGCTCCCATACTCGACCCAAAGTTTGTTAGTACTAGTTAATAGACTAGTATGACTTACCACTCTGTGAGATGGGGATATTAGGTCAACTTATAGCTAGCTTGTGATCTATACTTTCTAATCCCTCCTAACAAACAAGATAGTAGCTCACTACTGTGTTCTTAAGCTTGTTAGTAACAAAAATGTAAAAAAAAAATTAAATTCCCTCGCCAACACCCTCTATCAACATCAGAGGCCCAAGACTGTTCAACACGCTTCCGCTACACATAAGGGGCATAACTGGCCGACCCCTCACAGTGTTCAAGAGAGAACTGGATAAGCACCTCCAAAGGATACCTGATCAACCAGGCTGTGACTCATAAGTCAGGCTGCGAGCAGCCGCGTCCAACAGCCTGGTTGATCAGTCCAGCAACCAGGAGGCCTGGTTGCCTCCTGGTTGCCGACCGGGCCGCGGGGATGCTAAGCCCCGGAAGCACCTCAAGGTAAGGTAACCACTGTCAACTAAGCTGTTTTTCCTTATTTTATAGTAATGAACTAGTGTTGATATTATTAGACATCTATTTTTATAACTATACATTCTCCCATAGTACTAGTAACACACATTAGGTGAGTACACAAGAAGTATATGAAAAATAATTCTCTCTGAATTAAAGAGTGGATCAAGTTCAATTGTACTTATGGACCCCCTAATCAAAATATGAGCCATCACTAATTGTCCCAACAACTGCATTCCTATAGCAGTTGTACTTTACTTGAAGGGGCTCTTTTTCAGTGGCCAAAGTAAAATGATGCAAGGCAACAGTTTCTGGGGGTAGCCCCTTGTGGCTCCCTGAAGCTACTATATAAATGTATCTTGAGATGATTTTCGTGGCTTAGCGTCCCCACGGCCCGGTCCTCGACCAGGCCTCCTTTTTGTTGCACACCCCCAGGAAGCAACCTGTAGCAGCTACTCTGTACCTAGCAGCAGCTAGGTACCTCCCAGGTACCTATTTACTGCTAGGTAACAGGGGCATCAGGGTGAAAGAACCTCTGCCCATTTGTTTCTGCCTCCATCGGGGATCGAACCTGGAACCTTAGGACTACGAATACGAAGCGCTGTCCACTCAGCTGTCAGGCCCCTAATATGGTACTATCTACTACATTGCTTTAGCCATGGAGTTCTATAGGTCTACCTGGGACCAGTGCCTGAACCCCAACCAAACTCCTGATCCTCTGTGCGGTCCGTCTAATTACCACAAGCTACACAAGCTTCACTAAGCTTCCTGGCAATTCGTTAGTAATGAATAAATATGATATATTTACTCATTATAATGTTGGTGCTGAATGTACAACACGAAAAAACATAATTTTAATCTGAAAAAGTATCTTTTTATAAAGAAATTAGACGAAAATAAAGAACTGGTGACGCCAAATCAAGTCGACGATCCAAGCGTCGGTTAGGTTTGGTGGGTCCGTCTTAATTACCACAAGCTACCACAAACTTCAGAAAGCTTCCTGGCAATACGTTAGTAATGAATAAATATGATATATTAAGTTAGGCTGACCTAACCTAACCTATCCTAACTTAACCAAACCTAACCTAACCGAAGCTTGGATCGTCGACTTGATTTGGCGTCACCAGCTTTTTATTTTCGTCTAATTTCTTTATAAAAAGATACTTTTTCAGATTAAAATTACGCTTTTTCGTGTTGTACATTCAGCACCAACATTATAATGAGTAAATATATCATATTTATTCATTACTAACGTATTGCCAGGAAGCTTTCTGAAGTTTGTGTAGTTTGTGGTAGCTTGTGGTAATTAGACGGACCGGGTTTGGTTTGGTTTGGTTAGGTTAGGTTAGGTTTGCTTTGGTTTGGTTAGGTTAGGTTAGGTTTGGTTAAGTTAGGTTGGGTTAGATCAACCTAACATATCATATTTATTCATTACTAACGTATTGCCAGGAATCTTTGTGAAGCTTGTGTAGCTTGTGGTAGCTTGTGGTAATTAGACAGACCCATTTCATGGACTTAAAACCTTGTGGGTGAAAAATCCCATGTTTTCCATCTTGTGTTTTGGTGCGCTTGAAAGTGTTGCTCCTTAATTCGTGATAACAATAATTCATTGTATCGGGAGAGAGGCAGCCAGTTTAAGTTTTACCCCAAGGTTCGAGTTTACTGGGCAGCGCCAAGTGGACACACTGCCATAACAGCATTTACAACACCCCCCAGTAGGAAGAAAACCCACTGGGGGTGTTCATCCTGTCACTTGCTTATTACCTTCATCCAGTCACTTGCAGCTTGTTTATACATACAGTTGCTACATATAGTTTTTTTTTTTTTTTTTTTTTGAGATATATACAAGAGTTGTTACATTCTTGTACAGCCACTAGTACGCGGAGCGTTTCGGGCAAGTCCTTAATCCTATGGTCCCTGGAATACGATCCCCTGCCGCGAAGAATCGTTTTTTCATCCAAGTACACATTTTACTGTTGCGTTAAACAGAGGCTACAGTTAAGGAATTGCGCCCAGTAAATCCTCCCCGGCCAGGATACGAACCCATGACATAGCGCTCGCGGAACGCCAGGCGAGTGTCTTACCACTACACCACGGAGACTGCACATAGTCGGCTATATATCCCCGGCTTGGCACCTTCTTTTGATAATTACCACTTTGGCGCTTTCCAGCAGACCGTCGTCGGCACCAATATTATTAATGATACCGCACGCGTGCCCCTCGCGGGAGTCACGAGCAAAAATATTTGTATAAAATCCATTTATTATCCGATCAACTTGGGAATAGTTTACAAATGTTTGCCATGAAATTTACGTTTTCTCTAATAGCCGAACAGCTTATAAAAGAAAACGGCGTGGCAGTGAATCATCGTGGTAAAACAATTGTATTATTGACACGACGAGTGTAATCGACGTAGTTTTTATATATGTTGCCGGTTGAACGCATCCTTATGTGACCTTTAATACTTATGTTCTTATAGAACATTCTATTGCGAGCACATTGGTACAAAAATGAAATACATACATCGACAAATAATGTCAGGACAGTGAATTGAATATACACTTTTCAAAGCGAGTTTCGCCGATATGCCGCCGCGGGTAACACTTCGGCCACTTCCCACACTGTTTTGGGTGGGCTACGACATTGAATCTATATTTATATGCATATGTCCGTGTAGAAAATTTTATTGCGATTCCAATGATACCACAATTAGCGATGTAGGACAACTGTAGGCTTCGCAACCATTAAGAGAGTGGAAACATTTTGTTGCTGTTTGGCGCTCTCGGCTAGTGATCTGAATAGTTTTTTATTTGGTGTTGATAATCCTTATGGTTTGGCGGCATTTTATAGATATGTTCTTATAGACAATTTTATTGCGAACACAGTGATACCAAATTTAAATACGTGCGCCTTCAATTATTATCAGGACAGTCAAAAGAGTGTACACTTTTTCGGTCTTACCGCGTTGGCGCGCGAAGCGCGGAAAGCATCTAGGGTATGCTTTTTTTTTTGAACGCCGAGAGCGCGAAAGTGTTATACTTAAGTTCAGTTATTCTTGACTGAACAACCGTATGCAATAGTTTCATGGCCAAAGATCACATTCACTCAAAAAAAATCTACCACTTATGGTCTACTCAGACCTGTGCCACCTCTTGGGTGGCTTACTCTTCATCAATCATCAATCCCAGTATGCAACTGGGAATTAAAAATTCAGTACAGTATCTTCATCGCCAGATCACGGACGTTCCCGTCATGCTAGCAATATATGCTTTGAGTCTGTAACTCGTTTTAAATATGTATTTTATGAAATGACAAATAAAAATTACAGTACCTGGGCAAGTTATTATATAAATACTTATTAATAAGTCAATATTAACTGCTGTTCATTTAAACTAAGAGAAGCCAATAGCTAATGTGCTTTTCGACATGCCAAAATTTTTTTTTTTACTAATGGAAATTCTGTAGTTCACCCATAATCAAAATTTTAAAGTATGTTAGTAATTAGAGGCCTACATATTATATTATTCTTGGCAAATTAAACAATGAAGATTAAGCCAATGAATTTGAATCTGAATAAATTTTACCTAACTTTCTTTACTTTGCTACATTCAAATACTGTTTTTACTGTACAGTAGTTTAAAATCACTTACCCATATAATGTGTAAAAATATAAAACACTAAGTAATAAAGACTAAAACCTTATCTGGCCACACCCAGACCAATATACTGGAGTACTATACAATGTAGATTTTAATGTGGTATTTACCTGAATTTGCTCCAAGGGCCATTAACACTCCAGAGGCCTCGATGAAGACAGGAAGCTGGCAGCTTGTCAAAGATCATTTGCCCTGATGATTTTTCCAGCTCGATTTTAAAATTTAAGTGTTTTTGCATTTACAGATATGGCAGGTAGGTTGTTCCATGGATTTATAATCCTGTGGGTGAAAAAACATCTCCTGTTCTCAGGCCTACATTGTGGCTTGTTAAGCTGGAAACCAATGCTCCTTGTTTGTGCTACATCTGATCTTTCGAAGAAATTGTTTGAATCAACATCCTCTAAATTGTTCAGTATTTTAAATGTCTTAATGAGATCCATCCTATCATGCTTGGTTTGCAGTGTTGTTAGCCCTGTTGCCCTCAGCTGTTCCTGATATAGGAGTTGACTTCATTCTGCAATGATTTTCTTTGCCTGGTGTTGTGCTTTCTCCAGAACAGCAATGTCCTTCTGAAAATGAGGTCTCCATTTCATTTCAGTATATATATTTTGAATCCCCTTGAAAATTAAATGTCATTAAAGTTGTTTAAATGCTTTAAGTGTTTTAGCCAATGTAGAAGTCCCTAGAATTTTCCATTTAGATACTGGAATGGTATAGTTGTAAGGATAATTCTAAAATATGTTCGGTGAGCAGGGTGGCGATTCTCTCTGACTGGAAGACTACACCACTCCCAGTCTTAGGGACGTTGTGATGT
The DNA here is from genome assembly GCF_040958095.1 of Procambarus clarkii. Lineage (NCBI taxonomy): Eukaryota > Metazoa > Arthropoda > Malacostraca > Decapoda > Cambaridae > Procambarus > Procambarus clarkii. The sequence goes on from NC_091170.1 coordinate 35,293,466, forward strand.
ATGCAACAAATCTCTAGGTTTCAGAGGATAATAAAATCATTACTACTATATTTGTAGTAGTATTTGACCAGAAACAGGAAATATTCTGGAAATGGCATGTACTGTAGTAATCAATGAGGAGGAACTTATTGGAAATAATACTTTCAGTAGTACTTTTCCTTTTTATTAACAACCCAAGGAACACGATAGTGTGCTGCTATCCTATTCTATAGGAGGGATTACAGAATATGGATCAACAGCTAGCTATAAGTTCATCTAATATCCCCATCTCACAGGATGGTTAGTTATACATAGAATCAAGGAAACCATGAGATGTGTGTTTAGTCTACTAACCATCGCTAGCCAACCTGTCCTCTTACTAAGAACGTCGCATTTCGATCGTATGCATTACAAAAGGCAAAAAATTGTCGTACTTGAAAATGGAAGTGGCTTGCGAAAGTGACGTACTGTCCCATTTCCGTTTTGGGTTCGTTGATAGGTTAGGAGAGGACACTTTAATTTGCCCATTTTCTTGACGTTGGGAAACCTTATGAGGTTACCAAACCTATCAGAATGTCTTAGTGGTTAATAATCTTGCATGAAAATGTACGTAGTTATATTGGAAGTGTGTATACAGTATAATAACACCAAAAATATAACGCTGTATTGTTCCAAGCAAATATTATAAACACATCTTAATAACGAATATATTTGAGCATTCCGACGTGCCACACATTTATTGTATAAATTTCTCAAAAGACATACTACTAAATAACATTACTGCAAAAAAAGAAAAAAAAAGAAACAGAAATATTAAAATATAGTATATAAATAGATTTGCAACAACTCCCACCTGACAGCTGGCTCAGGGCGACCAACTAGCAGCAATTACTCAATGAGTGCATGTGAATTGTGACATCGCAAAATTTTCAGGCTTCATTGCCAAAGTAAGTCACATACAATTTGTTTTTGTTTTTTTCCATGATCAGAGAATATATTTTAACAATATTAGAAGAAAGAAATTTTTAGAATTTTTGTTATTTTATGCACATCTGAGTGTTGCATGGTAAAATCAGTGGTGCAGCCTAGGAGTTAAAATATTGACTTACTGTATGTGCATAGTGGGCAGTAAGGGTTAATTATTTTTATTTTAAATTAGAGTAAGAGTTTTTCTGCCATGCTCTTTGCTCATGCTCGATGATTCTACCCAATATTTTCACTAAATAAATAAAAATAAAATTTTAAATTTTTTAATAGTACCTGTACTGTATTATATCTGCAAAATAAATTGCCAGGTGTGTGGTTAAGCATCCTTTGTGATATATCTGACAACAGGCATTAAAGTCTTAACCACCATCTGTGTTTTGCAGACTTGTCTCAGCCAGTGGTGGAATTCTGAATCTTTGTGCTGACCGGTGAGGAGATGAGCAGCAGATGCAGGGACCATGTCTGGACAGAAGAAAAGTTTTTCTGAATGACTCAGTTCCATGAGGAATGTAAATAATAATACCAGATAGGTACTCAAGTGTGTGTGTGTGCATGTGTGTGTGTGTGTGTGTGTGTGAAGGTGTAATTGTTATATTATGGTATTCAGGCTGGAAGAGGTAAACTGGGTAGTGTGGGCAAGTGTAATAAAAAAGTCATTTATACAGGGGAAGAGGAAATACTGTACAATAAATAAAGATAAGGGGGTTCCATAATAACATGCACATCTGAAGAGTTCATTTGAAACATGGGCCCACTGCACAAAGAAACAAAAAATCTCAAAGGATAATCACAACACTTAACTGAATTCAAGTCTACCTGCACTTTACTGTATTGCAGATAAGTCAGGAGGAATTTAACTAGATTTCAAGTAAAGGTATCTTGTGGTGTAGGTAATGCCATCTGGTGGCCATTAAGAGTGAATGAGTCATCTCTGGTGTCTCCTTAGCCAGTATGACCTGGCAAGTTCATTTGAATACATCCTTGCTGTGCTGGTATGAAATGTTGACCTGTCTTGTGTGTTCCATACCATACCCTGGGAACCAGTACTATCTTGCCACAGGCAGCAACAGTGTGGTGTAACTCACAAGTGAGAATTTAAAAATGATTCCTTATTGTGAAAAATTCTGTACAAAATTAGGTAACAATAAGCTCTTTAAAAAATATATATTATAATGGGATCAAACTAGAATGCAACAAATTAAATCTATAGATTAAATACCTGAGTTTTAAATATGCTTACTATACAGGTAATGGGAAGTAAAGTGTGTATGGCTTGGAAATGTGGATGGCAGTTTAAATAAAATGAAAGTTGAGAGCCAATTGGTAAACTGGGGATGACTAAGGAAAACAAATGTAAATTTATATTAGAAATGAGCAAAATACTTGAAGTGTAAATATTACCTCAGCTTGTCACACAAGTTTGCAGGAAATTGAAGGAAAGTCACAAAATATTCAAACTACAATTTATCATACGTGTACGAGTGCCCACAGGTAGTGCACGTGCGGGAATACTCATCTTCATCAGAAAGATAAACTTCTTCACCATATTCATGTTCGTGAGTTTTTGAGGCACGAGTGTATAAGCTGCTTCTTACACTCATCCTCAGTTCTGTAATTGCAAACTCAAATAATTACTATATAGTTCCACATCAGATTAATCTACAGTAAACAAATTAATGTACAGTACAGTATAATGGCATTTTAAAAGATTTCATTATCTTTAATGGAACAATAATTAATATGAAAAATTGGCAAATACAGTAGTCAAAACTATAAAACTGATCAAAACTTCCAGTGAAGCTGGAAAGGTTACATTTAGTACAGTGGCACCAGCATAAATCACAAGTTAATATTTTTTATCTATTTTTAATATTCTGATAAAATAAAACTCATGAGCTCCCTAAAACACAACCTGATAGCTAAATATTAAACAAAGATTTTAGCTTTACAATACTATTACATATCAAATACAATAATTGAAAAATAAGACTACTTAGGGGAAGAAAAATGCTTCATTTAACCATACCTTTCATCTTTTTATTATACTTCTTTTGCTTATTTGATTCGCGTTGCTTATCCTTCTTTTCTAAGGCTTCTTCTAATGCTTCCTCAGATTCCCATACCTCTAGAGCTCTTTTTTCGACCTGTAAAGATTCATCATTATATACTGCTAGCTTATTTACATAAATTCAAATGTCTCAATACAGGTTAACAAAATCTGCTCAAGTTATCAATTCTATTTGTTTTGATTTTTAATGCATTTGTAAGAAATGATGGTACAGTAACTGCAAATACTTTTGAATTATAAGTGTACATAAGCACAAACAGAATTAGAAAAATTAAGAAATAGATCACATAATCTCTAATAAACACAAGCTCATTAAAATTAAAATTTAACAATACTGTACTGGCTTAAATTTTAGAATTTAGTTGTCATCTAATATAGGACATTTGTGAATATGTTTTCAGGGAGAGTTATCCTCTACATCCTCCCAGACTACCTACCAGGAGCTATCCAAACCCAGATACCACACTAGACTCAATTGAATCACGAGCACTTATGTAAGACCTGTCCCAAAATCTAGCTCCATTGAAGACAAGGAAAGTCTGGGAGTTACTAGACTACCATTCTAACCAATGGGAAAAACCACCTGAAAGGTATTGCACAACAAGAAGAGCAACTGCTTGAACAGTTGTACAGACTTGAACAATGTACAGACCCTCATTGTCCAGATCTAACTGCTAGTTAGCTCCACACCCTTGCCACTCTTTCCCCCCCATAGGGTCAAATTACTGACCTTTCCCAGGATGCAACCCCACAACAAGCTGACTAACTCCTAGGTATCAATTTACTTCTAGGTGAACAAGTGCATTAGGTAATAGGAAACGTGCCTAACTATTTTTCTGTCCTGCCAGAGATTCAAACCCGGAATTCTCGATTGAGTCGAGAATGAACCCGACTGTATTACCTGGAACCCATACCGGAAATGTATACAAATGATCGAATCTCCAAAAAGTAGCATGTTCTAGTTCACCTTACCTCCCACACTCATTTGGAGGGAAAGGTGCCCACACACTCCTACCCAACAACATGGAAAGGAAGAAGGGAATCATGGAACCACCAGAATCTGCTCGCCCAGAATTTGACATTTCATTACATTCAATGCTAGTTTTTTTTTGGGGGAGCCCCCTTGTAGCTCACTCAAGCTATTTACCCATGAAGGAGAAAATACATCTCACAAATATAATACAGCTACGGTTGAAAATACAACAGTGTATGGAGGAACCTGCCAAATACACGAACCTAACCAAATCCTCCATTCTTGGGGAAAAAGAAGACTGACTGCCTGAACCCTCTGCAGATGAGGAGGAAGGCTAGGCAAACAGGAATTTGTTCATCTTAGCTGACGTACTGTACTCATCGAGGAAAGGCATATGCAGCCACAAAATAAAAATAATCCACATAGGGGCAGAGCTAGGCATGATAGCCACACAAATATACAAAAAATTACAAACACTCCCCATTAACAGGAATTGCAGTGAGAAACAAATTCATTCATTATGAAGAAGCAAAATGACTAAAGAAGTCGGCTCATAAAAGGAAGAAACTTGAACCGTGCAATGATAACTCTAGAGGGGCAAGGATATTGCAAACCAGCCATGTGTCTGGGTTTGAAAGAGCATATTTAGCTATTTATAGTACTACTGCATGCAGTGACATTTGATTCTATTACCAACTGCTAGCAGCATTTACTATGTTCAGAGGCCTGCTTTTAAGATCAAAGGACTTGGTCAAACATTACATAAGAAAACTTTTTCTAGAAACATGGACTTGAGTAAGTCTCTTATCACATTTTATGTCTTTGTTGAATCAATCCTATCACTTTATGCACTCAAAGAGTTTAGCACTCTTTCCAACATAGTGCTAAGAAAAATATAATTTCTGAACTAGATCAAGTAACTGCTCAGACTGATGGATAGATTTCACAGATACTGACCTGAAGTTTTAGATACAGCTTCATGTCACCCCATCTTGAATTGTGGGGATTTTTTCTCACAATAAATTTCAAAGGTGGCTTTCGCTGATCAAAGTCGACATCCTTCAGCAAATATTCATTTTTGGCATCAGTCTTAGTAATCAGACAATGTTTGTCATCTGTATCTCTGGAAAATTATAGTAATTAAAGCCCCAGTAACCCAACATAGACTAAGTATTTTGAGTGGCCCTAAACTACAGCCCAATTATACTGACATGTATCCAAGAAAAAGTACTGGGGAAAATAATCAAGGAGCAATTTGTAAAGCATCTAGGGTGAAAAAAAATTATCTGTAAACACACAGATCATGAATTTCAATACTAAACTGGATACAGAAATATCTAAAAAACAGGAAATAGAATCACAGTTGGAGAAGAGATGTCTGACTGCAACGATACAGCAAACAAAGTTCACCAAGGCTTGGTCATGGATTCATTGATACAGTATTCTTAATTTATGTTAAGGACTCCCAAAAAAACAGTGTTAAATGTAATGAAACGCTAAATTTCCATCTGATTTTACGTTCTGTGGTATGATTTGACTGTTTTGTACATGGTTTTCGTTTTTATATTTTAATTTTTTCCCATAGCACAGGAGCTGGAACTTATTTTCATTAAAAAACATATTTTCTGCCAATCAGAAAACATCAGTTTGGAGGTATGCTGTGTCTTCTATGTTGTCTACTCTCAAAAATCCTAGTGTCATCTGCAAATGATGATATGGTACTATAGTTTCTGTCCTTGTCTATGTTTGATATGAGGATGAGAAAGAGTACTGGAGCAAGCACAGTACCCTGGGGGACTGAGTTCTTCATGGTTGATTGTCCAGATTTTACTTTGTTGACTAATACTGTACACATCGGGTTCTGTTAAGTTAGGAAATTGTAGATACATCTTCCTATTTTTCAGACGATTCCTTTTGAACGCATTTTGTGCAAAATAACACCATGTTACATTTGTCAAAGGCTTTTGCAAAATCTTTGTACATTATGTCAGCGTTTTGTCTGTCTTCCATGGTATCTAAGGCCATGTCATAGTGGTTCAGTAATTGTAATAGGCAAGATTACCCTGTTCCTAAACCATGTAGATGCTGGGATTCCATGTGTTTTGTGATCTAATTTCTTTTCACTCTTTCAAAGATTTTTGTGTGTGATGTTAGTGCTATCGACCTAAAGGCTTTTGCCTCTGCTTTATTAGTTCCTTTATGGAATGGTGCATTGTCTGCTTTTTTTAATATGTCATGGCTAACACTAGTATCTAAGCTCTGTCTGCAAAAAAAATATACAGGGCCTGCAATAGTTGTTTTTTACAGTTTTCGATGAGTATGGAATTCCAGGAATTAGGGCTTGATGCAGAGTGCATAGACATATGGTCTATGGCTATTTCAAAATCAAGTGGAGTTAGGGTGACATCTGAAAGATGATTTCATGTTGCCATCACATTCATGAAGAATTCATTTGGGTTATCAATCTTCAATGTGTTTAAGGGCTCATTGAAAACAGAATCATACTGTTGCCTCAGTATTTCGCTCATTTCGTGGATTTCTCTCTATTTCGCTGATGGCCTTTTGCTCTCTCTGCCTTTCCTGGATTTTATATAATTCTTGTACCTTTAGTTCAATCATTTTATTTCTCTACATAGCTTTCTTTGTCATTCTTGAGATTGAGTGGGGTTCCAAAAGTAACTCTTAACATGGTTTCAATCACGGTTTTAATTATATTTGTAGATATCCCACCCAGGCCATCCGGGTGGAAAACCAACCTAGTGTGTTGTCACCCTGCGACAAGGGCATAGCAACCAACGAACCCGCACAAGACAAGTTGGAACTCGGAAGACACATCCACTGGTCCACCGAGCCCCGACAGGGTTTTCCAGGGCCTGTAGGGTGACGACTACAGGAATGTAATTAAGGTGTCGCTAACCGGTTAACACCCAAATCTAACAAGGGGTAGATGCTAACACTGAAAACCCCTGCAACGTGTACAATCACAGGGGCCTAGCAGAGGGCCACCAAACAATATCAGTGGAACTATAGCCATACTAGGCAAACCCCCACCAGGCAAATGAAAATAAAAAGAAAAGAAAAATCCCACAAAAGTACACCGTCCCCAGAGGCAACAGGAACCGGTCGCTGTGTACGTAGCAGGTCGCGCAATACCTTGATACCCCAACCAGCACGATACCAGTCCCTACCCAAGGCCAAATAAGGGCCCTAGCTGGTCCCAAGGGCGAAGCAAATGCCGAGCAGCAAGAACCCCCACAGGAATGGGTCCCAAACTCCCCCAGGGAAGATAACCCTGACACCCAGGGGCAGTACTCACAGGACGCTTAGGGAAGGAAGCCCCTAAGTGCATACAGCCCTGGTACTGATGAGGAACACCTGGCCACCACACAACACAAAAACACAGTAGTGAGCGCCACGGAGGCAAATACCGCCTAGGAAATTGAGGCCAGAGAATCGTCTGTCCCGGTTGACATTAGCTTACGAACTGGAGTGCTATGGAGCCGGCGTGGTGAGGTCTGGGGCTCCCCCCTTCCCCTCTTGGGGAGGGGAGGGCTGTGCAGATGAACCATGTGGCAGTAGTGTGTTACATTTGCTTGTTTCCTTGGGATTGAAGGGAGTTCTACCTCTCTGTTCGGGTTTTGTTGTTAGTTTCTTACCATGTGGGGTTTGTTTTGTTATGCCTACCTTTCTGGGTGCCTAACCCAAGTCGATGGCAGATAAGGAAAACCCCCCCAACCACAGGGGGGGGGTTTTCAGAGCCACTGTTCCCTGAAACCTCTCTGAAGGGGCCAGGTTCTGGCTCATGGTCCCTGGTACGTCTGAACTCCATAGCTAATGTCCCGGTCAAATATAAAATACATTAGCCCGATAAGCTCCAGGGAGCCGTAGGGGCTCCCCCCTCAGAAAAATTGCATCACACAAATGCTTCCTGAAGGCGTCTCTGGTTGCAATGAATCTCTCTCTCCAACAAATCTGAGTTGGTCCTGTATAGTCCATTGCACTGTACTTGCATTTCACTATAGTATGACCTCACCTGCATTGATCACATGTTGGGTGATCAAAGTTTTGAAAGAGGAAAGAATTATTGAACTGTTGATCACATTCCAGGCAGTGGGGTCGGTCCTCCTCAAACAAGGGTGCAGGCTCTGTCACCACCTTCATCTGCAGTAATGATATTTGATATTATGAAGTACTAATTATAACCTTGGATAATTATTTATAAAGAAAATACACATAATACTAAATACATACGGTCAAAGGTGTTACATAATGACACCACTTACTTGAAAGATCCAACTATAGTATGCTAATATGCATTTGTAATATGTCAGAATAATGTTGTTTGGTTGGTGGGTTTGTATGAAAAGGGTGTCCAGTTAAGCAAGCAACGAATCTCTAACACACCACAGGAGACCTAGTATTCCAATAACCCCCCCCCAAGAACACCCCCCCCCCTTTCCACCGGGTTTGATCCCCTGTGGAGGCGGAAACAAAGGGGCAGAGTTTCTTTCACCCTGATGTTCCTGTTCACCTAGCAGTAAATAGGTACCTGGGAGTTAGACAACTGCTATGGGCTGCTTCCTGGGGATATGTAACAAAAAGGAGGGTTGGTCGAAGACCAGGCCGCAGGGACACTAAGCACCGAAATCATCTCAAGATAACCTCATGAAGTGGTTTATACAAAATGAGATGATATTTTATGTATTTGGCCTACAAATGTAAATTCAGATGAATTTTTACCTTAACTTAATGATCAAGTCACCTCTATCAAATTTATTGTAGACTGAAAATTATTAATGTTTGCCATTTTTACATATACTTATTCATAAGGAAGATTTTTCACTAATGTTTAGTGTTTACAGAAAACCTGCAAATAATTTATCTTATGTTCATTATTTCTCAGGGCATAGATACAATGTGAAACAATAAATTTTGTCCTCTATGTATCTAAGAGCTCTTCGGGTTGTTAGAATTAATACTAGACAGAATTCTTGGATGAAGAGTTGAAGAATATCAGACAATATTTCCTCTTTTTATTCACATGATAACTTTGGTAATAAACCTAATACTGCATATTCATTTTTTAGTCCAACACAAACATCAATAACTTTCTTCAGCATCCTGCGACCAGTGAATTTACCCAAATTCATCATATAGTAAATATGCAATATTACTCACTGCTGCCAGCATGTCATCACTGAGATCATCTTCATTTTCCTCAATGAAAAAGCCACCTCCAGAATCAATCAATTTTGTATTGTTAATTCGCACTACTTTTGTTGTATCCTTCTTCTCACTGAAAAGCAAAATTGCTACTAGACAAATTTCTTTTTAAATTCTAATCTAAACAATATACATGTAAGTATTCTTTTTATTGTCTCTTATTCAAATTTAGATTCATAATTTTAACTAAGTACTAGTAATAATTTGAATCAAAGTATAAGTAAATTAACTGCAATAAGAAATTTGAATCCTATGACTATTTGTCTATGTATCACTATTCAGTATACTGTACTTTGATGCCTGTAACAAATACAAATTTTCTTTTATGTGGCTGCACTGCATTAAATTATTTAAAAGAATATTCAGTAAGAAACAAAGTTAAAAATAGTGCAATATTATTTATATTACAGTAGAATTCTAGTGCAGCAATGATTGGAAATATTAATATATATTTAGAGTAAATTATGTAACTTTTGCAAATTTACTTTGAATTCATTGCAAGTAACAGTTAACAAACATTTGATTAATAAAAGTATTCATTACTAGTTTAAAGAACTCAGATTATGAAATTAGATACTGCTTAGTCAAGATGAAGAAAAAAAAATCACCACCTTCACAAAAAAAAAAAATCTAGAAAGTAAGCAAGGTAATAGAGACAACTGCAAGATTTAAAGAATGCAAACCATTGAAACGGGCAAATCCTTCACTCAGATACACCCATAGATACAACCAGTCACCAACATCACCAGGAGCTTCCAGTTTCCACACCATTTTGGCTTCAGTCCAGAGATAAGGAGGGAGTTTACAAATGCATCTGGTAGGGCAAAGGGAATTGGAGAGCCCTCGAGGCCCTATCAGAAAGAGGCATTTTATTTTGTTCAAAGTTGGTTTTCTGGAGATGAACAGTGGCTCCCGGAAATTAACTAACAACAGAGAAGGAAAACATGGGACTTACCATGGAAGGAGGAGAGGAGCAAAAACGACACTCACAAAAATGAGTTACTGTACCAAGATGGGAAAACCCCCCCCAGGCATCACAAGCATGACTGGGACTTGGAAGACTGACCAAAGAACAAGCATGACTGGGACTTGGAACCAGAGAACAAGCCTGCCAGGACACTGCTAAACCTCCAAACCCATGAGCCAGAATATCAGCCCACAACATGTTAGAAACATAATGGACAAGGCTGCATACTCACTAATATCATGAACCTGAGGGTAGACTGCAGGCTGGTGAGATTTCATGACACTATGGCAACCTAGGATAAATGATCCATGAAACAAGGCAGCAAGAAAACCAGGTCGATAAAAATCACATCTACCTCGGCAGCGATGAACCACCGCAACCAGACAACAAATGATACACAACGGCCAGACAAACCAAGCATCAACAACCAATGAACCCCTCTGGAATCCAACTGTCTCATTCTTTGTCAGTAAATAAGGATGCAAATGAAGAAACATTTTGCCCACAGGGCCAAAAGAACAGAAGTAATGCCTCAGAAGGAGAGCAAGAAGCTCCCAAACTTGACAACCAAATGCAAAAGCCAACAAAAATAGAACCTCAAAAAATACGTACAGGACCAAAGCAGCAGCTGGTAACCAATGCAAGGAAAGAAATGCCAATACCTTACTGAGAGACTAAGATGATTCAGCCGGCCAGAGGGAAATGAAACACAGCCCCCTATGCATCATACAAATAGTGAGAGATATGCATATGAAAGCGTACATGAAAATATTGGAGAACATCAAATCAACAATTTTAAGAAACAGATTTACTGGGAACAAATAAACCAAGACCTAGCAGAAACATGCTGGGAAAGACAGCTAGATAATGAAAATTTAAACCACTGCCTTGAGAAAATAGACACAGTAGCACTAGAAATATTTGCAGGCCACTTACTGCTAAGGAGAAAGATGGTAACTGGAATAAGAACAGTATTCCCTCTATAGGTGAAGAAAACAAATTGCAGAACATCTCAAATGCTCCACTATCCCAAAAATGACAAAGAAGGTTATGTAGAGAAAAAGAAACAACTGAGCTAAAGTTGCAATGATCACAAAACCCAGGAGAGTGAAAAAGAGCAAAAGGCCACAAGTCAAAGGGGAATTCAAAATACAGTACTTTTCTCCTATACAAAATTTTTAACAAAAACTACAACTTGCATTAAGCCCTTGCACAAGGCTGATGGAACTTTCCCAGATGACAACAAAGAAATGAGTGAAATACTGAAGCTACAGTATGGTTCAGTTTTAAGTGAACCCCTGAACACATTAAAGATCAATGATCAAAACAAATTCTTTATGAATGTGACACCACCTTCGAACCATACATCAAATGTCAACCTAACCCCGCCTAGACTTTTGAGGCAGCTATAGACAGCATGCAGATGCACTCTGCACCAGGCCCAGACTCCTGGAACTCTGTATTTACCAACAATTGCAAAAAAACACTATCACAGGCCCTAAATATCTTTCAGAGATGTAGTCTAGATACTAGTATTACCCCTGACACTAGTAACACTAGTATCTAGTATTGTTATGAAGAAAATAAATTCCAGTTGATATTGTTAATTAGCATCCAGAAGGCACAAAAATTCAAGTAGTCTCTACCTCTTGTGGTTTAGCTGTAGTGGCTTGGAGAAGTTGTGTTTTTCAGTAAAAATGAGGAGAGGTGCTGCTCAGGAATAACTTTATAGATTTAATTTCATTCTTTCTAACGTTATATATTTTTCATTCTAACAAGTTATATTGATGTGTCAGTGGTGGTGGTGGTGGTGGTGGTCATTATGCATAACTCTGAAAATATACACATGTATATATATATGTATAAATATACTAAAAGCATGTTTGCATATTCATATGGCTGCCCAGCATGTTCAGACACTGGTTGGTGATGTGCAATACATGGTCCTCATCTTCCTACTAAGGCCCTAGAAGGAAAGTGAGGGACTCAGGATTTTTTTTTAAGATGGGGGATGGTTACTGGAAGCCTGAGGAAGAAAATGTGAACCCCTAGTATGCATGGGAGTTTTAAATTTTCTGATAGGTCTAAAACAATCCTGACTGCTGTGCACACCATCAATGAAACAACCCTGGTTGCAATGCACAGTTGCAAGGTTAAGGCACTAGTGCTCTCTAGAGTGGAATATTGCACACTAACATCCCCCATTCAAAGCAGAAGAATTTGCCGACCTGGAGAGCACACAAAGATCTTTTACTGCTAGAATCCACTCAATAAAATATCTAAATTATTGGAACTGCTTAACAATGTTAAATCTGTGTTCCCTAGAGTGTAGGGGGAGAGATACATAATAATTTAGATAGGGAAAATAATAGGACTGGTTCCAAATCTGCACAGACAAATATCAGAAGGCATGGCAGGATGTGCAAAATAACCCCACTGAAAAGGAAAGGTGCAATAGGCATGTTGAGAGAGAAACTCAATATCAAAGAGCCAGAGACCTTTCAACACTGTCCCACTACATGTACACAGCATAACTGGTCAACCTCTCATACTGTTGAAAAAGAGAACTTGATAAATACCTTCAAAGGATACCTAATCAACCAGGATGCTCGCAGCATGGTTGATTATCCTGATAAATCCTGGTTGACAAGTTCTTCAACCAGGAAGACTGGTCAGAAACCAGGTCATGAGGACGTTGATCCTCAGAATCACTGATAGGTATATGACAGGTAGGGGCAACCCCATGAGATGGCCGAGCCACATCTTGAACTAAACCTTGCCACGACCTGGAAACCTTAGACATTTCAGGGCCAGAATTAAAGAGGGAAGCTCTTTGGTCTCTGGTATGCCTAAGCTTGGTAGTATGTGACCTGGTAGATGGGAACCATCTCAGTGTATAGTTTTAGGAAGCCACAAGAGGCTCCCCTCAGAAAATATCCCATTTTTCAAGGCAAAGAAAATATCTGGTTAGTAAAGTCTTAGCAAAATACCTGGTATGACATGCCAAAATATCTTGGTTAGTCAAAGGGTTAGAAAAAATAATAAAATGTCTTACTCATTATTAACATAAGGATTTCTTCTGTTTATCTTATCTCTTTTTAATAAAAGTGCCTGTTGTCTCTTTTGCTCCATTAGGGCACGCTGTGCTGGAGTCAATACCAGTTTTTCAGGTGTTCTCTCCCCTGCTGCATCCTTGCCTATTTTTTCTGCTTCGAGTGGTTCATTTTCTTCAATAGCATGATACTCTTCATTTGTGTGTTCTTTTATCTTAGCAGCAATTTCCTTATGAACCTTCACTTTTGTCTTCTTGGAATGATTCTTGATGGAGCTGCTGACTTTCTGTTCAAGAGATTTTGTTGTTTCTTCCTCATTGCATGGCCCATCTTCATCTGAATCATCAAATATACTTCTCTTTTGCTGGCTAGACATCACTCACATAATAAGCAATTCTGAAATGAATTACTGTATTAGGATACAGTGAAGAAAAATTACTTCTACATATATACTGTACTGTACACTGCTTAGTTTGCAATGTTAGAATTGTATTGCTATTATGATAATACACAAATAACTAGACTAACCACATTAGTGAAAGTATACTTAACACTTGTGTTATGCATACTTTTGTCAGACATAATATCTATATATACATACACACTGCATGAAGATAACCCTGACAGAGCAAGGACAGTACTCAAGAAGTGCACAGGGAAGGAAATCCTGAGCACATGCAGCTCCAAGAACACTAAACTACTGGCTCAGGCTGTACCACTGTGCACAGTAAAAGCCTCAAAGGCAAAACACCACTTAGCTGATGGCAGGAGACCAGAGCCAGAGTGAACTGAGAGGGCGACCAAGCACCAATACATCAATATAAGTAGTGGTGGTGGAGCAGCCAGCTAACCTGCCCTGCCTCCCTCCTCCCCCAAACGAGGGGGGAAGTGAGGCAAACTAGCTCACGCTAGTTTCATGAATTTTTTATCATTTGTTTACATTGTTGAGGGGAGTTCTCTTGGCTGTTTTGAGGCTGCGGTCTCATTTCTAATCAAACCATGGTCTATTTGGTTGCACTGACTTTCTGGGTGCCTTCTCTTGGTAGTGGCTGACATGAATAAATTTACATCAAATTTATCATGGAGCACTGCTCATTGTGTCAGGTTCTGGCTCGTGATTGTATCAGTAGACCAATAAGAAGTCAGAAAAATTAGAAAAGGTGGAGGTGTTGCTATCCTGGTGAAGGAACGACTAAAGGCAAGAGAATTAATACTAGACAATCCTTAAGAAGTCAGCATAATGGCATTCTGCAGTCAGAATGATTGATATTGTAATCAATTATTGCACGCAGTCCACCAGCAAGCAACACATGGACTCGGGAAGAGCTAGATGTCAAAAGAGAGGGCCTTATAATGATGAGAGTGAGTTAGAAAGCAAATAAAAAAATATAATTATTGTTGATACTTTTTTTTACTTAAATTTAAAATTGATAGACTGGAAAGCCTATGAAGCAAGAACAGAGGACTTTTGGACCAGCTGATTCATAAACCTCATCGTAGAGGTTTTCATGTATCAACATGTAAAATACCCAAAAGAATGAGTGAAAGTGATGCTCTACTAATGCTGGATTTGGTGTCTTCCAGGAAAGAAGTAGATATATTTGACATTCAGTACCTTCCTCCATTAGACAAATGTGACCATGTTTTTTTGGAAATTAAATATCCAATGCATTTTAATTTAGAAGAGATTGGAGAAAGGAAATCAGTTACAAACTTTATTTCAAGAGAGGACACTATGGGGAACTTAGCAAGTTCTTTAATGAATTTGATTGAAAGGATTTGTTGTTAGGAAAGGAAGTAAATGAGATGAATGACAAATTTTGTGAGATATACGATGAACGTACAAGGAAATATATACCAGTACGGTACCGAGATGAAGAACTAGAAAACTGGTCTGGTTCAACATAAATTGAGAGATGGTCAACAAACAAAAGACAAAAAAATGAATGAAATCATTACTGTATAGGAAAGGGCCAAACCCTCAAACATACTATCAATACAAAGAAGCAAACAACTACACAGCAGCGAGAAGAGAGTAGAAACAATTTTTAAGGTATAGCAGATAAATTTAAAACAGAACCAGACCTATTCTATAAATTCATTAAAAGTAAACTGCAGGTGAAGGATAATATTCAGAGATTGAAAAAGAGGAACAGATTCACGGAAAAAGAGAAGAAAATACCGTATGTAAAACACTAAATGAACAGTTTCAAAGTAAACTGAAATTTAAATTTAAATTGAATATAATGAAATACCAAATTCTGGGTCAGCTCCCTGAAGCTACTATCTCAGATAGTATGCCATACTACTAGGTCCCATCAGCTGCAGAGTTCTTGTGGCCTACAGGGACCAGAGCCAGAACCTGGCCCCCTCACAGAGCTGCAGTGAGCAGTGGCATTTATGTAATAAGTTATTCATTTTTGGCACCCATCAGGAAAGCACCCAGAAGTCAGCAAAACAAAGCTAACCACTACTGGCTTCAAACAAGATCGCAGCCTTAAGAACCGCCTAAAGAACTCCCCCAAACGATGGAAACAAATGACCGAAAATTCACAAAACTAGCACCAGCTAAGAATAAACAATATCTAAATTAGTAACTAAGTAGATGGTATTTTCATTGGTTTTCTAACAAGCTGAATTTTCAGAGGCCACATTCAAAGTATAGCAAAAAAACGTTTCTAAAACTGTTGGCATTTCTTCTAAGATCAGATATGATGTACGAACCACCATACTAAATAGTTTGTCTATCTACCCTGTCAAATCTTCTAAGAATTGTATAGGCGGTGATCATGCCTCCCCCTTAACTCTTGACATGTTGAGCTTGAAACCGTTGTTCCTTGTTTGCGTTATATCTGATCTTTTAAAGAAGTTATCTGGATCAACATCCTCCAAACTGTTCAGTGTTCCAAAAGTTTCAATGAGTTCCGCCCTGTCAAGCCTGGTTTTCAGTGTCAGTCCTGTAGCCCTCAACCGTTCCTGGGATGAGAGTTGAGGGTAAAATCTCGTCAGGTATTCCAGTGGTCCCCATGCAAAATAGATGTCCATCGTCAAGGTTGAACCAGGCCTTTTTTATCAGGTGCTTCAGCTGCTATTGTTCCCCCTTTTGACTCGAGTCTGTCCGCTCACCGTAGCAACCTGCAGGAACACTGATGAAACAACTGTAGACCAAACCAATGTTGTGTAAACAATCTGGGTTACGAGCCTAATTGTGGTATTGTATGCTAAGGATGTTTAATTTTGTATTTCATGCTATTTTTGTATTATTTATATCCAAGAAGGTACATTGGGTTGTGAAAGTACAAACATTGGGATTTGAGTGCTACATTCTTACAAAGCTGCTAAGATGCATATCGTTTGAGACAGATTTAGTTAAGTTAGGCAGTCTCTGGTTTAGTGGCGTTCCGCGAGCGCTTTGTCATGGGTTCGTATCCTGGCCGGGGAGGATTTACTGGGCGCAATTCCTTAACTGTAGCCTCTGTTTAACACAACAGTAAAATGTGTACTTGGTTGTAAAAACGATTCTTCGCGGCAGGGGATCGTATTCCAGGGACCTGCCCGAAACGCTACGCGTACTAGTGGCTGTACAAGAATGTAACAACTCTTTTATATATCTCAAAAAACAACAACAAAAATGGTATTAATGGAGAAATGGGGTCAATGAATAAGATTCCTTACCTGAAGAATTTAATTTGTTTATTAACAGGCATAAGTATGCACAGCAATGTGTTGCTATCCTATTTTTTTTTTTTTTTTTTTTTTTTTTTTTGAGATATATACAAGAGTTGTTACATTCTTGTACAGCCACTAGTACGCGTAGCGTTTCGGGCAAGTCCTTAATCCTATGGTCCCTGGAATACGATCCCCTGCCGCGAAGAATCGTTTTTACAACCAAGTACACATTTTACTGTTGTGTTAAACAGAGGCTACAGTTAAGGAATTGCGCCCAGTAAATCCTCCCCGGCCAGGATACGAACCCATGACATAGCGCTCGCGGAACGCCAGGCGAGTGTCTGACCACTACACCACGGAGTTCAGTTCAGTCTTCAAATCTTCAGTGAACTGAGCCTCATTCTGCACAGAACAAAATTACGTAACAAACTTCCATTGCGGTAACTGGTCTATCTGTATTAAATTTTTCTCTTTTTGCTCAGGGATGCAAAAGCCTCATATCCATCTTTTAATTTCTGAACTGCAGAAGTAAAAGCTTTTAAAAAGGCATTAGCATTAGCTGCATCATTAGACAAACTGAGAAAACATGTCAACATGAGGCATTACTTTGTAGACAAATTTCAACTAAAACTAATTTATTTCTATCTTTTCAGTTAATGTCAGCTGCAAAAGGTTGATACATTATAAATACTTAACCAATTTCAGCCTATTTTCCATTGTCATTCTTTGTTAAAGGGCAATTAAATTTATAATTTAGGCACCACTAATAACACGTGACGCCACCTTCACTCAACGTAAACACTAAACACAGGACTGAGGAAGTAACTGGGCTATACCGAAAGCAGCTCAACGTTACCAGGTGTAGTGCCAATAAATCCTACATTATCATACAGCATGAGACCTCAATTTTGGCCCCATTTTAATGAAAATGTTCAAATTTCAGTTATAATCATATTGAAAATAACATATGATTTTTTTTCTGACATGCTAGTTGGATTATTTTCTGACAAATGCTATATATATTTGCTCGGCTGTGCTCATTAAATGTCAGATCTTCAGAAATTATTCTGAGGTCCTTTACACACAGTTTTCCTTCTAGTAGATACATTTTTGTCTTGTACACCTCACCAGGGTAGAAAATTTATTGTGGTACCTTTATTCGTGCATAAATTTTAAAAAATCTGGTAATTTTTCAATATTTTTTATTAACTTTGTAACCAAAAGATTATCACAATTTAAGAAAACAACTTCATTTTGTAGCACTTTATTTTAAGTGACAATAAGGCATACATATGATCATGAAATTAAAAAGCATGATACAGTATATATTTAGATGAATCACCATTATTTGGACGTCTTAAACAAAAGTATAGTTTGTAAAACAGTTTAACATATTCAATCCATACAAATGCCTACAGCAAACCCAGTTACTGCTGAAAAATAATCTTCAATTGATTTTAAGTTTGAAAGAATTTGTCTACTGAAAAATTATCTTGCTTCCAGTAATGTAAAGCATAATTCTTGTCAGTGATTATATTGGCACACCAATCTGCCTATTGTGTTTAGACATCGAACTGCACAATAAATCAATGGCTAATTACACAACATACAATGCAGAAACTGATATTTGATAAGAGTAATGCAGAGTTTAGATATCTTAATACAAAATATGAAGCTTCAGGTTCAGGAGTAATGAGGAGCATTAAAAAAAGGAAAGTAAACCACTAGTACTAAAAGTAAAATATGAACTAAATTCTTTCCCGATACTTTAATTACACTAACATTAAGAAACATTCGATGCATAAAATAACTGTATAGAGATGATCATTAAACACTTTAAAGGTACAGCTCGGCAAGTATTTGTTCTGGCATACTGAGAAGATTGTTGATTGCAAATTGTTTTCACAACAACACTGTGCTTCACATGTACCATCTTACCATCATAATGAACATCTTATGAACCCAATTAGCAAAGTAATTTTTTACCAATTTCATTCATATGACTAGTAGACTGCAATGAAGTTTATTGCTTAAGCTCGATACTATTACCCCATATTGTTGTTAAATTTAAACCCTTCTCAAATGACAACAATTATTACAATACAGTATAAGGAATCATAACACAAAACACAAATTGACATCCACCCTCTATAACAACAAATCTAAAATGTAATTATTAGATAGTGCTATAATGCTTATTAAGCAACTTGCCAATTTTCACTAAAATTTCTATGCAACAATATCTGTAACACACTGAAAACATTAATGAAGAAATAATCGTGTTTTTTTCTGAATTTAACGAGGATACATATGCATTTGAAAATAGAATCTTACATAGTACAGGGTGAATTATAATATTAATTAATATATATATATATATATATATATATATATATATATATATATATATATATATATATATATATATATATTGTATATATATCCAAATTTCCATACAACTGCAGTACAAGAACTGTTGACACTGCTAGAGCTGCAATAATGGACAGTTCCTGATTTTTTTTTTTTTTTTTTTTTTTTTGCTCAGTTACATATATCAGAATATTACCCTGCTTGCTTTCTTAATATCTTAAATATAGATAAATTTAAATTTTGTTAAAATAAAGCTTACTATCACCAAAATAATAACGCCTCCATTTTCACTGAAGTACCAGGAAGTTAACCATCCCAATGGCTAAGATCAGGATTAATTAACAGTGGGAGAATTGATGGCCAGAGCAGCAGAGCTGGTTGTGCTCAAGATGACGGTGGTAGTAGGGATGGTAGGAAGCGATGTAGTAGCATTGTTATTGCTGGGAACAGAAACTGGGCGGTCCTGGGAAGGGGAGGAACCACTAGTAGCACCAGCTGCATCCACATAATCGTGTTCATGATCCTGCTGAGCAACAAGTGCTGCCATTGCCATGTCATATGAAGGAGGTGGCTCGGGGAACATACCTGACAACTTCTTTCTGTAATTATACAATATAATTAATTATCTGTGTGTGTGTAGACTCCTTAACTTTATTAATATTTGTACTACATTTTCTTGGAGAGCTCAATCTTTAGATACACAATAATTCATGTCATAATTTCATGTGTTGCTAACCACAAATACAGAGAAACAGCACATGCTTAAATGTATATACTGTATTTAGTATTTGTGCTCACAAAATCTCAGAACTCGAATCTCTGGGTAATTCGGCCAAATATCAAGTCTGATTTATAGTAATTTATCACTTGATATAAAGAGAAATTCGAATCTCTAGACTTTGTAGATGGGTTACTGACACATGACAGCCGCTGTTCATTCAGGCGAGTCTTAGTTAACAAATACTTACAATATAAATATTTCTTATAACATATGACTAAATTTATCCAACTATTTGTATATGATAAACAGTTACTCTAATGAGAAATAAAAATTACACGGTACTATTATTTATAATAGTGGTACAGTACTAAAAATAATGGTACTAAAAAATAGTGGTACTATTTAGCTGTGGAATGCATGTCTCCCCACTTCGTTTACCATCCATCTACCATAGCACATATTCCCACATTAGTTTAGTTTATTTCACAATCACTGCTATTGTTGATATCCCGGGCATCCTCCCCAGAGGCCCGGGTAGCCTCCAGGTCTCACCCAGAAAATGGCGTTTCAATGCATTCAACGCTGATTTTCTGTGGAGAGCACCTTCGGCTCCCCGGAGCTATACCGGGCTGATGTGTAGAAGCAAACATGACGTCACCACAACCACTGCGCATCCGTCTGTGCAACCCCTCCCCCTCCCTGGGAGGGGGACGGGGGTCCCAGACCTCCACACCGGCAACTCTCCTCAGTTCTAGAGGCTGTTGTGTTGTGACAGTCGATGAGTTTTTGCCTGCTCTGATCTATAACAATCTATGTTTCTTGCTGATGATCCTTCAATACTGCATACTTTACCTATCTAGTATAGGTGGTATGACTTATAACCTGCAAACCCCTTTGACAGCTCAGTGGAGGAATAGCTGGATGCCTTCTCCCAGGCATCGACTCATGATTGTCTTTTATACTTTAAAGTTTTAAACCACTCTAAAGTTTTAGAGTGGTTTCTTGGGACCTTCAGTGGAGGATAGTTCTCAACCCCTCCTTTGGCATTTGGGGTTCCTGACTTGGCCATTTACTTTGCTTCAGAGGTTCATTGTGAGTCAGCTGGATATTGGGGATGGTTGAAACAGCAACGTTTCTTCTGTGGGTAGCTAGTCTATTCCCAGTCATCAAGTGGGACTTACTAAACCTTGTGTTCAATCTTGACCCCTATCAAATCTGAATAATTTCCTTCCCTGTCCAGCCAGCAATCTTGACCCCTATCAAATCTGAATAATTTCCTTCCCTGTCCAGCCAGCAATCTAAACCCCTATCAAATCTGAATAATTTCCTTCCCTGTCCAGCCCTGTCCAGCATGACTACCTTTAGTCAGGTTCAACTGGCTTTACAGTCATACCTTGGTATGACTGTAAAGGTATGGTATCCTTGCACCTTCAAGATGCATCCATTCAAGGTTCAGGGACTGGTTAAGATCTCTGTTACCACTTCATAGTTCTTCCTTTTGGAAGAACCAGTACCAAGTTAATGCAGGTTGTGGTCTCGTCTACATGTGTTGGGGTTCAGCATCTTGGCCTTCCTTGAAAACCGGCTTGTTTGGGCTCCCAAATGGTTGCAACCCAGAGACCTAGTTCTTTCTTAAGTTTGTGATGTTTGGTTCCTGGTGAATTGGCAGATGTCCAAGTTGGTTATATACAATGCAGTATCCACTATAAGTAGAGCCCCAAATATCACTAAATTCTCTAAGGAATTAACACAGCCAGAAAAATGGCCTGCTCATCAATTTAGGCTTGGAGAAATTTTATAAAATGATGATGCTTATTTTGTCATAAGAATGAGTGTTAACTTAAATGTAAAGACAACCAACAATCAGAATGAAAAAGGTAATGAAGAGAACACAAGAGAAATTTCCAATAATACGTAAGATCCCCTGTGAAATAAGGTATAGGCATACCAAGACCATTATTTTGACTGATATTTCTATACCAATATTTTTTTAGAGGTCAGAACTGTACAAACTGTTAGTCCTATAATATCAAATGAAATTTTATTGATACCGATACTGTGAAAGTAAATTGATAACACTGATATGGATACACCTCCATGATAATGCCTTAGATACAGATAGACACAATGAATTAGAAAATACCTGTATTGAGGATCAGCCATTGCAGTATCATAATCAGGCAGGTCCTGGCCCATGACTAATGTCTGACTCTCTTGGTCCACTGGTCCAGACACTCCACCCAGATATCTCAGGACTGACCGGCCTGCTTGTGCCTTCAGCATCAGGAACTTGTAACACCGCCAGACAATACTGATGCAATATGCCTGCAGGTAAAAAGAGAGGGTAGTACTCTAAGTCAGCTCTGGCTTTCCAAGGTAATACTTTTGTGTGAAGTAAAAACCTATCTTTCTAACACATGTTTGGGAAAACATTCAGTAAAGGACACACATTTATGCTGCTGAAAACTTATCTTGTGGGTGGTGTGGAGAGAAATGGGGGGGGGGGCAGAAGAAAGGAATGAGAAGACCTCTATTGCCCCTTTAAGGGCTAAAGTTTGGATCTCTGAGGTGGAAGCCCAGTACAGTAGTTCCAAATCTGCCATTAACATGAGTGCATTAGAGAAGAAAGAACAGAGAGAATAAAGGAAGACACACAAGAGGGACACGTGGGAAAAAAAAGTGAAGTCAAAGGAGGGTGGAAGAAGATGGGTGGAGATAAAGGTAGGGGGGAAGGCATGCAGGATAAAAGTGTGTAAGAAATGGAGTGGAGGAGCAGGAAGGAGAGGGAAGGAGGAGCAGCAGGAAGGAAAGGGAAGAGCAGAAAAGGAGGCAGCAGCAGCAAAATTAAAATTTACGGTACTTTTGTTCATTCATTTCTTCCTCTCCAAACTTAACTTCAAAAAAGTAGTATAAATATAAAACAATTGCTAGATACTTATTTCATGCAAAGTAACCATCAAAAGAAGGTAACAAGCCTGGAAGGTCATATGGTATAATTTTATGTCAAAGGAATTGTAATTAATGAAAATCACATTTATCTCTGAAACATTTACAAACCTTAGCCATTAGGGTTGTAATGAAGATGAGCATGGCAAAGAATGTCAGGCATTTTGTGTTCATTGCCAGAAGTTGTTGCTGAAAGGGAAATGCTGGAGTCTCGCGGATCAGTTGACGGATGTTTGGAAGATATGAGAGATAACCAATCATTGTCATGCTGTGAACCATAAACAAGATATCAAACATTTTGCAAGTACATCTCTTTACAAAATTTAATATAAAAACAGATATTGTCAATAAAGAATTTTTTTATCATTTGTCGTCTTCATCCCCAACGGACAAAGTATGATGTACTATAATTCATAGCAGCTCACAAAACATTTACTTTTTCTATGAGTAAGCCTCTTGGTTAGGTTTGGGTGTTTTAGTACACCATTTCTGTCCGTTGTGGCAACTCAAGAGGACATGCTGGTATCCCACCTGACATCCCAACCCATTTCCAACTACAGACAACTGGTATTATGCCAATGAGCATTCTGCAGGACCAGAGAAATGAGAAATAACCACCTTACAACCACCAGGCAAAGGAGGGACACATTAGCCATCCATCATCTTGGACAACAAATAAGAGTATTCACACATGAAAGATAAAAAAAAAAAACACTGAATGTAATGTAACGCCAGTTTCTGGGCGAGTTCCAGAGCCTCCCTGAAGCTACAATTTCCAATGTAGGTGCCAAACAGCAGCGGAGTTATACAGCTTACCGGGGCCCAAGAGCCAGACCCTGGCCCCCCTCACAGAGGAGAAGAGGAGCAGTGGTATTTATATATTAAGTTATTCATTTATGCCACCACCGAGGAAGGCACCCAGAAAGTCAGGGAGTCAAAACAACCCCTTCTGGCGGCAACGGCAATAGAACTCTCCAACGTAAACAATTGAAAACGTCATGAAACTAGCACCAGCTTGTTTGCCCCCTCCTCCCACTCATTTGGGGAAGGAATGGGCAGGCCGCAGTCTGCAAGCTGCTCCACCGTCAGTTTGACGAATGATGTAAAGAGCCCCGACACCTTTAGGGAGGGAGGGAGTTAGGGAGTCAGGGAGCCACCAGAGTTCACTCACAAATAAGTATTTTATTACATTTAATGCTGGTTTTCTGGGGAGAGCCCCGTGTGGCTCCCTGAAGCTAACCTCCCACGAAGAAGGAAACAAACAGGCATTTCCAGGGAAAATGGAGCACCACAGGACTCACAAAGAAGGAACAGACACTCAGCTGTGACAGCCGATCAAAGGCTACACAAGGGCACCGAGGCCCGGGAACATTAAAAAGATACCAGACTGCCAGAACCCTGTTTAAACTCCAGAATCCCCAAGCCTGAATATCAGCCCCATATATATTCGCAAAACAGCCAAAAGAGATGCTGTGAGAGGATGTTTCAAGATTCTCCCACAGCTGACTTGAATGGCTCATCGCAGTGCACAGTGCACCGATCTCGTGCACAAGCCCTATCTCTGTTAACCCTGGATGGTAATTTGTCATGTTGGGTGTCCCCAGGATGCCCACATAACCAGGAATACGTTTAAAATACGGAGACCAACGTATGCCCAAGGGTAAATTAGATACAGGGAAGTTAAGCATTCATGCCATAGAGTCATTGGGTACATAGTTGGTGCCAAGCGTGAGAGAGAGGGGGGAGGGGGGGGACGCCAGCGAGGCGACAGATCTGACCTCTGGGGTTAGCCTCAACCGGCGCGATGGAGAATAACAACTGTGACGTGGCCGTGACGTGTTCATGACGTCACCTCTGCTACCGATCATGGAACAACCAATATGATTGGTTCCCGATCTTTTGTTGAAACGCCATTGGCCAATTGTAACCCCTTGTGTTGGTGCCCGCGAGGAGTCCTGCAGCCGCTGGCAAGGGTATTCACGTGAGGAAGTTCATAGCTAGTGGATGTGTCCTGTTCTGTCTATCGGCCAATAGACTGAACACCATCCATTCCTCACCAAGTTAAACTCAGCGTCTTTCCGACATACCAACGCTCGCCCGGAACAACGATTGTGACTATGTTGTTTAGAAGCCTAGTGACAAATCACCAGAGCGAAACAGACTGGTATCAGGTAACCCCTGGTGACAAATGGAGAACGTCTGAATGACCTAGAGTGAACTATTGGACTCATAAGACATGGGACTAAAAAAAAAAAAAAAAAAAAAAAAAAAAAAAAAAAAAAAATTAGTAGTAGTTTGCTGTATTGCTTTTACAGCTGGTATTTACCCAAGTTTTGAAACACTTACAACTGCATAAAATTCTTCAAAGAAATTTTGACTCATCAGTCAGCCTAGAAAATTCCCTAAGAGAACCAAGAGTTGCCTGCAAACTCTAGTACATGCATATGAGAACTATATTGAACTTTTGGAAACAAAATAATTACCTTGATATACAGAAGTCAAAGACTTGCAGAAAGAAAAATGGCATTAGATGTGAGGGCTGACCACGGAATGCTCCATACACCAACAACAGTGTTACCACAAAAGTACACAAGGTGATGAAGAGGGCAACATTAACCTCATCTGTATAGAGATGCAAATAATATTAAATACAGTATTTTATATTAATTAATGGATATATAGACAACTGTATCATCTAGTATCATTTAATTTTACTTCTTTGCTCAACACTTCAACACAATTTTAACCTCTAAGTTAAAATTAGTTAATAGATGAGTTAGAGCCCTTGAAATCTGATAACTTAATCCAATCCATTGATAAATATACAAATTTAAGAAAGGTTTAACTAAAAATTAAACAATTTCAATCAATAAAGTGATCATTACACACATACTGTACTATTAAATAAACAAGATATTTTTGTGAGCCCAGCAATAAAGAGAGCCATTGTCCTCAATACAAAAATATTAAATATTCTCAAATATAATTCCTGTGTTCATATATATTTTACAATATGGACCTACATACACAGACTGAGAGAAACAGAGACGGGAGGGAGCATGTGTCTGGGTAAGTTGTTTGTAGGCAGGGCTGGTGGTATACACACTATAGTATCATAATACAGTACTTGTATAATTGTGCTAGAAGGTTATTAAAAAGTTATTTCACTCGCTATACTTCTCTCCTAATATGTTGGGAATTGTCAGGTGGGGGGGGGGGCAGATATCACAGAGAGTCACTATTGCATCAAATCTGCTTTGCTGTATGTAATACATTTGAGGGGATCATTCTGTACTGTTAATCAAACTAAACCAACAAAAATTTTGATGCTGTAGTTTTATAATATTAACAGATTTCAACTTAACCACTAGAAACTACAACTGATGCATATATTAGTGTAGTAAGTCTACAGGATAGAAAATAGTTTCTATAATCAATAGTTTTGACTTACCAGTGTTAAGGCGATGAGTTGTTATCAAGTTTCCTAGGGAAATGGAAAAGTCAGAGGCAGCAGCATTTGTGCTTCCATCACCTTGTGCTGCCAAGATGCAAGGCATCTCTGCACCACAATTGACAGCTTTTACATCTTGTGGATTGACGGAGAGTTCATCTCCTGACCCAAGACCCCCAAGAGGGCCGCCTGTCTGGGTAAGCTTTTCGGGGTGAACTACTACCACCGCAATCAATGACAGTGCCAGCAGATGAAGGAGCTAAAAGATAGTAAACATTTGTTATACAAAATCTCATAATAGTGCAACAATGCAAATTATTATATTGTGAACTATTTAAGAAAAACATATACAGTAAACTGACTACATAAAATTATACAACACACAAACCATTCTTTTAGATTTTCAGTAATCACAGTTGAACAGAAATCATTGGAGAATTCTTGTACTGTATTAGCATACAAAGGCACCAAAATATGCATAAAGTACATATGAGCCTGAATACAATGTATTGTAAATACTATTAAACAAATTTAAAAATACATAAATTTTTACCATGTGCCAAAATCCAATAACAATGGTGCCAGTGCGGACATGACAGCAAAGAAAGCAAGTCCACTGGTCATGTCTCTTTCTTAATGCCTCCAATCTTCCCTGAACTTCCTGCAATCGACCTCGACCCAACATGCTGCTACCCTCTGCCACAGCTGCTGCTGCTGATAATGGCGGCGGCGGCGGTGGTGGTGGTGGCGGCGGCGGTGTTGCTTCTACAGGCCCCTGTGAAAAATAGTGATTGGATGATACTCAAATGTCTAACGATTCCAATACATAGTCCACTAAAAAGTCTAAATTCTAATATTTTTTCTTAAAATTTGTGTACTTTAGTTTGAAAAAATTTACGCTTGACATTATGAGCATGGGGAAATATATTAATACAGTGGAACCTCGACTTACTGCCCACTTAGTGATGCTCACGCTTGAATTCTTTGTAAAGAATTTCATTTTTTGTGCTTTTTTGTTTTTGTTTTTTGAATATAAAAGTAATTATCATATATCATGCCATGGGTCCCAAGAAAGTCAGTGGTAAAGTTCAACTTAAGAAAATAGTTGCGAGTACAGTAGAGGCAGTAGACGATGTCCCATTCTCAATAATTAAATGTGTGAAGTATAGGAAGAACTGAAAAGTTTTGTTGAAAAAACTCACCACAGATAAAGATGTATTGACCTTTTTAATGACAATATGATGCCTCACTACAGACAAGTGTTAAAATGTAGGGAAAAACAAGTGTCTTTAAACAGATTCTTATTAAGACAAGCAGTGAGCCACAACCAGGTCCTAGTGGTATGCCTGCAAAACACAGGAGAGAGAGTACCCCCAAAGAAGTCACTGGGGGATTGATATATCATTCCTCCCTTGACCCTCTTGTACTTAATGGAGGGTTGTAAATAACATCTATAAGTCTTCATGGGCCTCACTGTTATCATATCTATCATGAAATCTTATTTGTTGATTACCTCTGGAATCGCTATTTCCTCAGAACTCAAATAATGTTGTATTAATAGGGCTACTCATCCTTCCCTGTTTATCCTTTCTTTTCTTACTACCTGGTATATTGAGAACATTTCATTCTCTATTATGTTTGTCAGTTTTGTCTATAACTGCAATGAAATGATCATTTTCTGCCAGCCGTTCTTGCAGCTCTACCTTTTCATTTGTAATGTCGTCTGCAGTTTTAGTACCAAATTTGATTACTACTTATTTCTCTTGGGCTGTTTAGTTTCTTACCAAGGATAGATTCTCCCTTGATAAAATCTATCCCCGGGAAGATTCTCACAACCAACACTCACTCCCCTGGTTTCTTTCCTCGCCAGGAAAGGCCCACTTTCTTGCTGCACTCAATTATCCTCCTGCCCTGGTCTATTTTCCTATTATTCCATCTTAAGGAAAAATCACCATAAAAAGCTGAAAAAGGGTAATAATCATAATAATCTTGTAGGAAGGATACCACTAGTAAAATACAGTACAGTACTAATTAATTTTTTGTTGTGTATAAAATATCAATCTTACCCCTCCTCCTTCCTGGGCCTCACACCCAATGGTTACGCTTTCCCGCAAGGACTCCGTGCTGCCTGCCTGGGTACCACTTGTCTCAAAAATAGTGTTAATGTCACTCCCAGGTGACACTTCACTCTGAAAACATTTATTAGATATTCAGCAATGAAAACTATATATTTATACTGCAGAGCATATACTGTTACTTATAAGTAACAACTTCATTTAGGAAGTTGGATTCAAACACAGTATACTGCGAGTAAAATTTACAACTTCCAATCTCATGTAAATATATCCACAATCTAGATAATTTGTTAGCAATAAAAACAAAGTTTAGCAAAATATTATATAATATCAAAGCAAAAAACCAGCATTGAATGTATTGAAATGCCAATTTCTGGTGGGTCCTGGAGCCAGGACCCACCACATATTTGCTGCTTGGCAAGGCTCCATCCAGTTCAATCCATGTCAGGCCCTAACATGACAAACAAGCACATGGGAGACCAGAGGCCAAAAACTGGCCCCCTTTATAGTGGCACAAGGAGCAGGATATTGTAAATCTCCCTAACCAGAAAAGGCCACCAGAAAGGAAAAGATGAAGAGAGAAGACCTGAGATTTATGAGCCACTTGGTGGTGAAGCAATATTAATATTAGAGCCACCTGTGCTCTACCAAAGGATCCACACCTTCCTCCTTGAATCACCAATCATACTCCCTCAGTAATATATCCAGGCAACTGAAAAACCAACGCCCTTATTGTGGGGAAGGAAGGGCCCAAGGAGCCACCAGGACCCACCAGAAAAAGGCATTTCATTACATTCTACACTAGTTTTCTAGGAAGGATCCTTAGGTGGCTCCTTGGTGCTATGCAATCACAAAAAACACCTGGACTGAAAAAACACCAGCGCCTGAATATCTCACACAAGACATTCAGAAACAGAGCTGTAAACTTGAGCACATCATGGGCCTAAAAGTAAAACACAGGTTGGCTAAATTTGATGACACTGCAGACAACCTGAGACAAATGAGACCTGGAACAGGGAAACATGGACACCAGATCCACAAACAGAGCATCCTTCTATGCATCACTAGTGGCACAGAGATAACACCAAACAAGCCATCTCCCTCTTAGCAAGAAAATCAGTGGCTGCAAATGGAGAAAATGACCCTTAGGACCAAAAGACCAATACCTCCACTTCCAGAGTAGAGAATGAAGTTCTTCCACTTAAAAATTGGGTGCAAGGGCCAATAAAAAGCCAACTTACACAAAAATCACAGTCTGAAGGGGCAACAGGAATCAAGAAGAGAAAACCTGTCCAAAGATCAGAATGGCTCAGGAGCATGAGCAGGGACAATTTGTGAAACGGGGCCAAATGTGAAACATTGACACCAAATACTAACTGACTCTATAAAGGTCAAACAATACGAGATAATGAGAAGCATATACTGTATTAA
Organism: Procambarus clarkii; assembly: GCF_040958095.1. Lineage (NCBI taxonomy): Eukaryota > Metazoa > Arthropoda > Malacostraca > Decapoda > Cambaridae > Procambarus > Procambarus clarkii. The sequence goes on from NC_091170.1 coordinate 35,323,379, forward strand.
CAACCATAAAAAAAAACACGACCACAAGTACAGAAATAGAGGACAAAAGACAGAAAAAAGATGAAAGATGCACACAAAAACCTCATACTGTTGTTGCAACAAAACCTGCAGTTAGGATGTCAAAAGATCAGCTACCTGCAGACGATACAAAGAGTCAAAGAGTCAAAAACTCCAAACGTATAGATCATTGGAGACCTTACCATCAAGAAATATCTACGGGCCTATTCACAAGATGAGAGACAATTCAGAAAAATGACATGATCAGACAACGAGTGAAAGGTTCAGAAACTATGGCTAGGCCAGCCAAGAGGGAGTCAGCAGAAGAACCCTACTGGAGAATGTCTCCAGTCATGACAGAAACTGGTTAACAGCTGAATAAGGGGAAAGAGATAAAGAAAATCCACCAACCCAGTCTAGCCAAAAAGCATCCACTACAAGAGCCTCACAATTGGGGAAGCGGGACATGTAAACTGGATGCCGTCAGTTCCACACTAAGACAAAGATGTCCACTCTGGTGTAGCCAAACATCTTACACAGCCAACAGAAGAACCTGTCATTAATGGGCCACTTCGTGGTAATGGGGTGAAAACAAGAGACCATCACCAGAACACTGGGCATGCTCCACACGTGAGCCAACCTAGGTTAGTAGACATGTTGGCCAGAGTGCTTTACAATTCCCTGCTCCTTGTGCCTCTATAAAGAGGGTGCCAGGTTTTGGCCTCTTGTAAGCATATTTATGACTCATAAGAGCCTGGCATGGATTGAATTGGATGGTGCTTGCCAGGCAGTAAATGTCAAAGAGATTGGCATTTACCCTTAGGATCCCTGCCAGAAAATACTGTTTTATGAATTTTAAAAATGTACATGAAAGTACTTTTAGCTCTTGCACTGTACGCCTGTTATGTATGACAACTCCATGGTCCGTAAAAAAAAAAAAAAAAACAGGAAAACAAAAGTTAGCTTACTCTGGCTGGGGTGGACAAAAAATATTGCGATGACATCACAATTCACGGGCGTTAATTGATAAGATGCCTTGGCAAAGTCACCTGGAGGGCATGAGTTGCCACAAATATATTTATACCCATCTATTTTAGTGTCAAAGATTTGTTTTCTCACTGGTTTCTTGCAGTTATATTATGCAATAGTGTGTAATTTGACAAATTCCTATAATAAAGTGTGGAATACCAATACACACAAAAATACAGTGACACCTCAACATATGATTCCCCTACTTACGAAATTTTCAAGTTATGACCCCAATTTCATCAAAAAATGCAACTTGACTTACAACTCTTGCCTCGACTAGCGACTTTGTTGATACACGCATCGGTCGACTGAGCTAGTGGTTCCTGGTGGCATGGGCAACTCCACCTCAGTTTACAAGAGCCACCTGCTTAAGGACGATTGCGCCTATGAAGAATTTCATTGTATTTGTTTTTTGAACATCAAAGTACTTTACAGGTAATTATTATATATCATGCCATGGATCCTAAGAAAGTCAGTGTGCGTGAAGTATGGAAAGAACTGTAAAGTTTTGTTGAAAAAACTCGCCCAGATAAAGCTGTAGCAGGTCGTTGCGGTGACCTTTTAAAAGACAATGTGATGTCTCACTACAGACAAATGTTAAAATGTATTGAAAAATAAGTGTGTTTACAGATTTTTAGTAAGACAAGCAAGCAGTGAGCCACAACCAGGTCCTAATTGCATGCCTACAAAATGTAGGACAGAGAGTACACTGTACCCCAGAGAAGTCATCACTGCCTGATGTTATAATGGAAGGGAACTCCCCTTCCAATCAGTAACACCTCTCCTCCCCCCTCCTCACTGTCTTCCATACGCCAACAAGAGTCCTCAATAAAGGTAAGATATACATACTGTATTGTACTAGTACAAAAAGTGGTTTTCGGTATAAAATGAATTTTTAAGTTAATATTTTCGGGGGTGTGGAACAGATTAATTCAATTTTCATTATTTCTTGTGGGGAAATTAGTTTCGAGTTACGACCCATCTCTGGGAACGGATTAAATTTATAAGTGGAGCTACCACCATATTCATGTCACTAATACATGTGCGCATATTATATTCTTTAAACAATAAAACATACTGCTTTTGTTATTGCACTGTAAACACACATTGTATACATTACTATCTACATTTCCAAGCACTGTTATGAACCATTAAGCAGTTCTAGTGTGTGATATTTTTGTAAACAATGATATGTACAAGCACAGCACAGCCCTACACACTTGTTGCTGATGACACATGATGAATCAAAGTGCCATTCGATATGCTGTACCATAAGCACCATTAAAAACTAGCCAAAGCAATGCTGTTATCAGAATCCTGGTCAATAAACCCTAAATATGATTCATTTTTCATATGTTAATTTTCTAAAGGAACATGAAGTCGTGTTGCATGAATGCACCAAACCATATCCGAGTGCTGTGGCTGTGTGCCTCGCGCTGTGAACATCGCAACTGGCATTGGGTTCCATTACATTTGAACCTTGCACAAAGCCTTTATCACTGTCAAGATCATGATATTTATCAATGATTTATCATTGTTAAATAATTGCAGTTATTTATTTATTTCATCATTATTAAGTGATGTTGTGGGCATGAGTTACATGGTGGTGCTGAGCGTTGCTTTTCATGCGTTACTCATAGGTGCTGTCTCAGTACCGAGGCCCTCACAGCCGTGAAGAGTGCCCATGATTTTTTTCCAAGATGGCATCTGTTTACTGGAGGCCTAAGGAAGTGGATGTGAAGCCTCTATACCCGCAGGAGTTCTAAATCTTACGCAAGACCTAAAATCAACCCATGGATGACATGCACACCAATGACAAAATGACAATGTTTGGTATATGCAATTGAAGGATTAAATATTAGTAATAAAACTATCACAAATCATGCAAAATAAACTACACAAAAATGTGCATACTGTACAACCAACATAATTATTAAAGCTCAAAGATGAATGAGATCTACCTCAATAACAGCCAAGTGTTCTCAGGTGCCATTTTTGTTCATTAATATTTCAGTAAATTGTTTTAATTATTTATTTGATGATTTTCATTTGTTTCCACCTGCGACTTAAACACTGCAAGGGCCAAAACAGCATTTTTTTGTATTTATGTGATGGAGAGCCATACCACCTTGGTTCAGTATAGCTGCGATACCATAACCCGTCACACACTTAACATCTTTTCTTGGGTGTACAAAAAACCCGCACTGAATACAAGAAAATGTCAATTTCTTGGTGAGCACCACTGGCTCCCTGAAACTATCTCACTGAGATGGATCCCAACTACTAGGTTGCATTAGCAGTGGAGTTCTTAGGCCTACCAGGGACCGAGCCAGACCATGGTCCCCTCAAAGAGGCACAGGGAGAAGATGACAGTGTGTCACCTCCCCGGGAAATGTATCTAGAAAGTCGGTGAACCGAAACAGGCAACTGCTAAGTTCAAAAAAGACCAAAACCTTGCAACCAACCTAATGAACTCTCCCAAACTACACAAACAAATGACAATGCATAACTAATTTAGATAACAGAAACCTTAACCTACCTAAATTTTTTCTAATTTGTTTCACCTATTTCTTATAACACCACTAGACAAACAATTTGCATACTGTACTTATTTCCTTTAAAAAATGAAAATGCAAAATTTCTTGCAGAAAAATGCTTCACCCATGCAGTTTTCTCCAAACATGTTAGTCATCATAAATTTTAGGGCATTAATACAAAATGAAGAAAAACAATATAACAAACAAGCAGCTACATTTAGCCTACATATGCTGGGGGTGGTGGAGGCTGTTCTGAATAATCCGGGGGACTTATGTCTCGAACCACAATTCCCTCCTGGTTCATTAAAATGCGCCTGATTCTAGCCCGTCGTAATGCTCGTCTGCGCGAAGCAGCAAACATGGCATTCCTGCGAGTAAATTTATTAATGACATGACAAAAATAATTAGGCTTATTCTGTGTATGCATGTACACATTTATGAAACTGCATGCATATGAATATGGAGTAGGGGAAGAGAGAATTTAAAGCAGTTTCAAGATAAAAATAGCGGCTACTAATCACCAGTATATACAGTATCATGCAGGAAGTAGACAATAGTCTTCTTTCCCATGAATATTATTTGTTTTATTATTAATACAGTGAGAAAATCAGTAGATGCCATGATGAAATTTTGATCATTCACTCTGGTTATTCCCAAGCATACACCCTAAACAACTTGGCAATGATGTGCTTAACAACAATGCAATTTAGGATTCAACTGGAAGCCTCAGGACACCTAGATTATTCCATTAAATCTTAGGTTGAATTGCCTTTGAGCATGTCATGGCAGAGTTGTTTTAGGGCATATGCTCGATGAGGACAGGAAGCCGGCGGCTTGTCAAAGGTCCACCCATTTGCCTTGATCTTTTCCAGCTGTATTTTAAATGTTAGACATTTTGGCATTTATGGCTACAGCGGGTAGGCAGTTCCATAGGTTTATAACCCTGTGGGTGGAAAAAGCATCTCCTGTTCTCAGTTCTATATTGTGGCTTGTTGAGCTTGAAACTGTTGCTCTTTGATCATGTTACATCTGACCTTTTGAAGAAATTTTTCAGATCGACATCTTCCAATTTGTTTAGTACTGTATTTTAAGTTTCAATGAGATCTGCCCTGTCTTGCCTGGTTTGCAGTTTTATTATTAATAAAACTGCTGACCTCGTCCATTCCTTGCACACAATTCCTTGTACGCAATTCCTTGTATTCTTCCATTTATTCCACGTGCCTGTAATTTCCTTGCCAGTTTTAATGTGGTACCTTGTCAAAGGCATTAGCAAAATCCATGTATACTATATCAACCGGAACTTGTCTGAGTAGCTGGTTACCGAAAAGGATAAACCTTAGGCTAAAACTCTGATACAAACAAAAATAAACTTTACTGAAGCAAATTACCTCAAAGTGTGGTTAGTTTCATATGTTGATCCCCAGGGTAATGCAGAATATATTGAGTTTAGTTAGTATAGACTAGTTTTTATACAGATGTATTATAACCATACATATTTACATCTACAGTATATGGATGTAATGAATTTAACCTAGACCAATGAAAAAGTACATGTCAGGCTTATATCGAGGTCCTTTCCACCAAGGTCGGATTATTGACTTAGCTTGTGTGCATTGCATCCCGAGGAAACTCCTAAGTGCCTGAATTTACCTGAGAGCCACCAATACTAATGGCCTCAACAAGGACAGGAAGCTGGCGGCTGTCAAAAGTCCCTCCATTTGCCCTGATGATCTTTTTCCAGTTGTATTTTAAAACCCAGCAGTCTTGGTACCTATTTACTGCTAGGTGAACAGAGCTTTAGGTGATAGGAAATGCACACAACCATTTCTGTCCCGCCTGGGAGTAAACCCGGATTTTCCCGACTGTGAGTATAGAACAAACCTGACACTAGGCTTTAGACTTCAGATTAGCACTGGGAAGCAAGGGGGTGTTTTATATCTAGGTCACCAATTACCGCTGCTTGCACAAGAGAGGGGGGGGGGGAACTGTGAAGAAATGATACCCAATTGGTTCAAATTTGATTATGAAATTAATGGAGTTATAATTAAATTAAATTTTCTCTTCTGAGAACCATAAATATACGAATGACTATAGACAAAACCTCAAAACCTCTTTACAAGAGCTCTGCATTCGACGTTACCAGCTAGTAACTCTTATTTAGTCACTTTCAGATATGGGCAATGGATCACGTCACATGCAAGTACATAAATATAGAATAACCAAACACATGATTGAGTCAATGAGCGTGACTAAGGGCGGAGAGAGAGCCAGAGCCAGCAATCAGCCCAGGGGATGATAATGGCTCTAGTCCTCCTCCTCCATTACCACCACCAACGTCTTCTCCCCGGCCTGTCCTCCCGGCCGCCATTAATGTGGCCTCTCAGGGTGGGGGCGAGCAAGCACACAACAAGGCCCCACAGGGCGGGTACCTCTGCCTCCTGCTCAGTCCTTCACAACAAATATGGAGACTGAGCCCCGAGGGTGACGCAGGCGCCACTCACCACTGACGTCACAACAAAAACACTAGGGTGCTGACGGCTGGTCTTGGCCGGAAGGTGCTCATAAATAAATAAATAAATAAATAAATAAATTAATTAATTAATTAATTAAATAAATAAATGTTTATTCAGGTAAGGTACACTCCACATATGTCAGTTGCTTAATTTAGAACCTGTACTTGAGGTCGATCTCGAACCCATTGTTGATGTGACGACTTATATTGAATTTTGTAACTAGCTCATCAAGATTGTAACGTGCTTAGTTAAATGAATTGTGGGGTTCAGTCCCTGAGCCCATTATGTGCCTCTGTAACCCTTTCCACTACCGCCCACAAGATGGGTATGGGGTGCATAATAAATGAACTAAACTAAAGGTAAGGTACATACATACAAGAGATTTTACAAAAATTGATAGATTTATAGATAGAGCTAGTACATACAATGCCTAAAGCCACTATTATGCAAAGCGTTTCGGGACGGAAAAACACTAAAAACTAAAACTTAATACTAATTGAGTTTAAAGTATAAAATGTGTTGAGAACAAATAAATTTGTTCTTGTTGAATGGTGTCACGGATATATATACTCACCTAGGTGTGCTTGCGGGGGTTGAGCTCTGGCTCTTTGGTCCTGCCTCTCAACCTGGTCTACTGATTCCTGAGCCTACTGGGCTCTATCATATCTACATTTGAAACTGTGTACGGAGTCAGCCTCCACCACATCGCATACAAGGGTGGTGAAGCAAAAAAAAAATGTTCATCAAACTCCCGACTTCGACAGCGTCTTTACTGAATGCCACTCTTCATCAACATGGGCAACGGATATAGAAGACGATGCTGGCATATATAACATTACCAATCTGCAGAGTGGTAATTGGCAGAATTCTTCCGAGGAAGAATTTGAGAAGTTTACAAGAAACACTGACGGATGTGAGAGGTGCAGACGAAAATGCTGCGGAAGAGGAGCTGGATATTGAGCAAGTAGTACAAGTAGTCTAACAACAACAAAAGTTTTGTTATAATTTGACACTACGTAAATTAGTAATGTTAGATTTGTAGTGTGTGTGTATGTATTATAATTATGTATTCATTAATGTACTTAAAATAAGTTAACTCATTTATTATCTGGACTCGCATAACTGGGTCATAACACCTTGGCCCCAATAATGTGACCTCACGCGAAGATCGCCTCAATAAGTCCCACACAGCTCTAGGGATAAACTTCACAGCAATTTTGTCACAAATTCAGCATCACTGTTTCAAGACTTGCCACTCTGCACTTGAGTAGTTGAACATGACACCTGTCTTAAAGTTTCCAAAATTTACTTCCTTCCTTCGGGGCCTCGTAGCCTGGTGGATAGCGCGCAGGACTTGTAATTCTGTGGCGCGGGTTCGATTCCCGCACGAGGCAGAAACAAATGGGCAAAGTTTCTTTCACCCTAAATGCCCCTGTTACCTAGCAGTAAATAGGTACCTGGGAGTTAGTCAGCTGTCACGGGCTGCTTCCTGGGGGTGGAAGCCTGGTCGAGGACCGGGCCGCGGGGACACTAAAGCCCCGAAATCATCTCAAGATAACCTCAAGATAACATCACTACTTAATGCATTCCATTTGTTAACTACTCTGACACTAAAAAAAAATTCTTTCTAATGTCTCTGTGGCTCATTTGGATACTAAGTTTCCACCTGTGTCCCCTTGTTCGCGTACCACCTGTGCTAAATAGTTTGTCTTCGTCCACCCTGTCAATTTCCTTGAGAATTTTGTAGGTCGTTATCATGTCTCCCCTTACTCTTCTGTCCTCCAGGGAGCGTGAGGTTTAGCTCCCTAGGCCTTTCCTCGTAGATCATACCTCTCAGCTCGGGGACTAGTCTGGTTAGTCCCCGAAGATTCAGAAGATACTTCTGAATCTTCTTACTTTGTCTTGTGTTTTAACTAAGTATGGATGCCAGGCTGGAGCTGCATAGTCCAGGATTTGTCTGACATAAGTGGTATACAAGATCCTGATTCCTTACACAAGTTTCTAAAGGTAGTTCTTATATTGGCCAGTTTAGCATATGCTACTGATGATATCCTCTTGATGTGGGCCTCTGAGGACAGGTTTGGTGTGATATCAACCCCCAGATCTCTCTCTCGATTTGACTCTTGCAGGATTTCACCTAGATGGTACCTTGTGCCTTCTGCTCCCTTCACCTAATTTCATTACTTTACACTTTCCTGAGTTGAACTTTAGTAGCCATTTTCTAGTCGTCCTGTAGTTTGTCTGATCTTTATCTGTCTTGATTCTTCTCATAATTTTTGCATCATCAGCAAACATTGAGAGGAATGAGTTTATATCCTCTGGAAAATTGTTTACATATTTTAGAAACAGGATGGAAATAGAGCCCTGTGGGACTCTGCTGGTGACATCTCGCCATGCTAATGTCTTCCCCCTCACATTTACTTGCCGTTTCCTGTTGCTTAGATACTCCCTTATCCATTGGAGCACCTTACCTTTTACTCCTGCCTGTTGCTCCAACTTTTGTAATAGCCTTTTATGGGTACTGTATCAAAGGCTTTTTGACAGCTCAAGAAAATGCAGTCTTCCCCACCCTTCTCATTATTGCCTAATTTTTGGTGCTTGGTCATAGAATTCTAAGTTAGTGAGTGTGTGTGGGGGGGGGGGGGGGGCACTTTCCCGGCAGTGGCTCGCCACCACTCGCTAGAGCTCTCTCACACACACACTTTTCCTCTGCTATTTATTAATTACATCTCATATACACGATACAATGTATTTAATTCAACTTCATAAATAATGTGTTAAAATATTTTATATTACAAATTATTCACCAATTCAACTAGCCCTTGTTCACAGAATTAGCAATTGGAATGTTAAATTTTGTTCGGTTCATTTATGCACCCAGCCTGCGAGTAATAATGGAGACTTTACAGTAAACATAATGGGCTTGGGAACTGAATCTCGAAATTCATTTAGCTAAGTAAGTTATAGTCTTGATGTGCTAGTTATATATAGTATTGCATATACATCAACAGTATTCATAGTTTTTAACAAACTAACCATGATCCCATAAAGCTCTTAACACAAGTGAATTTAACACAAGTTAAGTTAACCACATTCCAATCTTTTGGGTGACAAATGTTTCAGTGTTACAATAAACTACAATTTTGTAAGTAATTCACATTTGTGACAAGATAGTTATACATAATTTTAATGATTCTATCATGTACCAACACCTATCCAGTGGGCAGTGGTGCAAAATTTACAATCACGTGTATGCTTTACCTCCAATAAGCAAACTTGAGATACTGTACTTGGCTAATTTTTCTGGTAATATATAATTATGAATGAAGTACTAACATATTTCTTAAACATTTGTGATGGCTATTTCTAAGGTCTTAGAAATAAATTCAATTTTATAGTTTTGTAAGGAATGTGAATTAGTCAAATCTACTTCATCAGGCATTGTTGAGAGATTCCTGCAGTTACCTGCTATAAGCAACAATATCCCAGCCTAATTCTGGCAATTGGGTGTACCTTAGTTTGACAGTACAAATAATTAGGTCTACCTACAAATGCAATGTGTAATCATGAAAAAGGTTTAATTTAAATGGTTAAATAAAACAACAGCAATTCTGAAATCTAGGAATTTATTTAATTTAGTATGGTAGTCTACCTGTACTGTACACTTAACCCTGATGATGATGGCTTACACCACATAAGGGTTCACTCGAGGTACCTGTAGTTTATGTGCGTCTGTCACAATTGTTATTTCTGACTCTTACAAAAATTGTCCTGCATTGAAATCCTTATAGTGACACAAATGTGTGTGCATGACAGCCCAATGTATCACGGCACTTGAAAAAATCATTACAAATTAAAAATAAGAAAATATAATATATTCAATCTGTGCAGATACAATTTCATGCAAAACATGCAGAGCTAGCCCTGATAACTGGTTATAAGATTATTACACCCAAGAGAACTGCCTAGTGGTTCATAATGGTGCATGAAAATGTAGTTATATAACATGTGTGTGTATATGGAGCAAAGTGTAATAACAGCAACAACCATGTTTTATTGTTCTAAGCATATAATATTGTGTGCATATTAGTGACAAATATATTTGAGCATTCTGATGGTCCCCACAATTATATAAATTTCTCAAATTACACACTATTGAATAACATTACTAGAAAAAACAAATCAAAGGCATCAAAATAAAAATATAAAAATACCTTGGCACGCTCCATGGCAGGGCTACAGCTACTGCCACAGGGCTAATGCTGCATGAACGCTCATGAATCCCAAAACTTCCAGGCTTCACCACAGCTAAAGTGACACACGACTTTGGAAAGACATTAGAAAGAATTTATTCAGTGTCAGAGTAGTTAACAAAAGGAACGCATTAGGCAGTAATGTGGTGGAGGCAGACTCCATGCAGTTTCAAATGTAGATATGATGGAGTCCAATAGATTCAGGGAATCTGTACACCAGTTGATCGACAGTTGCGAAGCGGGACCAAAGAGCCAAAGCTCAATTAAGTAAGTACAACTAGGCAAGCACAAACATTTTTTTTTTCATGATCAGAGAATGTATTTTAACAATATTAAAAATATAAAATATAATTATGATTATGAATGAAATAATTAAACATGTCTTGAACATTTATGATGAGTAATTTCTTTGAAATTTGTTTCACATTCAACTACATAGAGACAAAGTATGTGAAATTTTGCTAAACAAAATTTATATTTGGTCAGATCATCAGGTGGCACAAACTCCCAGAAGTATATGTATGCCTTAGCTTTTGGAAACATTAAAAAAAAAAAAAAATTCACAATTTAGCTTTTTTTTTTTTGACTGCATTTTAACCAGTGGTATTGAGGTACTGATAGAACCATCAAAATAGTGTCACATAGAACCATCAAAATAATGTAATGGTTTAATGAATATGCCAGTTATTTGGGAGGGGGCGAATGACTCGCTATGAATCTCAACATTTTGTGAACATAATAGTTCTGGTTCTCATTGCTGTATTTTTTTTGTCATTAGATTCATTTTAATCTCTTAGTTAATATGAAATTCATTTAAATCTAAATACTGTAATACATGAGCTGGATCATGTGCCATTTCTTGTCAGATAGTTTTAATATTATTACTATATAATTGTTATTGCTGAATGATGGGACAATATTGTTTTAAAGAACAATATTGTTTTTTAAACTTCACTGTTCTTCAATTTCACTGCACCCCCATACTGTATTACATAATAATTACTATGTTACTTTTTTACATAGTAAAATGAATGTTTGCATAGTGGTACCAGATAACTTTTTTAAAGTAAATTGACTGATTAATCCATTAACAATTTTTTATTTGGATTATAGAATAAATAACAAAAAAATTGTTTTTAAGTGAAGTTATATAAATGTTCTCAAATACTGGATATAAAATATTTTCTTCAATAATTTTGGGTGCCATGTCACTGTAAACACATTCTCGACCAGTCTAGCTTTTTTTTTTTTTTTTACTAAGCCACACAGGACAATAAATCAACGTAGTGAATCGTAGGTTTAAAAGATACCAAAAACTAATAGCAAAATATCAACACATACAGGAAAAAGGCACAAATTTACCAGTGTCCATAGAAATATGGTCAGTAGCATGAAATTCAACATTAAGATGGAATGTCAATTTTATTTTCCTGTAGAAATTCCCTGAGATACTCTGATTCTTGTTTCAACTGTTGTGTAGTTCCTTGAATGTGATGCAAAAGCTCTTCCACAGTGGACACAAGAGGGCCGGATACAAGACTGCTCAGACCACATACACTCCGTACCATAACTAAAAGATCAATTATTGAGGATTAATAAAAATTATAGACAAAAACATAATTTCACTGACTACACATGATATAATTAATGAAAGATAATAAACAATTTTCCTTTAGGCACAAACCATACAACATATGTTAAACTAGAAGTGCAGTGCAATTAAAATAATTTAAAATTAAAGTAAATCTGGTTAACACTTTCGCTGGGAGTGCCCAAAGCTTAAATCTCCTATCAGAACTGATACTTCATCTTGGTATCTGAATTCTGTATTATGAACATATAATAAAAACTATGGGCTGAGCACAAACAATTTTATTTCCACTGATTTCATGAAGATGTCATTTGGGCCAACTAAAACAGACATTCTATTTTACATAAACAGTATATAGATCATAAACCTTTACCTTCAACAAGCCGTCAGCTTCCTGTCCTCATTGAAGCCACTAGGGTTAGTGGCCTAGGGTCAGGTAAATAAGATAAATAAAGTCAGAAAGCAAAGTTTACCTGCAGAATTGTGTAAATGTGCGAGGGGATATTGGTTTGCTCGCTGTCGAGATAACTGCAGCACTTCACTCTGCTCATCATAGAGTGTGGAACACAGATTCTCTAGGGCCTGAAAGAAGTTAAAAATATTGTTTAAGTTTTAATATTTTGCCATGGTCTGTCACTTAGCCTCTGACCAAAATCTTATTTTTCTTTTCAACCACAATATTGTACAATCCTAATCAGCATATTCTCAGTTATATTAGTACTGTAAAACTTAAAACAATAATGAAAGGGATGTATTACATCTTTAATCAAAACTCATACCAGACTCTTTCACTTCTTGTGCAGCACTATATCTTAACCTTCAAAATAACCTTCATGTAAAATATTATGCTTATGTATTTAAAACAATGTTTAATTAACAATTTTGGAAAATAATTGACATTCTTAATACTGTATCCATGATATTGACCAACTGGATATTTTTTTTGACTTTCACAAGGCAGAGAGTTTCAGTTTTCATAAAATATGGCAGCATAAATTCCATAGTAAAACGTACATGACACACCTCTAGTATTACAGTACATATACATAACAAAGTAATCACTAACAAACACTTTTGAAATTCTAACATATGAAAAACAAACTTAACTAAAAAAAATTATGTAACTTCAAAGTTTAGCCCTTTCATTATCGGTTATATGACCAATTTTACAAAATGAAACCAGAATATAGTGTTTCATTATGTTCAATGCTTGGCTTCCGGAATGGCCTCCTCGAAGTTTCACAAGTCTATTCTACATAGTCTCCCTGGCTTGGTACCTTCTTTTGACAATTACTTTCATTACTTCACAAGTCTACAACAAATGGCACCTCAGCAGTGGAAGAGTTTTTCAGAAAGGGAAACAAAAGCATGCACTGTAATGAACAGAAAGTCATAAAGGTCTGACCCTTGGAAGATGACAAAACTACAGTAGCACTTAGGTACAGAAAATCAGCAGTGAACAAACACCACATATTCATTGCACAAGAAACATCCAAGGAGCAAAAAATCAACCTCCCATTGGACCTCCAAAAAAACCCTGGCCCAGGGCACCAGTAAGGACTAGTTGGTAAAAACTCAGCATTGAATGTAAAGAAATGCCCCTCAGTGGTTCCATGAGCTACCCCACCTGGTAAGCTTCAAACCCAATTTTACGATTCGCAAGCGCCAACTAGAAACCAGACCAGAATTTTGCCCCCTCAAAAGAGGCAAGGGAAGTCTAGGGCACAAGACAACTATAGTAATCTGAAGGAAAAAAATTATAATGATCATAGGGTACAACAAAACAAGCAACTGTATGGATGGTATCAGCAACCCTGTCGTAAACATGCATGTGCGTACTTGTGACAAGCGACCACCTGTTAGCAACAGTCACTCACTACCAGATCATAATATCAACTACCTGCCCCTCCTCCTCCCCCATTCATGAACTGCCCATGCAATAACTCCTGAATATAACAGTAGAAGGGTAGGATGTAAATGGGAAGCCACAGAAGAACCCACCTGCTTAGCTCCCCCAAGCTATCTTAACACAGGAAACAGGGAAAATAGGATGGCATGGTGGGAAGAAGGGGGTGACACCAGTAACCCTAGAGGGGCAGTCCACAAACATGAACAAGGAATTGAGCTGCAATAAGCCTCATTAGAATGCCAGAAACCATAATCTTGAAACTCCACCCAAGGCAGAGAACATCATCAAACACTTGTAGACAATGTGGAATTATAGGAAAGCAGCAGGAAAGCTAAAGGCAACCACCCATTGAACCAAATTCAACAACCGTCCCCAAGAACACTGAACAGAGGACACTAGTAACACAAATAATGAAACCTCACAAGCTCAATAAATGACTCCAAAGGGAATAGCTAACTGCTACCACCAAATAGAACATACCAGAATCTCTGGGTCGGAACAACCAAGCATCAACAATCCAGGGAACACCTCCAGAAACCAAAACATACACTCTCAAGAAATGATGGTGATAAAAGGAACCACAAACACCAACCACCTGAAAAGAAACTAACAAAAAACCAGCGTTGCATGTAATGAAACGTCAATTTCTGGATGAACCCAGTGGCTTCCTGAAGCTACCATCTCTGATAGTGTGCCATACTACTATGTTTCATCAGTCGCAGAGTTCTATTGGGTTACTGGGGACCACAAGCCAGAACCTGGCCCCCCCATACAGAGACGCAGGGAGCAGGACCTAGGATAAATTCTTTAGAAATTCATTCATATACCTCACCACTGAGGAAGACACACACACAGGCAGCAAAACAAAATAAACCACTGCTAGCTTCAAAAATGACTGCAGCCGCCTAAAGAACTCCCCAAACTATGTCAACAAATTATTGAAAATTTACAAAACTAGTGCCAGCTCCTCTGCCCCACCTCCAACTCATTTGTGGACAGGAGTAAGGCAGCCCACGGTCGGCCGGCTGCTCCACCCTCAATTTATGACGATGCAAAGATCATCATAGAACCCTGCCTTCCAATGACCTAGAGGCAGGGAAGGTGTCAAATGTTATCCTGACCTGGGCTCACCAAGAAATTAGCATTTCATTATATTCAACACTTGTTTTCTGGGGAAGAGCACCTTGTAGCTCCCTAAAGGAACTACCTATGAGGAAGGAAACAAAAGGGGCACTCATTAGGGAGGAGGGAGGACCATAGGTAGTACTACAAAGTCGAGACTCTTGGCCGCAAGATATAACTCAAAGTACACAAAGACATGGAGGACCAGTCACATTGACAACATAACAGGCCGCCAAACCCTACTGCCTGAATATCAGCCCATGACACATTCGCAAAAACAGCCGAGAAAACAGCATACTTTCGAACATCGTGGGTGTGAGGAAAAAAACCATAGACTGGCTAGACTTAACGACACTGAGGATAACCCAAGACACGAGCCTTGGAACAAGGAACCAAAGTGACAGGATCAGCCCACAAAGAATCCACCGAGGCAGAACCAGTGGCATGAAGGTAGCAGCAAAGAGCTGCTACCGGACACAATACATAATGCACATCAAGCCAGACCAACCATCAATGACCAAAGGACCACCCTCCCTTTGGAAACCAAATGATCCATCTTTCACCAGAAAAGAAGTAGGCGGCTGCAAGCAAATAAACTGCCCACCAGGACCAAAAGAATAAAAGTCCTTGAACAGAGGAAAGCATGAAGCTCCCTCCTCCAACACTGGTCTGTTTCGTTTTGTTAACTTTCTAGGGGGCTTCCCTGGTGGTGGCAGACATGGTAAAATTACTGTGAATTTATTCATAAGTACCAATGCTCCCTGCACCTCTATTTAGGGAGCCAGGATCTGGCTCATGGTCCCAAATAGGCCAACAAAACTCTTTGACTAATTGATACCTAACCTTGATGTAATTCCAAGAATCAACATATCTGAGGCCTATCTCAGATCAGGCCTCGTTTGTGGCAACTGGTTGTTTGGAACACTATTACAGATAGTAGCTTCAGGGAGCTACAGAAATTTATTCAGTTAACAACTGTGTTAATTGTAACAATATGACATAAGTGTTTGTATAGATAACATGTATGACCGGGTATTAGAATTACACAATACAAACCTGCTGATTGTTGATCGCAAGCGAGGGAGTTAGACGAATCTCCAGAGGAACAGGCAAGCGCACATATTGAGGAGCTTCTCCCTCGGGACTTTGATTAGTTGCTTGGAAGCAAGTCACCTGATGACTACCAACCTATAAATGATTTTATACCAGTAAATATATAGTCAATACTGTACAGTATTCTTTTATATTACTTCCTCAATTATTAATTATCACAATTATTAATTTAATATATTGTACTGTATTTAGTAACCAAATTAAGACAGTAAACAAAGACAAATATTTGATACCAGTACAGTATATTATTATTTAAGAGGAAAAACACTCCCAAGTTTGCACAGAAATGTATTCCTAAACTTTTGTATTTTATTAAGGATCTTCGGAAAAAGTGTGTTCCTGGATCAAGAATCTTTTATCCGTGCCATTTCAACTACCTGAAGCAGGTAGAATTAATCACAGTACACACAGTTTTTTCAGATACTGTATTTGTTCCTGAGAAGCTTCTTTAACAATATCAGGGGGGTTAAATTAAACCATCTGACTCAAACTGTTTACATTCTGTATGGAAGAGTACAGAATAAATGCAATGCAATGAACAATGAATAAATGCAATGAACAGAATAAAATACCAAATTTATTTGTACTTCAATTTAACTTAAGAGAATGGGAAATGACAAAAAATTAAATACCTTTGTTTTCTTATCCTCATTGTATACAGAGAAAATAAGCCCAATAAACCGACTGTCCATCTGCTGGTAGCCTGCCTGTGTCTGCAAATCTATTAAATATCTTATGAAAATTCATTTACACTGCAATACTGCACATTCATTAGTAAGTTTTATCACTTATTTAATTTTGTAACAACAATTATTAACACCAGTTTTATCTTATTTTCAAATTCAAATATTTTTATTAAATTAATTAAGCACATATGACATAATCGTAAGTGCATTCAAATTAGAATGTGTGTAGTAGATACTCTTATCTTGTAATACACTCAAAATTTATATTGAATAATTGACAAGACTAAATATAAGGTTAGAGAGAAAAGCAGCCAACAACTTATGGAAGACAGAACACATCCCTTAACCTAACGGCAATAATAGAATAGCAAAACTAGAAGAGTATGTTTAGGTAGGTTACAAAATGATTTCTATGTTTTATAGCCATTCCTTCAGAGAGGAGTTCACATTAGGAATGATGGGATGAAAATTAGAGAAATGGAATTTAAACACTATTTTTTCATTATCAGGAGAGAACACAATAAATGAAATACTGCATACAAAAACTTACCAATATCAGAGGGCCACACAGTAATGTGAGGGTGGGAGTGATACCAGCCAACTATGTGCAGCTCTTGACCACTTGATGCAGACATCTGTTCTGCCCTCTGCTGTGCCTAGGGAAGAAAACAGCATTAAATGTGATGAAATGCCTCTCTGGTGGGTCCTTGATGGCTCTTTGATGCTTGCTACCTGACAAGCTTAACCCAATTCAATCCATGCCAGGCCCCTTGCAAATCATATAAGCCTAACAGGTAATAGAATGAAACCTGACCCCTCCCCCCCTTCCCTTCACCACCACCATGGAGGTACAAGGAGCAGGGGGATCACCCTAACTAAAAAAAAAGTCACCAAAAAGGAAATAATAATAATAATAATAATAATAATAAAGAGAGATAGCGAAGCCCCGAGACTCACGAACTGATCAGCAGCAAAGCAATTCTGAAGTTAAATTTCATATGCACACCGCCAGGGGATTGCAAATATAGAACAGAAAAACTAGAAGAGCATGTTTAGGTAGGCTATAAAAAGATTTTTTTAGTTTTATGGTCATTTCTTCAGAGAGGAGGTTGGTGGTTTAGGGAGGAAGGTGCTCCTTGCACCTTTTTCGAGGGGGACCAGGTTTTAACCTCTGGTTTCTAGAAAACACATGTGATTCAGAAGCCTGACAGGAATTGAATTGGTGGGAACGTGCCAGGTAGCAAACGCCAAAGAGAGACAACAGGAGCCAAGATTTATTTAAATCATAAATAACAACAATACCTGTACTATGAACATTTATTTATGAAATTACAGCATAATAATACTGTATACAGAATTATGCAGACTATCTAATTACAGCCAATACATTGACCCGCAAACAATAAGAAGGTTACCTCAATGAGCATTTCAGGTGAAATTTCTACCCTGTCCTTCCGTTTATCAGATCTTCTAAGTGTTACAGCAGAGTGAATGTCACATACAACTTCTGTGCCCTGTTGAAGAAAAAATACAAGCATGTATTAATTAAAACAAGCTTAATCACAAATTTTATAAGTCCTTCCTTATATGTTTAATTGTCTAATGATTGATCTGATGCCTACTTCCTCATTTGAAATAATTCACAGCAGAATATTGTCTTTTGTGCAGCAAAGGAGTACAGTAAGTCACCTGCTCAGATCCAAATGGAGAAAAACATCATTGAACATAATGAATCACCAATTTCTGGGCGAGCCTTGTAGCTCCCTGAAGTTATTATCACTGATAATGTACCAACTATTTAGGGTGCATCAGCCATAGAGTTCTATAGGCCTACTAGGAACCAGCACCACAACCTGGCCCCCCTCAAAGAGGCACAGGGAGTGGTGACAAATTATATGTACATGATCAATGTGAAAAAAAAAGAAAAGCTGATCAAGTTGTCTTCTGATGTTACACTGGTGACCAAACATGAAATGTAATCGGTCACAATTTTGGATAGCACTCAAAATAGAATACAGAATCTATTTCTGAGTTATAAAGCTATCAAATTGTTGGTCATGTTTTTTACTTCCTATTTGTGTGAAGAGACTTTTTCGGTCATGTCAGTAACAAAACCAAACACAGAAATCGAATGGATGTTTATGCAGCTCTTTGTCTCTCAGAAACAATGTTGTAGCAAAAATATCAAACTTTCTAACAAAGCAACAGCAAATGTTGCACTAACTAAACATATAAATGTTATTACATTAGATTTAATAAATAAAATACTGTACTATCTACATTCCTTTTTATTTCTGTCTTGGCCATCAGCCAGTTCACGAAATATTTCTCCTATTTTCACAGAGTCCACAGGTGTAAAAATGTTGAACACTGCGCTACTCTGTCTACTCTCATGAAAATTCTACTGTCATCTGAAAAGGATGAAACAGTACTATGGCTTGAATCCTGGTCTATGTCTGCTATGAGGATGAGGAAAAGTACATAAAAAACATTGTGCGAGAAGCTTATGCTACACTTTCCAGTTTCAGAATTGCTTTTATGGTGAAATACTAAAGAAATTGTTCACGACCTTTGTGAGACCAAAGTTGGAATATGCAGTGTTTGTATAGTGCCTATATATTCACAAACACATCAACAAACTGGAAAAGGTGCAAAGACATGCAACTAAATGGCTTCCAGAACTGAAAGACAACTAAATGGCTTCTGGAACTGAAAGACAAGAGCTATGAAAGGTTAGAGGCATTATATATGTCATAACTAGAAGATACTGTAGAAGGAAAATAGACAACATGATCATTACGTACAAAATAGTAACGGGAATCGACAAAATTTATAGGGAAGAGTTCCCGAGACCTGGAACTTCAAGAACAAGAGGTCACAGATTTAAGCTAACTAAACAAAGCTGCCGAAGATATATAAGAAAATTCATTTTCACAAAGAGTGGTAGACAGTTGGAATAAGTTAAGTGAGGTGGTGGTGCAGGCCAAAACTATCAGTATTGTAGTTTCAAAGCATTATATGATAAGAGTACTGGGAAGATGGGACACCACAAGTAGAACTCTCCTCCTGTAACCACACTTAGGAAATTACACTTAGGTAGCAACAAACTAGAAATGCATAATAGAATGAAGTAATAATTTTTATGACAGTTTGGACTATGCACTCATTGTACCTACATTAGATTGGGAAATAGGCTATGCAAAAGTAAACTCAGGCCCCAACAAGATCTTACAAAAAAAAGTCAGCACTTTATGATCTAGTTTCAATACTTATCCCCGCATCTCCTCACGGTATCTCATCTACTCTCTCATACACAAAGGTGCTGAAAAAATATTAGAAAGTTTGCTTTTGTAAACAGAGTGACAGACGGTTAGAACAAGTTAGGTGAGAGGGTGGAGGCCAAAACCGTCAGTAATTTCAAAGTGTTATTGACAAATAGTGTCGGGGAGACAGGACACCACGAGTGTAGCTCTCATCCTGTAACTACACTTAGGTAATTACACACACACACACACACACACAGTTATGACTTTCATAAACCTTAAAATTAAGAAGACATTACCTCACTAAACTCTCCAACCAAGAGCCCTAGCACTTCCTCCTTCTCTGTGGTGAGGGCATGATGAAGACACACAAGGTAAGCATCAGCTGCTAACCTTACATTTGACACCCACATGATCAATGCTCAGACTGAAAATACAAATCAGAGGAGAATAATAGATGCATCATCATTACCTACCTTATCATCTTAACATTAAAAATAAAATTGTCTTTGTCAAGAATACATAAGAATAATTCCCAACTTAGAAATATTAAGACATAATAAAATAATCTAATATAAAAGGTACTGTATACAGTACACAAGTACAGAGGCATTTTTATTTTCACAGTTCTTTGTGTTTATTTATTATTGGAATGGGTTTCTGAGGTGTACTGCTTAGATGCTGGTTATCTTAATGACTCTGCAGAAGCTATTTTCTAGAGTTTTCTACTACTTTCCTTGTTCATTGCAACTTTATTTAAGGATGTTGACTTTAGTGAACCATAAAGTACATACATTAACTTTTGTTGATAAAAACCAATAGCAGTTGACTATGAAGAAGAATTTAATTATTATTACAGTATTCTTCATATGCTAATGTTTTTTGTCTACCATACATTTACAGTGTTAACTATCATATATGTACATTTTATTCTGTCCTCCATGGACAAGGTTAAAGATCTGTTATATATATAGTTCAGAAATATATTTGAACAATCAACCACAGAAAGTGGTTGTAGTGCTTTTAAAATACTACTCTAATCACACACACAAATACACACATTTAAGTCTCTCTTACACAATGTTTGAGGTGTTCACTATCTTCCAAGGCCAGGATACGAACCCAGGCCAAAGCGCCGGGCAAGTGCTTTACCACTGCACCACAAGCAATGCTATGGACTGGGACGACATTCTTAGAATTATTTTTCATCTAAAGTCGTTTAGTGACCTACAGAACTATTTAGCTTTACTAAACTATTTTCACTGGAATGATTTAACAATAATACAGTACTTACTTTTACCACTTTACTTATTAATATCTTCTTTATGTGCAGTTTGCGTAGTTTTCTCCCGTTGACTGCACGAGTGGTAATGTTGGGAGACGCGTCACAGTGTTATGATTTGGCAAGACTTAATTAAATGTTGTTGTGTTATAGTTAGACTTCTTTGCGGTACATGCCGATGACTGTAGAGTTACACTTCATGGCCAAATTTGGAGACGATAAGAGTATTTTCCGTTAACAGAGAAATGCAAGTTAGCGGAATGACGAGTCGCAGCTCATAAACATTGTTGTACTCCTGTAAATACGGATATATTCCAATTAGTAGAGGGATGTGGCAGTCAGCACGGGGTGGAGGCACAGCTTACATGTGATTAGGCGAGGGCTGGACCGTCTGGACGTGTGTTGTTGATGGCGTCAGCTGATTGCTGCTGTCGTTTCTCGCTGATGTTACGTTTTCTTTGTATGGCTGTCCGGGCGGTTTGGGTTAGATAAGATGACGTTTACTCAGGGTTCCAATTTTTTGGGACATATAGTCTGTCTTTTTTTATCTATAAAGTGTTTCCAGTATAGCTCATTTTGTATTATATTTTTTATGTCTATACAGGAGTTCTTACATTCTTGTACAGCCACTAGCAGGTACCCATTTTACTGTTGGATTAAACAGAGGCTACAGTTAAGGATTTGCGCCCAGTCAATCCTCCCTGGCCAGAATACGAACCCAGGGATACAAAGCACTCGCGAAACGCCAAGCGAGCGTCTTACCACTGCGCCACGGGGACTGCTATCTTGAGTGACCTTGCGAGAATGAATATTGGTGGTCGGCTTCTTTGTTGGATCAGGGATGACTTACCCATCTGTATTTTTCCAGGGGCATACGAATCTAACAAGAGACTTCGAACTAGGCACCTCACAGGGAGGTGTCCTCAGTCCTACCTTATTTAATATCTTAATAAACACGCTGTTAAATACACTGTTAAATACGCTGGTAAATACACTAGTAAGGTCCACTAATCAGCTGATGGAAAGAAAACGATCAGTGGTAGTTGTGAGTATTAAAAAGCTGGATGTCTCCAATAGGAGAGAATGGAACGATGACAGAGCGGCAGTGAATGAAATACTAAAGGGGCTAGAGATGGTGTAGCTCTGCTGGTAAGAAAAGGCTGGGGTTTTGAGATTGTTATTAAGGGCTGTGAAGGTTTCAGTGACTACATAACAGGTACCATAGCAACTGGTGGACAAAAAATTATAGTCGTAGTCATATATAACCCACCACCAAATGACATAAGACCCAGACAGGAATATGATAGAAACAACATGGCCACCATTAACATAGTGAGAGCAGCTTCTCTCGCTAGCAGGAATGGATCTGGACTACTATTCATAAGGGGCTTCAACCACGGGAAGATAGATTGGGAGAACAGAGACCAACAACGAGGACCAGATACATGGAGAGCCAAGCTGCTGGACGCGGCAACAAGAAACTTTTTAAGCCAACACATCAAGGGCCCCGACAAGAAAGAGGGAAAGATGAACCAGCCATGCTTGATCTGATATTTACACTAAATGAGTGGGATACAAGGGAAGTTTAGTTGCAAGCACCCTTGAGAATGATTGATCAGTGTATTGATCTTTGAGTACTTGGTAGAGGTAGGATTTAAATATAACTAGGTTAGTCTACTCTTTTAGGGGTCATACAGTGCTGTTTTGGCGTCACTTTGTATATACAGAATAATTTCAGATTTTCCTTTCCTTTTCCTTGGGTAATTTTTTTTTTTTTTTTTGGAGGGGGAGGCTAATTCGATCTCCTGCTTAGTTGAATGTAATGCAATCGTATACATCTCGATCCATGTTCATCGTAATTTATAGCGTCTCGAGGAACACCTTGACGAGAAATGGGACAAACGCAGTCTTAGTAGCAGCGTTTGTACCCTCATTTAATGACAACTACTAAAAACCTTACAGCAAAACGTAACCTCTCCTTTTCCCCGCCGCTGGCTACTGGGAAGACAAATTATCAAAAGGCACCAAGCCGGCTAGGCTATGTAGCACCATCAAATGTGCTGAATAATCACAGGGCGCTATCACTAAAGAGGTAAGGAAAAATAAACAGGCAGTTTGTTCCCAGCAATATAAGCCATAGGACCCTGCCACAGATTGGCGACGGCAGAAATTTTAATAAAGAACGCCTTTGCAGGAAATAATGAAAAGTGCGATAGTATCCTTAGCAGCAACGTCCGCACGCCAATGTAAGGAAACACCAACGTGGCTGGGAATCCAGCAACTTAAAAAACCTGCCAATATTGAATTTAGACCACCAAAGGATAGTGTATTAAAAAAAAAAAATTAGGGCACCACGTTATCTGCTACCAAGTGTAAATATCAACCCCAGATCCTGTCAAGGTTCAAGTTTAATATGCCATTTAAGATAATTCAGCAAATCTTGCACTTTCCGTGATTCAACAGTACTCACTGGTACATTTCACCAAATAATTTTTGATGTACCTAGTATGGGTTGCCCCGAGCAGATTGATCCAGTTTAGTCACACTGACCCCGAGCCATCCAGTCTTCCCTCACATGTGCCTGAAGGTACATGCCATACCACTCCAAATATTGCCTAGTCTTAAACCTAAGAACCATATTAGTGACTAGTTAATTATAGCCATGCTATATATAAACTTCTTAAAAGTAAAATTAGGACAATTAAATATTAGTTACATCAGCACTTTATTTATTTGCTCTTCTTGCTCTTTATCTTCCTCAGGTAGAATTCAAGTTCTTTTCCCTCTAAAATGTAGCCATCTGCACGGCCACACTGGCCAGGACGTGATGCAATACAAGCTGAAAATATTACACACAATTATTCAAATTGTCATATACAGAACATTATATTGTCAAATTCTCTACTGAAATCAGAGTAACTATGACAAATCACTCCATTGACCATGCCAGTCATAACGACGAAGCATAAATGGTCTAGTGATAGTTTTATCATCACATTAAGAACAAATTTCCATTGCACACTGCAAAATTATTATTTTAACATTCCCCCTATATGTTCAGTTGAGAAAATTGTGGGAATATGGTGGTTACATAGTCATGTACAAGACCCAGCTCTAAAACCCATGGTAATTATACAAAAAAAAAATTACCAAAGAAAAAAGCAATTTAAAAGATTTACAAAAGTAAACACCATTTAAAGTTGTGCATGACAAGAGCTTAAATTTTTTTATAGCTGCATTTCTACTTTCAGTGGATACTCCGTGTAAAAAAAAAAATTGTCAGCATAGGGGTTCAATGTACTGTATTCACTACTGGGATACTTAAATCTGGTTAAAAAAGTAAGGTTGAAGTACTGGTATAATAAAATATTATAATGCACCTGTACCAAACTTCATATTAACCAACAGTGCACCCATTAATTTTTCATGCTGCATGAGAAGATTTTATTCTTAAGAATTGATAGTTTGTATTTAAATGAAACTTTTTGCCTCTTTCCCTATTTTGTATCAGCATAGGAGCCAGGCCCAAACAACTATTTAAATTAAAATTATTTAAAAGTACTACAAGATAAAAGAAATAAATACCAAAATAATAAATATCATAAAAGCTTTGTCAGACTAGGTAAATGCTACAATTAATGAGAATATCAGGCGCTAAACTCCTCCAAATGGCTATTTTGCAGGGAGATGCATCAAGCTATCAGAACTACATCAACTAATACTTAAACATTAATAAAACTTAGTTATGATGCACTGGCATGAGAAATTGCAAACCATGCTTCATCTCATCTTACCAAGAACACGGCCAGTCATGAACTGGTCTTCGAGAGGTCCTTCAACTTTGGCAGTACGCTGACGTTCCTTGTACTTCTTTTCAGTTTTCTTTGACCTTTTCTTGTTAAGGACAGCCTCTTCAGCATCAGTCTGTTAACAGATTGATAAAAGCTTCAACAATACAAACAAAGCTTATTTCAAAATTAAACATTAGAAAGTGTCAGAGTAACTATGACATAACATCAATGATGGCTGCAGTCATTTGACTACATAAACCATCTAGTTAAGTTGTTTTCATCATGTAACATTGGGAAAAACTTCATCTGATAAGTCGGTAAAACTACACAGGTAAAATTTGTACTAATAAGAAAATGAGTTTAGTACAAGGACATCTGACTATAGTTTAAGAAAGTTTGTAATTACAAGAAATTTAAAAACTTTGTCGGATAATCCTAAAACGTGTAGTCCGATTGGTTCAGGAACTGAACATTTAGCAGCAATCTATTTGCGTTAACCAATCCGAGGACTACATCTCCAGCTTTGAAGATATTTTTCCTACAATTTAATCCACATGTTTACAACTCTACACAAAAGGTGTACTAGAAGACAACCAATCTACTTGCAAGTAGCTGAATACAGCCAACATTCTGAGCATGGTTTAAAAAAAAAAAAAATTATACAGGGTAGAAAAGAACTCTGCCCACAGCTGGAAAGCAACATGTAAAGGATCTGGAAATGTCCGACAACCTAACATTTAGTGAGCATAACCAAGCAAATCATCAGCTTGAAAAAGATAAATGTAATATCTACAAAGGACATGAATTTGCATAGTAAAACAACATGCTGGAGTGGACGACATGGTAGGAAATGCAGTATAAAGCCACTGAAGAGTAGATACCATAGGCACAATCAGAAAACACTATGAACATCAGAGGCCCACAGTTCTTCCTCCCAACAGGTACAAAAAATATTGCCAGAACAAGTGGAAGTCAAGAAAAACTGAGTTTTTGGCAAGAATTGTCACTTCAACCAGGCTGTAGTGGAAATGTGGGCTGCTCCAAGCAACAGCCTATTAGACCAAGCTCTCTTAAGCAAAGCCTTGGCCCAGACCAGGCTTGGGAGTAGAAGTCCCAGTACCCCATCCAGGAACTAGAGTACTATCCAAATTTAAATTCCCACTGGTAAATTAAATTACTAGTAGAAAACAAAATAATACAAAACCTTAACAAAATAATTGATATTTAGCATAAAAAAACACCAGAAAGTTCTATACACAAGACAAATAGTACATTAATTGGGAAGACGCTGAACTTATTAAGCTGTATATACTTATATGAAAGCCAATCAATGTTGGCAACTGATGGATTGCATTATGAACAAAACTAATGGGCAAAAATCTGGCAGTGTAAATCTTCCATAATTACCAGTTTAGTAGTCTTCTTGCGTCCAAGAGGAAGTGCATAATGAGCTTCATACCACTGTCTGAAGGGTGCTGCATCAATAACAACAATGGCATTCTTCACAAGAGTTTTGGTCCTTACAAGTTCATTATTACTGGCATTGTACACTACGTCAACAATACGAGTCTTGCGTGTCTGGCCTGTAGAACAAATTTTCATTAAGAAAGCATACTGAAAATTAATTTACCAACAACTACAACCATTACTATACAATAAGACCATTAATTGCTTGATTGGGTTCCTAGAGTTGTTCCGCCTGGCCCAAGGCCAGGCTTTACTTTTGAGTGCTTGGTCCACTAGGCTGTTGCTTTGAGTGGCCCACAAGCCCACATACCCGTCACAGCCCAGTTGGTCTGCCACTTTAAGGTTATCTAGTTTTCTAAATGCTGAGATGATGTTCAACAACCGTGGACCTCTGTTTACAGTGTTTTTGAGTGCTTATGGCACCCCTGCTCTTCACTGGTCCTATTCTGCATTTTCTCAAAACTTGGGCCCTCACACCTATGAGTGAAATTGAAAGGCGTGCAATTATGAAACTGACAGATTGGCAATTTTTTCCTCCAAGATTTGTTTTCATAGTTATTTACTAGAAGCCCGAGGAAGCATGCGAGCCCCATGTACCCGCACAAGTTTTAAATCTTAAACAGTACAGTACATTAAAACATCTCTGACAGTGTCATGCAGCTTAGTGAGAACATTCCTGGCTGTCATGGGTTATAATTATCATCGTATGTTCATCTGCTAGGTATTTTCTTTAAGTTGTCCAGTTCTTACACAATGTATATATGGTTATAATCTATAATATAAGAGATAAAGGCTGGTTTATCCAAAGTTGGAGGCCAGACATTTAGGGGCTAGCCTCACCCAAATTGGCAGACAAAATGATCTGGATGGGGGACAGGATGAGTATAGGCTGCTTGGGATCACCAGAATTCAAAAGTAACAGCATGCTATGGTCACCACTCACACCCAAAAAACTATAATATCCACAATTTGTCCATACTTGCATAAAATATTCAGGGTAATTTTGATCTTTGGCGAGAATTTTTGAAAATGATTTGGACTAGCCAAATCCCCCAACCATATAATGGAGGCCAATTGTAATGCATAGTTAATTGTATACAATTCTTTAACAAGAAAACCTTTCTACAAATCATCTGACCTGAACTAACAAACTACATATGAACCACAAACCAATCCAAAAACTGACATTTTACAGTATTCCACTTAGCAACTGCAAGGAAGGAATGACTGTCCCATTTATCAACAAACAGAACATCAACTTATCATGCTTGAACCATTCAATATAAACCATGGCACTTAAAAGCTACACACCTTCTGAGCCCCATGCAAAGTTGCCAGTATCTAGTCGCAGAGCCCGGTATTTCTTGTTGCCCCCTCGAGTCCGCACAGTATGGATCCTTTGAGGCGCGAGCTACAAGAAAATGCAGAATTAGCATAAAATGGAAAAATAAACAAAGCCACTTAATATAATTAAATATACAGGATCAGAAATTGTACCGTGATAGTGTCTTCATCGGTAACCTACGAGGAAAGTTGATTCATCATGAAAAGTACTACTGTATTTGCATCAAACCATTTATTATTCAGGATTAAATTTTTTGTTTATGAAGAAAGCATTTGAATTTATGCAAAATACAATATAAATGAACAGTCATTTAACCCCTGCATTGCACACCTGTTTCATGTGACAAATTGATGGGGCTGTCGTTTGTTAAAGAATTAACATTACCCGAAAAGTTTTAAAAATTAAATTGACAAAATAGTCAACTTCAACAATTTTAATGCGGCAAAAAACTTTACACTAAAATACTGTCAAATTAAAAAAAAATGTGCACCATCCATGCCTTAAGTGCCTTAAGGTGCAATGGCTATGAAACAGACCAACATGCATCTGCAACCATTTATTTACAAACTCCTTTGCGATACCTCTGTGCCTGCCTTATCACTGCAAAATGAAAATTGGCAAATTCCTTCATCTGCCCCCCCCCCCAAAAAAGATTAATTACTCGAGATCCAGGATACAAGACAGCTTGAAGGTGAAGAAAGATTTATCGGCAAAACTGGTCCTAACCAAAAGCTTTTTCTACCAAGATTGAAAAATTTAAAAGGAACAAATTATACCAAATACAGCAAAACTTTAAACAGTACTATAATTAAATTAATCATAGAAATTTAAAATAGTCTGGTACATGCTGTCACTTATAAAGCAAAACAATGCTGCAATCTTGCCACCACCTACTCATTATCAGAAGCATTCTTCCCTACAATTATCCTCTAATCCACTTGTTATAGTATATCTTACTACTTTGCTATACCTCTATGCCTGCCTATCATTGCAAAATGAATTGGCCAAATCTTACATAATATAGTCTTATGTTATTTAAAATAACTATGCATAAAAAAACCTTGTCAATACATACACTAAAACACCTATAGCATGGGAAACAGTAAAATCAGATTACTGTAGGATCTCTAATTCTGATAACCCAAATAATTCAAATTCACGACGAAGATCACCTTTTATACCTTCTAACCCCCTTCCAATGTGCATCAATCCCGAGGTTGATCTAGCTAGTTATTGATAAACTGCACAAATCAGTTGGGGAAATGTATTGGCCAAGACTTAAAACTCTTGCTAGAATACGAGACTAATCTTACTTAGGCCTCCATTGAACAGATGCCATCTAGAGGGCAGGGGGAGGTTGTGGGCACCCCTTCTGGACGAGAGGGTCTTGGGACTAAGAACAATCACAAGTATGCATGAAGTAACAGCACTGCCATGCAGCTCATGCCCACAGCTTAACAATGAAATACACTTAATTAACTTGTTAAGCATTTGCACCAATAAATGTGAGTACAGTGATGGATGGCCAAGATTCGTCATGGTACTAGGCCTGTGGAATTACGAGGTGAAAAACAATCTGCCGATACAAAAGGTGAAGAGGAACAAGTCAAAATTTGAGATCGTGCAGGACGATTCTTTATCTCCTGCAATTTAAAATGATAAAACAAACTTGTACTGGTGTATGTTAGACAGTTATACATGTTCTCATAAGGATGAAAGTGTTCAACTGGGTTTAAGGCAAATAAGAACATAAGAAAAAAGGCAACTGCAGAAGGCCTCTTGGCCTATACGAAGCAGCTCCTATCTATAAATAAAGAATGGTTCTCTGCTTGTTTGTGCAAATGTAGCTGGTGAGCACAAATTAAAATGATTCGTTATAGGCAAGTGAAAATCCAAGGGCATTTAATAGTATTTGTTAAATGCTGTTAGCAAAATGTTAGTATTTAACACCCTTGACAGCATTTAAGGGTGTCAGGAATACTCTCCCTGTGATTTATAGGGCCCATTTCACAAGTATATCAATGCACTTGAAAAGGGTAAAACCAATAAAAACGAATATATTCAAGGCATGTAATTACAGCCTCATGCAAACCATGTGGGGGCTAGATTGAACTCATGACTGGTTATGTGATTATTACACACTAGAACTGCTTATTCATTCACAATGGTGCATGAAAATGAAGCTCTGTAGATCATTACATAAAGTGTGTACAGTATAAATAATTTTTCTAAGAATATAATTTGGTGTGCATCTTAACAATATGAATATATTTGAGAATTCCAGTGTTCCACATAAAAATTTCAATGACACTATTTAGAAAATTACGTATGCCTGGCTCAGGGTGACAACACTACTAACACTCGTGAATTGTGACATCACAAGATCCTAGCTTCACCATGGCCAGTCACAAATTAATTTTTCAGTTATCAGGAACACACGGGGGCCTCACAGCTGAGTGGACAGTGCTCGGGGGTTGTAGTCCTAAGGACCCGGGTTTGATTCCCAGTGGAGGCGGAAACAAATGGGCAGGATTTCCTTCACCCTGATGGGTCTGTTCACCTAGCAGTAAACAGGTACCTGATAGACAGCTGCTATAGGCTTCTTCCTAGGAATGTGTGCACCCGCATGAGTTAGAAATATATGTAGTAGATATAATAAGAGGGAAAATATTGGTTAGAAAGGCAGCATCCACAAGTTAATAGCTCACTTCTGCAGACAAATAGTAAACACACATTTTCCCATGCTGTAGAGCATTGTCTAGTATAAACGGGTGCAGCACAGGGAATACGCTGAATGGGAATTCGGGTTATGGAGACTGAATAAAAACTCAAATATATTCAATGTTAATATTTGTACATTACCAATAAAAAAGTGATTTTTTTTCATATTTAGATTATCAAGCAGCCAATAAAAACTTTAGCGAGTAATACAAAAATAAGTTAAATGTCTGTTCCAGCTTGTGGCTGGAACAGACATTTATAATGTCTGTTCATACCATTTATAATTGCCATACCTTTGTGTTGGCTGCAGGACGACCAAGCTCAAACTTCCTCTTTTTGCGAGGTTGGAGACGCTTGCCTCCTGTAGCTCGCCTCTTATGCCAATGGTCACGTGAGATACCTAAAACAGAAAAACACATTAAGCACCATCAAAATATAATATTAAAATAACTATTAAACAGCTATGGAAAAATGGTCATCCCCACCTAAGTACAACAATTTTTTTTAATTATTCTGTATGTAGATAAGAAAAATACGGAAATAGGTGAATATTTAGTTTCACTGGGTATAGGCGCTCTAAGTCAGCGTCTCTGACTTCTCAATGCCTGGTGCTCTATTGCTTCCAGATTTATTCAGTTTCATAGATGCTTTTATCACTAGTTTTTCTTTAATTATATCCACAGCTTTTATATCCGTATTTGCTTCATACATGCAAGACCCAGACAATAAATTCAAATGATTGCATTCCACTAATAACATTCATGCTTAACTGCATTTGTACCATAAAATGGTAGCAGGATTTTTTCATGGGTCAAGGGAAACTCCATTACATCTACACAAGACCTATTACAGTATATCCATATTTGCATCACATGTAAAACCCCAGACAATAAATTTTTAAATCTTCATATGATACCCACATTACCCTGTGAATCAACAATTGATAACTTGTCTAACGGTAAAAAAATTCACCCAAGCTTTATCATAGGCATTTAAATTTGCAGCCAGAAATATTTTGCAACATGAAATTATACATAATTTTAACTAACATTCATCAGTCCAGTTAGAACCATGAAACCGAGCAAAATATAAAGGGATCAATGCTTTTCATTACAATATTTTAGCAAGTATGTAATTCTGTCAGTTTTGCAATGCAAGAGCAAAGTTATGGTTATACAGTACAGGACTAACAGGAATAAATAATATTTAAGAAACAATTGGTTACATTGTCGTATATATAATGTAATATGCAATAAAGCAAACCTACTTTACAGCCAAATCACATACTGTAGTTGCACGATTCTGAAAAATCAAATATCAGTATTGTGTAGATATTTAATGTATACTGTACTTTGGATGGGAGATCGCAATGCTTTGACCTAGTTCTATCCATTAAATTAGTCTTCATTTGACTAACTATTTACATCCACATGATGCAATAAGCTTCACACCTGTATGCAATTGATAAGACTTTTGCAATACATTGTGAACAATCTCCAGCACAGTTATCCGAGATAGTGGTAGGGTGCAAAAACCGTGCCTAATTTTTTTCAAGTATTTAATGCGTAAAAACCAGTTCATGGGATACAATATAAAATGTTGGCACTCACAGCACATGGGTACCAGAAACAAAACTACAGTGTGTATTATTTAAATGATTCAAGACATGATCCCCAACCAGAAGGCCAGGTTAGACTCGCCCTTGAGAATACCCATTCACAGAATCATCACACAGTTGTGGCCGCAAGAATAAAAAAAAAAACTCAAGGCACGACAATGTGCACTATATATATAAAAACTTCAATGTCATTGGGTTAAAGAGTACCTTTAACTGCCATAACTAATCCATTTTCCAAATTTTACATCCCCAGGAGCCTTTCTAGGCCTTTTTTTACCTTTATTGAAAACTTGCAGGACATTAATTATTGCACTTATTCAATTCATATATAAATGCAACTTCAGCAAATACAAATAAATATTTTTAAAACGTTAACCCATGAAAGTGATGAATATTTAGAGTTTGTTTACAAATTTTCGAAACTGTGGTAATAAATTGGGCCCAGCGACCATGGGGGCCTACATAAAGTATAGAAACTACCTCCCTTTTAACGTATCAAATACTTTAGAGAAATTGGTTTTATGCTGCGAGTCGAAGTTTTAAATCTAGAGAGACCTCTGCTCTAAAACCTCTGTCCAGGGTACAGCACCTACACACACACTGCTCTAATAACAGTCCGAAATAAGTCTAGTAACAGTTCACCTGCCCGAAACGCTGCGCGTACTAGTGGCTTTACAAGATTGTAAATACTATGCTATGTATTCTAACCCACTGTACCGTCTTGTATATTAAATAAATAAATAAATAAATAAATAAACAGTACACCCACGCGCCCACCCTGGCAAGTCTCAGGCACATTGTCGTTTCATGCCGTTTTGGGCCAGACAACAAGAGTTCGTAACATGTATCAATACCGAGGTTTTGCAAAATACCTTCCACCAAATTCCCTCAATTCAAAGATTAATAGTAATACCTTTAAGCTAACGTCTGCATTAAACACTTAATGCACCAAAATATTGCTAAATACAAGATTAAAACCGGCAAAATAAATTCATGTCAAGAGGAGCAGCCACACTACTTTACAGAAACATTTCTTCTATTATTTCCAATCTATAAACGCTTACAATTGTTTTGTCACCGCTGCCGTATATCTCGACGTAACGTTAGCACACACAAAGATCACATGGTTGACGGATGACGGGCAAACGTGGAGATATATGAGAGCCATCCCGCAGTACTCACCCATGGCGGCGTATGGTGGGTAAAGGAGAGGCCGGAGCGGCTGCTCTCCACAACACACTCCTCACACAACTGCCTCGCGCACTGCGCAAGTGTTCCCGCTTCATCTATCCACCTAATAATAATATTATTATTATAATAAAAATAATTATAATAATGATCATAATAACAATAATGTAGCTTACTTATAAAAATAAATCTGTAAGCTCATTAAGAGAATCCTAAAGGAGGGAATTATTCACTTTTTTTATTCACAACCTAAGGTTTACCCAGTAATCTTCCTTAGTCTATATGAAAGATTACACAGTGTAGATAAAACTAGCTATAAGTTCATCTAATACCGTATTCAAATCTTACAGGATGGTTAGTCATAAATGGAATCAGGGGAGAAAATACCTGCCTCAATACAAAAATATATTAACTTTGACTAAATAATAACTTATTCCCCATCTCCCAGTGTACAATCTAATACAATTAACGCAACATATAGTTTTGTGAACAATAGATCCTGCCTTACAAATTTGCTCACATTTCTGGAAACTGTAACCAGCTATTCAGACAACGGACTTCCAGGAGGCGTAGTATACAGTATATGGACTTTGGGAAAGCTTTTGATAAGGTACCACATGAAAAACTGGCAAGGAAAGTACAAGCACATGGAAAAAAAGAGTAGATTACTAGAATGGATAAAACAATGGTTAAAACAAAGAAAGTAAAGGGTCCTCCTTCACGGAAATTTATCCGAATTAACCCGAGAGTCACTATTTCTCTAATTTATTGAGATTGAGATATATACAAGAGTTGTTACATTCTTGTACAGCCACTAGTACGCGTAGCGTTTCGGGCAGGTCCCTGGAATACGATCCCCTGCCGCGAAGAATCGTTTTTTCATCCAAGTACACATTTTACTGTTGCGTTAAACAGAGGCTACAGTTAAGGAATTGCGCCCAGTAAATCCTCCCCGGCCAGGATACGAACCCATGACATAGCGCTCGCGGAACGCCAGGCGAGTGTCTTACCACTACACCACGGAGACTGTTTTAATGTAATGTAATGGCCTCAACAAGGACAGGAAGTTTGTTAAAATATCTCCCCATTTGTCCTTATGACTTTTTCAAGCTGGATTTTAAAACTCAACGTGTTTTAGCAGTTACAGCTTCGGCGGGTAGGCAGTTCCATGGGTTTATAACCTTATTGGTGTAAAAGCATCTCCTGTTTTTTGTCCTACATTAATGTCTTTCTGATGATGAGGTCTACATGCTTGGATACAATATATTACAGCCCCGCTCCTGTGCCAGGTGCAACAACAACAACAGGATGGAATTATTTTAGGAAGGCGTTAAGCCATTGCGACTATATAGCACTTGGAAGAAGTAAGGATAAGTATTTGGGATGGGGCGGAGGGAAGGAATGGTGCCCAACCACTTAGACGGTCGGGGATTGAACGCCGCCCTGCATGAAGTGAGACCGTCGCTCTACTGTCCAGCTCAAGTGGTTCTAGGATACAATATTCCAAGTGGGTTGTTGTTGTTGTAGTTTTAAATCCAGCTCTTTAGATTTAGATTCAGTTGTTTTAGACTCTGGTTTCCCTTCAAAACGCATAATCCAAATGCCACCAAAGATACAGTTGAATAACTACCTTCTTTTCCTTAAAGTCAAAGGTAAGATTGATTATCCCAAGGGTTTGGTTAGCTTTTTTTTATTGCTGTTCCTATTTATACGAGAAATTACATTGGGTTGTGAGAGTAGATACATTGGTGAATGTTACATTCTTGCAAAGCCACTAACACGCATATAGCGCTTCCGGTATGTCCTAGCTTAAGCTAGCAATGAACGTAATAATAGGTACATTGTAACAGAATTTGAACTTCGCATAATAACTATATTTTAAAGTAATAGATTATACTGATGAAATTGCACGTCATAAGTGCTAAATTTGGTGTGTTAAACACAAGATAAAGTGTGAGTTAGTAGCACGAGATGGGAAATTATGAGAATGAAATCAATACTTTTTGGACGTGCGGGTGAAACAAACACCATAGGCGATATAAAATTGTATTACTTTTAAATATTAATAATACAATATTTGCAACTCCTAGTTGCATGGAATTTTGCGCACGATGCGCCCTTCGACGCATCACAGCCATTTTTGGTTCTATTTTTAAATAAAGTGTAAGTTGGATTTTTTTATTCATTAGGGAGTGAGTTCCATTTACCGGGTCCTTTAATTTGCATGGAGTGATGCACTTATGTATAAGTGCAGCTGTATGTTTGTACTGAGGCTTCGGAATCTCCTCAGTTTTCCTAATGCTACTTTTGCTTTATTTAGTCTGTCCTTTACGTGAATTTTTATCCCCTGTTCTATTGATCACATGAGTCCCAGTATTTTACCTACATCCGCATATTGGATCGAGTGGTTGTGAAGGATAATGGGGTCTGGGTTTCTTTTTGCAATGTATATTATAGGGAACTTTTGTTTATTTGTGTTTATTTTCCTTTGCCTCTTAAAGTTATTTATGAATTCAATTGCTGCCTTGGTCTTGTTGGCTAGCATCGGCTTTGATAGTCCTTGGCATATTATTGGGGTGACATCGTCAGCGTATGTGATGTATTCTCCATATTGGGATTGGGGCAGGTCAGCTGTATATATGTTGAATAGAGTGGGAGAGAGGCAGCTTCCTTGTGGTACTCCACTTTTCAGTTCTATTATGTCACCCCAAGTAACTACCAATATTAAGCATAGCAGTTCTGTTGTCTATAAAGCTGCAGAGCGTAGCCGTAAATCTTTGTGGGAGTCCTAGCTCAGATATCTTACCTAAGTAAAATGAGTAGTGAGTACTCATATGATTGAACTTAAGTGAGTACTTAAGGTTTTAATTTAACACGGGAGACATCTCCCGTCATGCAGGGTGCAGTCGCACCTCCACAGATCTCCAGTATCAGCTCTTGATACTGGTAATGGCTCAAAAGGGCCACCACTTAGGGCTATTCATGCCCGTGCCACCTTTTGGGTGGCTTAATCTTCATCAATCAACCCATCTTTAATTTAAAAGATCATAGCTATAGGTTTGTGTCCGAGCTCATGAAATTAAACCGGGATTACAAAGCATAAATATTTACTACTTGTGTCTGTAGGATCGAGCTATTAGCTCTTGGCTTTTCTAATCAATCTATTTTTGTTTTATTATATCTACTACATATATATTTCTCTCTAACTTATGCATAGTATGTGAAGAGTTAGCTATACGATAAAATAGTATCCCATCTCACAGCAGATAATCATACATGGAATCTGGAGAAAACGCGAGAGGCGAATGGAAGTTACTAGCCTGTACTAGTATTAGAGTGAAATTACCTGCCATTAGTCATATCTAAATCAATTACAATGCCACACTGTCTGATGAATGTTTTACACTGTCCGTCCATAAGATGCTCAGTTATAAAGTTATCACAATTCTTTATAATAGAGCTTTCTGACTCAAATTGCTAGCTGAGGTCGTCACGCTTTCGTTCGGTGTAGAAAACAATTGTCAGAACAGTTCGCTCCGGTGAAGACCGTGTCTCGGTCGGTTGTCAAACTTGTCCAAAGGTAAACACTTGCTTATGTGAAATATGGAGGATACAGAGTATACATGAGCGATTTTATATTAGTTTGAATACTAAAACGGGAATTAACTTACTAGTGGTGTGATGAAGCTTTGTATTTTTAGGAATAATTGTATAAGTTACTCTCTTGGGGTTTGAGTGGGCGTTCTCAGGCCAGAGAAGAGTGGAGGTCATTTCTGTGATACGTTTTTGTGTTGCGTTTTATCTACCCCATATTGTAAAATGCTCTGTGCTTTCTCAGGATTTTTTTTTAAATCGTAAAAATTGAATCCAAGTCTAACCAAACAACTGTGGATACGTCTGTTACAGTAGTAGAATATAAGCGACTGATGACATCTAATACTCACAGATATAGACGCTTTATTATTGTAAGGAATATCTGATTTAACTCCCAGTACAGCTGTAAACAGTATGTGGAACCCAAGGGTTTGATGCAGCAATGGCCAGCATAGTCACTTCACAACTAAGCTGACCTTATGTTAAATTTTTGCACCAGGATATGGACACTTGAGCAATCTTAATTTAACCTGATGCCTCTGTCCACCTAGCAATAAATAGGTATTTGGGAGTTAGGCAACTGTTGAACAAATCCACAAGGGCTGTGACGAGGATTCAAACCTGCGTACAAGAGCATCCCAGAAGCTGCCTTAATCGACTGAGGTACAACATGGTCGTAGCGTTATTTGTTCATTTGATGCATCACGCAATTGTGATTTCTGTGTGTAGGCAATTGTTGTGGGTTTCATGGTGGGGAAGGTCATTGGTAGATGGGCTAGGGGGACTCCGATAATCCTAATTTTCCCAAGGGCCACCATCTCGCTAGTGACAGGGTATCCAAGTCTGATGCGATGTAAGTGTATTTCTGTTGTTCTACTGCTCCCTTTCATCAAACTAAGTGGTTCGGAGTTGGTTGAATTCTTGTACCAACTCACAGATCCTTATGAAATCTAAAAGCTAGTGGCCTGACGAGGACACGAAGCCAGTGACTTTCCAAAGGTCTCCCCCATTGCTCCAGAGGATTCTATCGAGTTGAATTTCATGTTACAGTACTGTAGAGCAGTGTTTTGGCATTTATGGTTTTGTTGGGTAGGCAGTTCCATGGGTAAAGTACTGTACATTTTTTTTTTATATGTAAGTGCCTTGACTTTTATAATAATCTGCAGAGGAACTGGAGTGATCATGTGATGGCCACAGAGGCAAGAGAAGCTGCACCTCCGGTCAACAGTAGCTTCAGCTTCATTGATCCAGAAGAGCAGTGGTTGCGGCGGAGGCTGCCTCGCCATTTGCCTAAGCGGCCTAATGATATATATGTGAATAGTAACTCCAACATTAAGGTAAGATATGTGTATTTTACTTCAATGCTAAAATAATCTCTCAGAATCTGTGTGAGGGCTCTTTAACTACTACTGCGACTGCAACTGCTTGCAACAACACTAACCCCACCGGTGGGTGCGATGTAGACTGTCAGTAGTGGTAATGCCCATGTTCACTTGGCTGTAAATATGTACCCAGGAGGGAGTTAGTTTGTTGTTGGGTTACATCCTGGGGAGGTTTAGTAATTCAACTTTGGGGTGGACCTTGATACTGTATAAGCCTAACATATATAAGCACACTGCCTGCCTGTCCCCCAAAACAATGAATTGCTTATTATTATATTGTTTGTACATGAAAAGTTACACTGGAACTGTAAAACTGTTCAACTGTGTTATCCAATGCAGTACATTTACATGTAAATTACATTTACATTTACATGTACATGTATGTACAACTGTGTTATCCAATGCCACACAAAGTATGTGCTGCCAATATTAGTACTATACATATTTAGCAACATTATTTGTCACTGATCAAGTTCATGATTATATTTAGATTCTCGAGAACTATCACTGATAATTAATTTTGTTATACAGGTACCTGTAATGCTTGTACAGTACTATATTTTGTTGTATTTTTTCCAGGGACAAGAGGTGCGTGGTATGAGCTTGCTAAATGAGTCAGGCTGGGTGGTAGTTCATGGTCTTGGATCAGCTGTGCCCTATGCCATTAATCTGGCTCTCACTCTGCAAGCTGCTGTTCGTACTCCCACTACACTCCATACCAATACATCTTCAGTATATCTCAATGGTTAAGTTTTAAAAATATATACAATTTATTTATTTACATGAAGAGGATATACTTTTGTCACAAATGAACCAAAAAGTCTAGCTGTTAAATATTTCTTTTAAGAGAATATGCAAGTTGTAAAGTACTGCACTGTATTCACTTTCACTGATGACCCATGTTGCTGCTTATATGGAATAGAGATTTTTAAGGTTAAGGTGTAAATAGAGATCAGGTTTGCCTTATTGCTTAACTGTTGAAAAATGTGGAATGTAAGATGTGTACTGTATTATTGTAGTATTGTACAGTACATTTATACAAATCATTTTCAACATAAAGAAATTCAATACTGTACCTTTACAGCTTTTGAACAGCAATTTTACAAGCTAATTTGCATAGACTATAAAAGTACATTTAACCTGTTCAATGAGATAAAATACTAATGAGAGCCTGAGAAAAGAAGAAATACATAGTAATAATGATATTCTAGAATCTAATTCTATCAGTTAAATATTATTGGCACTTGGCTCTACTATATTAGTATTGCAGACAAACTGTGCTAATTAGTGGGGGAAGGGGCAGGAGAAAATACCCTTGAATGGTAATTTGTCAAATTGTATCACTACAGAATTGAGAAATATTTCATTGGTAGTGTTGGTTTCTATTTCTAGTCATAATGCAGATACAAAGAGAAAATATCAGGGCACTCCTAATATAGTCATTAATAACAGCATAGATGAGAATTAAAATATAGAGGATTTATGAAAACTTGATTTAGGATAATGTCCATGTTGCTACTGTTTACTATTTTCATAAATTTTAGTTACTACTTTGATACTGAGCTTGAGTTCTTTGCTAGGTAGGACAGGGCCTGCCACATGGTTTACTGTATCCTATTGTTCGTGTGATTTCTGATTTTTATCTGTTAATGGCACCATTTAAGTACCTTATACTGACTTCTTCCTCTGATAGATCTCCACATTGCACTTTAATATGTAAATTATATAAATCAGTAGGTTTAAATAGTTTACAAACAAAGCAATTTCCTAAAAATATACCACTGATTAACCAAATACTTCTTGCCTGCAGGTAGTGAGAAAGAGTAAGTATTGACATGCAACATCAAATTGCTTTATATTTGGCAGTATCCACTTATCCTCTTTTTTTCTTTAAATTAATGATTTTCAGTGACATCACTCGATGATTTTAAAACTTGTATATGACATTCCTAATGTTGAGTACACAATGGATCATCTTGGATCACTGATTTATTAAATCTATTTTTTCCAGTGTCTCTCAATTTCTTTTAGTGTTCCCGATTATTATCTGACAATTTAAATTTCAACAGACTTTATTAAAGCTACGATGATTGAATTTGTTTTCAAAGGAAAGCCCTTAGTGGCTCCCAGAAGCTTTATCGCTGATATAGTTACCCAATAATTAGGCACACTGGTCATAGAAGTCTTGTTGGCCTACTGGAGACCAGAGCCAGAAACAGGCCCCCCTTGAAGAAGCACAGAGTGCACGGGGATTGTTGCAATCACCCTCGCCTAGACAGCAGACAAAACAATACAAACAATTGCTTGGTTCATGAAACGAAGCACTGAAACAGCCAACAGATGCACAAAAAAATTCTTCAAAAATGAAGTGTTCATTCAAAACGGTACAAAATACCCATTCCATCATGCATGCACCCAGCCACCAAGCGGGAGCATGGCAATTAAGCCAGCGTCCCACATACAATCTTGTTGCTGATGTGTAAGGGTTAAAATCTTACCTTCACTAGCTGTCAGTTATCCAAGTGTTGCTGCTTCTCCAAGATAAGTGCTGGTCATGTTTAGGACTCCATCATGTGAGAGCCTTTTTGTTAGCATATTATTCCGTTTTAGTGTTTTGCTTTCAGTGTGTTTTCAAGCCACATTTTTAGTAAAATTAGCATTATTTGTGCTTGGGACTGCATATGTCTTAGGCCTCCTTTCCTTAGGTGCTCTTTTAACACCTAAAAGGAAGCCCTGGTTTCCGGATCTTTTAGCCCGGTGTCCGAACCCGGGCATTTTTCTGCAAGTTCGCCACTTTCAGCAGATCGGTCTGGTGACATAACTTCCTGGTTTAACCTTCGCCTCCATCTTCACGTCTAGAATTTCTGATACAGGTTTACCACCATTTATATGGTTATCTTATCTTGAGGTTATCTTGAGATGATTTCGGGGCTTTAGTGTCCCCGCGGCCCGGTCCTTGACCAGGCCTCCACCCCCAGGAAGCAGCCTGTGACAGCTGACTAACTCCCAGGTACCTATTTACTGCTAGGTAACAGGGGCATTCAGGGTGAAAGAAACTTTGCCCATTTGTTTCTGCCTCGTGCGGGAATCGAACCCGCGCCACAGAATTACGAGTCCTGTGCGCTATCCACCAGGCTACGAGGCCCCCTGGTGCACAGATGGCTGATTTGTTTGTGTCCCACGTGTGTCTTTTGTCAAGGGTGACAGTATGAATTTTCATTGCTCTCCTTTCATGTTTCTTGAGTCGGTTTCTTAGGTTTTTCCTTTTTGTCCTAGTTTGTTGATCGGCACCTCATGCCTAATGTGCAGCTTTGGTGGAGTCGCTTTTATTGGTGTTTGGCATTGATACTTCCTTCATTTCGCAAGTTGTCTCCACCTTGCTTTCACCTCTGGTCGGTTCCTGCTTCCCCTGAGCCTTCTTGGTCTCTAGATTGGGTGTTGGTATTTCCAGAGTGGAAATGTCACATTTAACATGTGCACAGTGCAGATATTAATGTTATATCTTAGAGAAATATGTGTTTATTAACTAAATTAATATTTATTGCTTCATGTAGATGCTCATGGATATTTATTATGTTATCTTATTCTTCCCCAGATGATATAGAACCCTCGCTGGATGGAGTAGACCATAATTACCACTCTAAGGGTTGTGCAGCAGTGCACATCAAAATTTCCCTTCAGCAAAGTAATGGTAAAGAAAATTGTACCACAAAAGATCCAAACAGATTGGTGAAAGGAAGCTAGTTTGTATTAAATACCGTATTGTCAATACAGTACTTTGTTACTTGGTGGTTACCAGTTTTGCATGGTAATTCTCTTTCTGAAATTATATAAAGTTTTGATAAATATAAAAATTCAAGTGAATGTATTGTCCACAGTTTATGTCGATGAAGAGCAGTTTTGTAATGTATTCAGGAATTAAATAAGGCTAAATTATTAAAATGTTTTCTACTTAAAGCTTTTTACATAAAGATGTTGAAAATAAAAGTGAAAATATTTTTGGGTATGAGAAATAGGTAACATACTATTGTTCAGTACAATACTTGTGAAGATGCTTTGGACCCTGAATCGGTAAACATTATCATTTCTTGATACGAGACATTATATAAGCAAGGATGTTTTTCAGTCTGCGCGAGTTAACCCTGTGGCTTGGAGTAACTATATTAGAGGTAAGAAATATTGATTTAAAAGTATTGTATGTTATGTATGCTTAACAGATATAGTATAGTAAGATAAAGTTCTGATGTTTAAGAATTTTCCAGAGAGGACAAGGTATCAGGTAAATAGTTAATGTTCCAACTTCAAAACAAATTTTTACAATTAACGAATTAAAAACAAATGTTATAGATAAAAAGACTAGAGATAAAATGAAAGAACTACAATGAATGCCTACCCAGTTACTGCTTAGAGCTTAAAGTTATCCCATAAAAAAAGAATGGTCTATCGGAGGAATGTACTATTGAATGTAAGACGAGAGGCGTTAATGTTAAATCGTTTCTTTGTTTATTATAAATGCAAGCCTTTATGATTAATCCTTACTTTCAGGTGTTTGTCTGGCTCACAGCACTACTAGTGACACTAGTACTGGTGGTCCTTAGAGTTGAAGGAGTTATGCCCACAGTGAGCTGGTGGGTCGTATTATCACCAATGTTCATTGCCGACGCACTCAACACCTACTTCTGTGTCATAGTTCTTATTCGAATGTACTTGGATGGCGTTTTAAAGCCTGCAGCTTTAAGAGCTCTATGGAGTTTTTCTGTGCTAACACTTGGGTTTACTTTTAAATTTCTTTTGTGTAGAAAATTAATGGAACCCTCTCAGCTTGAATATTCAGCAGTAATGTCTCCTGTGTTTGTCCTCCTGCAATTGATATTAATAAGAGCTTGTCATCTTAACTGAATATTTAGAAAAGGACAATAGGTTTCAGAAGGATGCATTGGCAATTTTAATTATTGCCGTTTTGAGAGATCAACGTTCTGAACAGTTTATTAGTAATGTTGGAAATATAATTTTTACTTTAGTCTTGTAGATTTTCTTAACATAATATTTTGGCTTATCAAGTGATTAGTTGTTTAATATTGTACAAGGAAAAATAAGAATCTGAATATACTGTAATATAATTCCAAAGGTTTATTCATCTATTTAAATCTGTCAAATTAACAAGATTTTCATTATTACAGAACACTATACAAACACATCTATACAACTTTGTACGCTGAAGAAATTACACAATGTAAAGTAGTTTACTACAGTATCAGTAGAGCATGACTGATCACCCAAAACATCTACAATCCTATCAGATTGCACCTTTTACAACCTTAGGATAACTTTGCAGGGTTTTTCTTCTTTTTTTTTTTCTTTTTTTTTATCAATCTTAGTAGAGGCCAGAACAGTGAGGGCCAGTTGCTGGGTATAATCTATAAAACCCAGCAACTTATTGCCACGTATAAGGTAATGGCATTAAATATTCAAAACTACATTAATTTTAACATTTACCAAGCAAGTCGCCTAACATTATCAATCTCAGTACTGTACTGTAAAACTACATAATAAAGATAAACAAATGTTTAACCTTTTGTATCACATTCTACCCACTCTTCAGGATTAATATCAAATTCCTTCATTTTTGCATCAATACCCCACCAGGTACCAAAGAAGCCCACATCCATTATTCGCTCATGAAAAGTCAAATATTGTGGGGTGAGATATTCACACTGACTCTTGAACACCCCACAAACCTTAGAATAGTTGTCCACCCAGAGGAGGGAGCAAAATCCTAGGCTTAATCTGAAATGGAGAAAGTGTACATAAATAAACAGATGTGATGGAAATACAGTAGATGCAAAACTACTTTACATTAGAATCCTCAGTACACTTTTAATTCCCTCCTCTGTCCACCCAGAGGAGGGAGCAAAATCC
This sequence comes from Procambarus clarkii, assembly GCF_040958095.1. Lineage (NCBI taxonomy): Eukaryota > Metazoa > Arthropoda > Malacostraca > Decapoda > Cambaridae > Procambarus > Procambarus clarkii. The sequence goes on from NC_091170.1 coordinate 35,367,699, forward strand.
TAGGCTTAATCTGAAATGGAGAAAGTGTACATAAATAAACAGATTTGATGGAAATACAGTAGATGCAAAACCACTTTACATTAGAATCCTCAGTACACTTTTAATTTTGACAATGATGACTGTGTGAAACTGCAAAATCAATTTTAGTATCTGCAAGTACACATATAAAAGAATTCTTATACTGAAGTTACCAGAGGAAACGCAAATAATTTATAGACAACTAAAATTAAATGATGAAGGGAAGGCTAATATCAGAGAAAAAGATAGTTTAAATGACAAATAATATTTGTGATTCTACATCAATCATTGGTTTACTCATTGTGATAATACAGCCTAACTTCCTTAAATATGCTTGTTAACAATTTTATATGCTGATGATTAAAATGCATTATTTGATCTAAATATTCATGTACTGTATTCGTCGTTATTATGTACAATTTATAATAAATACACTTTTGTCTTTGCTAATTCTCTAGTCTAGAGATTAGATGAAACATTTTGACACCAAATTTATAGTTATAACTTGGGAAAACACACAGTACTAATTGTAAACAGTTTCACATCACTGAGTGGCCTATCAGCAGCCCTGGGAACCCAGAATGTTTACAGTCAAGAATGAGCAGACAGGCCTTACCGCCAGTGTTAAAAGGCAACACCAATATGGCTCGGCACCTAGTAAAACTCTGTCATGTATCTGCTAAAGCTGAGAAACAACTAATATTCATATTTATCAAAAAACAATGAGAAGGGAAAAAGACTACAGTCACTAATCCTTTTGCAGTTACAAACTTAAACAGCTAGTACAAATGGTATTGTCTAAATATATATGCTGAAATTGAGAACAACCTGGTATAGTCTCATTACCATTCCCTCTCGCTAATACTTGTACACACACAATGGAAGATTTCAAGATATAGTATTTCTTGTTTTTACATTATTAAGCTGCTTACAACAGAACCCTACAAATTTGTAATTTGCAGAGGGCACCAACAGCCAAGCTATGGATGTTGATGTAATGTACTGTTGGGTCAGGGGCACTGCTACATATAAAATAAAATTATCTCTGCTTTCATCCAATCGCGAATGCATCGATTTGCTAACATTTAAACAGTTCATTTAATTTCAGTGACTTTTTTACCTCTACTTTAAATTGTAAATAACACATCCTTCTATTCTGTGTGCAATTTTGCACCTTGCAGACATACATACCAATAACAATGCAATAAAATTTATATAAAGGATTATAATAGAGTCAAGTTACTTGAAGTACTCAGAATTCAGATAAAACAGCCATAAAGAGTGTCCTGACATTCACCTTCTCACCAATCCATGATTGTAGCAGTCTACCATATAGTTGAAATGAGCATCTACTTCTTTGTTCCTAATCTTGTCACTTAACATGGCTGATTCATTCATGTATTTTTGAAGAGTATCTTGAAAATCCATCTTGTTTGGATTTGTTTTTACAGCACATATATATCCAGCTATTACTGGAATAGTGAAATAAATAGATTTTTAAATATTTAACAAGATTGATCATTACAAGTACATTACTAAACAAAATCCTACACATAGTACAGTATTATGAAAGGAATTTTTTGGAAGAATATAAGTTGTTAATTAGTAAATACCAAATAGTCAGTGGTAATGTTCAACCTAAGAAAATAGTTGTGAGGATGACGATAAAGGAAAAACAAGAGATCATTCATAGTGAGACAATGTGATGCCTCACTACAGACAAGTGTTAAAACATAGGGAAAAACAAGTGTCTATAGATAGATTCTTAGTAAGACAAGCAAGCAGCGAGCCACAACCAGGTCCTAGTGGTATGCCTGCAAAACGTAAGAGAAAGAGAGAGAGAAAGTACCCCAGAAATGTCATCACTGATGTTATAATGGAAAGAGACTCCCATTCCAAATACTAACACCTCTCCTCATTCCCTCTTCCTCACTGTCCTCCATACGCCAACAAGTCCTCAATAAAGGTAAGGTACCTAAGAGTATTATTCTGTATAAAATGTATTTTTTTATTAATATATTTGGGGGTGTGAAACAGATTAATTCAATTTACATTATTTCTTATGGGAAAATTTGTTTTGGTTTTCGTACCATCTTTGGGAACGGATTAACTATGAAAACTGAGGTACCCCTGTAGAGGAATCAGCTAACCTCCAATCTAATGTAAATCAGATCTTTTAATGGGCCACAGATAACATGATGTTTAATGTTATGCAGAAATAAAAATACAAAAATGGAAACTACATATAAAATGCAGTCAAATCACACTATAGAATGAAAAAGCAATGTGAAGGCTCTGGGAGTAATCATGTCGGAAGACCTTACCTCTGAGGAACACAATAAAGTAGCTGTTATGACTTTTTTTTTTTTTTTGAGATATATACAAGAGTTGTTACATTCTTGTACTGCAAGACTGCAAGAAAAATGATATGTTGGATACCAAGAATCTTTCAAACAAGGAATGCTATACCAATGATGATACCTTTCAAAACACTAGTGCTCTCTAGGGTGGAATATTGTTGCACAATAACAGCCCTTTCAAAGCTGGAGAAAATGCTGACCTGGAAGATGTGCAAAGATCCTTACCTACTAGAATCTACTCTATAAAACATTTAAATTATTGTGACCGATTAAAATTGTAAAATCGGTATTCTCTAGAGCACAGGTAGGCGATACATTATAATTTAAACCTGGAAATATTAGAGGGACTGGTTCCAAATCTGCATATGGAAATAACATAACATGAGACCAGAAGGCATAGCAGGATGTACAAAATTGCCCCCATTGAAAAGCAGAGATGCAATAAGCACAATGAGAGAGAACTCAATCAACATAAAAAAAAGGCCCAAGACTTTTCTACCCTCTCCCTCGCTGGCCTCATGGTGTTAATGAGAGAACACAATAAACAACTCATGAGAGAACACAATAAACAACTCCAAAGGATACCTGATCAACCAGGCTGTGATTCATACATCAGACTGCAAGAAGCCATATCCAACAGCCTGGTTGACTGGACCACAACCAGGAGGACTGGTCAGAGACCAGGTCCCATGGACGTTGATACTCTGAATCATACAAGGTAACCACAAGGTAAGGTGCCCCGTCACTATGCTCAGTCCTGCGCATGTTAATCTATGAACCTTAAATATGGAAGCAGCAATGGTGGAGCTGAGAAAGATATCCTGTACAGGCACTAGTGTGAAACCAACTACAGTATATTTCTTAACTTCTCCAGCCTTTAAGTTTGCTTGCATAAAGTTGTATCCTAAGCTTTATTAACATTGAACATTTAGTTAATTCTGTCATGTAACAACTTTGCTCTCAATTTCTTTATTTGTATTTTTAACTTTGTACATTATTGTCACGCAAATGACTTACTTGATAAATATGTGGCTGCTTTAAGTGGTTGTCTTCGTGAGTCTACAATTACATCTTGAACCATTTCTTTATAGTCTTGAGCAACTGATGCCCAGTAGTTACCTGTAAGAGAAAAGACTACAATCAGACCTCAAGATACAAACAAAAAATAGATATCAGAGTTTACTCACAAATTCTTAGTGTAATAAAAATAAGATTGAATGGTTGAACACACATTCTGGCAAAATCTTAAATTTGCTGAACTTTTGTTGTATCATTTCCTATGAGGATGGTGGCAATTGGCAGTGTCACTCAGTGATAATCCAAGGGGGGGGGGGGAAGGGGGGTCACAGGTGAAAGGTTCCAGGTTTAATAATATGGTAGGAAAGAAGCATTTTGTCGGTGATTCCTTCCACTTGATACCTCTGTTTATCTAGTGATAAATTTCAAAATCCAGCTCGTTAAAATCATCAGGGCAAATGGGGAGATCTTTGACAAGCTGCCAGCTTCCTGTTCTCATTGAGGCCACTAGAGGGATAGTAGCTTTGAGGTAAATTCAAGTAAACATGTAGGTGGGTTGTATCCTTATGGCAGCTTTGAGCTTTGTAACTACTTTGTACACTCACAAATATTTAAAGGTATTCTTGTACTCTACCCAAGGGTCCGTCTAATTATCCAAAACTACCCAAACTTACTCGAAGCTACACAAAGCTTCCTAGCGTTACGTTAGTAATGAATAAATATGATATATTCATTTATTATAATGTTGGTGCTGAATGTAGATCATGAAAAACATATTTTTACTCTGAAAAAGTATCACTTTATAACGAAATTAGACAAAAATAAGAAGCTGGTGACTCCAAAGCAAGTCGGCGGTCCAAGCGACGATGTTTGGTGGTATATCAGCCTCCTGTACCTATCTAACCTAACCAACCTACCCAAACATAACCTAACTAAACCTAACCTATCCAAACATAACTTAATATAACCTCTAGGCAACAATACATCTTGAATAATATGTTCATCTTGCGTAAGTCGCTCCACAACATTGTCACTTGGATCATCGACTTCCTATGGCCTCTTATGCCACTTAGTTTTGTCTAATTTCCATATAAATTTATATTATTTCGGAGTAAAAATGTTTTTTTCATGTTCTACATTCAACACCAATAATATTGTGAGTAAATATATCATTTCTTCATTACTTACGTAATGCTAGGAAACTTTGGGTAGCTTTGAGTAAACTTGGGTAGCTTTGGGTAATTAGTCGAACCGTTACCCAGTTTGCTAGCAAGACTAGTAGACTAAGACTCGTATCTCATTTTCTAACAGATTCTCATGTATGACTAACCACCCTGTGAGATGAAACTATTAAATAGAGCTGATAGCTAGCTCTTGATCCGTACTCTGTAATCCAGCATAAAGAACAGTGTAGCAGTACATGGATGTTTACTTGAATCTCCTAATACAAAATTAGGATGGGAAGCCAAAACGCCACTTTCGTGAGGAGATCTGTCAATGATCTTTAACTTTAAAATTACGTAACATACCCCACTTCTCTATGGAACCGCCTTTAAATTTTGAGGGAAGCTTGATTTTCCATGGTGTTTTTAATGCTAAGGAGGACATGGATCTCGCGGGGCCGGCCATGTCTGTGTTTACACACACAGCTGCTCGGTGCTCACTCAGTCCCAACTAAGAATCCTTCCCATCTTGAGATGGGATTTTTTATTTTTATTTATTTTTAATTTATTTAATGATCTACAAATAATATAAATACATATTATTTATTTATATACAAGAAGGTACAATGGGTTGTGAAAGTACATGTTATGCTGATTCAGTGGACCATTCTTATACAGCCACTATTTTATTATTTTTTTTTATTTATATACAAGAAGGTACATTGGGTTTATTTGAGTACAGAGAATTGAAGTTTTACATTCTTGTAAAGCCACTAGCACGCATATAGCGTTTCGGGCAGATCCTTAATCTAATATATAATTTTAAGAAGGTAATTTCTAACAAAATTAAAACATTTTACAGGTACATTGTAAGAAAGTATACAAATACCAGTACATTGTAAGAAAGTACAAAAAATCATTGTAAGAAGGTATATAGCGTGTATACAAGTGTTTTGAGTTAATTTTTTTGTTTAGGTTAGTTTATTTATTATACACCAAATACCCATCCTGTGGAAAGTGTTACAGAGGTACATAATAGGCTGTGGATGGCGGGCGGTGTGCAGAATAAATATATCAATTGTGACACTAGCTCTCCACATATGTCAGTTGCTTAATTTAGAAACTGTACTTGTGGTCGATCTCGAGCCCATTGTGATGTGACGATATGTATTGAATTTTGTAACTAGCTCATCAAGATTGTAACTTGTTTAGCTAAATGAATTGTTGGATTCAGTCTCTGAGCCCATTATGTGCCTCTGTAACCCTTCCCACTACCGCCCACAAGATGGGTATGGGGTGTATAACAAATGAACTAAATTAAACTGTCATTGATGTATATGACAAAAAGGGTTAGCCCCAAAATGGACCCTTGAGGTACCCCTCTCGCCATTATCTAATTCTATAATGAAAATACTAATAACCATACTTGGGTTACAAAGTCAATTTCCAAACCAAATAATGTAGTAGGAATCCGATTGGATTTCTACGAAGGCCGAAGTCTGGATACCTTTGGATTCTGCTGTGAAATTAGCCATATGTTAATAATAATTAAACACTAACTTACTACAGTATATTTATTTTTACATAAATATGTAAAAAATACGCTATTAATTATTTTAAATATATACACGTCTATGTTATCATCATAAATATGCTGTGGAAATAGCTGTGGAGAGAACGTTTGTTGACACATGTATACAAACCCCAGAACAGTCAAGAGATTTTAGGCGAAATTGAGCTAACTCTCATTTATTTAACAACCTACTTGTTAAGCTGCCTTACATCATGGCGACGAACACAGAGAAGAGAAGACAACTTGATGATGAGATGAGCAGGTCAGTGGTGATGAAGATATATGAGGAAAGAGTCGTAAGAAACCTTACTTTCCTTAGACTCTGTGGAGACCTCTCACCGGGTGCCAGGTTCTCCTGCCACCTCCACCCTGGACCATACCAACACTCTCTACTTTCCTGCTCAAGAATAAGTTTTACGTTATTTTCCTGGTCAAGGATTGGTTAGACTACTTGACTGCTCAAGAATAAGTTCTACATTACATGCCCGGTCATGGATAGATTAGATTACTTTCCTGATCAAGAATAGGTTAGACACTACTTTTCTGGTCAAGAATAGATTAGATACTACTTTCCTGGTCAAGAATAGGGTGCACACTACTTTCCTAGTCAAGAATAGGGTTGACACAACGTTCCTGGACTTTTTCCCCTTCCTTAGTGTGTGTGATGTGGTGAGGGGGAATCTTGTGTGCCACATGTGGGTAGGTGGGAAGAGGTGGCTCCTGCTCCCCTTTTCTGCCTGCTGTTGGAGTTCACAAGCAAAATTCCCTCACGTGTCTTACTCACAGAAATTCCTTTCATGTTCCTATGTGAGGGGGGCCCAGGTTCTAGCTCTGGTCCTCAGTAGGCCGAACTGCACTCTTTTCCCCTGATGTGATCTAGTAGTTGGGGGGGGGGCATCTCAGTGAGAGAGTTTCAGGGAACTACCAGGGGCTCACCCAGAAATAGGTGTTTCATTTCATTCATTGCTCGTTTTTTCTTGTGCATGACAGACCCTGCTCTGACATGAATACTGTATACCCTACTCAGTTTAAGGGTTAAAATATAAAGTGTATATTTTATAGTTTATTCATAATTACGGGGAATTAATTTTCATTTTACACCGATATTAAATTGTTTAGCTATGAACTGCATAATGCATATAATTACATGTAATTAAATCTACATCTGTATATCTCAGGCAGTTGCCTATCTTTTTATAGACTGTTGGTTGAGAAATATTTCAAGTTAAATTTGAAAAAATCCCCCCAAAACCTAGGAATTGTATACAAATATTGGAGAGCAAGTTGTGCTTGATTGGTTTAATTATGTCATTTTTCCTTGTGCAGATTTGAGGCAGAAATCTCAGGTCCTCCTGGGATTAGTAGTGTGACAAATCTGCAGCCTCCTCCAACACCTCCAAGGGCTGTTATAGGATCCAATACCTTTACTCAGGCAAGTTTAACTTCTGCAAATATTTATATTCTGCATTCTGGTATAAATTGGGTGGCATATTTTGTAATAGTCTTCTAATAAGCTACAGTATTTGTTTACTCAAATTTGGCAATAATGGTGGGTATAATTTTGTGTGATGTCCATGAACTATTTTGTGTATTATTTTGTGTGATCTAAAGAACTATTTTGTGTATTATTTTGGTGGGTCAAAAAAAATATTTAATGTTCAGTTACTTCAGCTCTACAAAAGTCCCTTCCCTCTTCTCAAGAATGTTGCTCTTATATCTGTTGATGCCCTCTGTCAAAATTATTGATGCAATTTAAAGAAAAACTGTCTAATCAGTTTACCTGGTCTCACATCTTTGCTTGAGTCATTACCTTTCCACTGCAAAATTGCTTCTATTTTTCTCTCATCTGTTGCTGTTTCTATGGGTTCTGCTTCAGGTCCTTGTGCAATGAGTATTCCTTTTTTGAGAATGGCCATACAACACTCACACTGCAGCTTCTCATACTTGCTCTGTGTTTTCAATTATTTAAGAATTCATGCCAGAACTTTGAGACCCATCTGAGCCTGATGGGAACCAGGATCAGAGAGAGAAGAGAGAAGCTCTGTGAGGAGAGAGAGAAGCTTGGGGGATAAGAAATGAACCCAAAACCAAGAAAAAATCCACTGGAAATTATAAGTACATCAAAATGAGCAACTGTTTGAAAGGAAACCCTGATGAAAGCAAACCAAACGACATGCTACAGGGTCATCATCTTAGCCAACATATGCCTGACCGCTACCAAATTGCAGCCCAGGTTACACAGGGTCCCCATCAGCCAGCCACCTCATTAACTTGTCTGGAACAGCCAGGGTCACATCTAGCTTCTATTTCTGCATTCAGCATTACACATTCAGAGAAGTAATTAAAAGAGAAGCATTCTGATTACAGTAATTATTGCAGGAGTTTTCTTTAGGAGAGGGGGAGATGTGGAGGGAGAGTGGGGTGAGAAAGTGGAGTGGGAGGGTGGGTGGAGTAGGAAAGAGTGTTAGAGGAGGAGGAAGTTGGAGAGGTGGGAGATGGGAAAGAGCAGGGTTAGGGAATGAGAGATGACAGAGGGGAGAGACCCGGGCACAGCCAAGTACCTCCTTGTACTGTGTAATTGTAAACTTGAATGATATAATACAGATTTTGTTGTAGAATATATTTATAAGTTTCAGATTACTAACTACAGTGTACACTGTTGCCACACTTGTTTTTTCATATGTAATTGTAGATATTCATAGTGTTAGGCTCATTAAACAAAAGTTAATACTGATGTTATCAGTATGAAGACATAATTTATGTTACAGTAATTATTAAATGGATAGAGTTTCTATATTTGTAGGTTCAGCAGCGCTTGCAACAGCAGCATCCTGAACCTCCTGGCACTGGGCCCTCTGGTCCTCATGGACCTCCTGGCATTCCTACTTTATCTGGTCCTCCAGGTCCAGCTGGTGCGCCTATTCCTGCAGGACCTACTGGGCCTCCAGGTCTTCCAGGTCCTCCAGGTCCTCCAGGTCTTCCAGGTCCTTCAGGTCCTTCAGGTCCTTCAGGTCCTCCAGGTCCCCCTGGTGTTGCTATTGGGGTTCAGAGAACACAGAATGCACCTTCAGTACCCAGTGGATCAAATGCAAGCAATGGTGTTCTGCCATTACCCCCACCACCAGCACCACCCGGTGGATACATTGGGCCACGATTACCTGGGGACTGTACACCAAATAGCAGTTCGCCACAACAGCAGCAACAACAACAACAGCAGCAGCAGCAGCAACAGCAACAACAACAGCAACAACAACAGCAACAACAACAGCAGCAGCAGCAACAGCAACAACAACAACAACAGCAGCAACAACATCAGCAGCAGCAACAACAACAGCAGCAGCAGCAACAACAACAGCAGCAGCAACAACATCAGCAGCAGCAGCAACAGATGCACCACCATCACCAACAGCACCAGATGCACCAGCAGCAACCTAGACCACCACCACCACCTCCTCCAGGCTTCATTCCACCACAGCTCACTCGCCAACACATGCACCATAGTGAGTAAATTCTTCAAATATTTTTTGTAGAATTAATTGCTTTAATTAATTAGTGAAGTTCTTAAACAGAGAGGTGAAGCTAGTGAAATTAGCTCTAGCCTCTTAAACTAGTGAAGTTCTTAAACCAATATCGAGAACATTTTTCCATTGCTTACTGTGCAGTATTTCATAAACTCTTGGAAGGCACAATTCTTTCAGTGCTGGGTTACCACAATGTGCAATTTTTTAAATATGATTTGTTTTTGTTTAGAAGTTTCTTTTCTGGGAGGACTCCCTTAGGTGGCTCATAAAGTTACCTGCCTGTTTAGCTCCAAGCCTCAATCACCCCACTAGGCTCTTGTGAACCATGAGTGCCTACCAGTAACTAGGTGTAGAATCCTGAGAATCCAGTAATGGCCATCTCCATAATGGTAAGGACTGAAACAACAACTGGTGATATGAACAGTGACCCACCAGAGAGCAGTCAAGAGTGGAGCTGAATTATGGAGCCCAGAGGGAGATGAAAGAGCCAAAGAGTTCACTGTGCACTTGGTTCTTATAGGTGGTGTGTGGGTTTTTTCTCATGGATTGTTTCTTTCCCATCTCCACATAGTGGATGGTCAGTTTCTGGTGGGTGAACTTCTGTGTAGCTGTGTGAAATCAGAAGCTTTTGGTTTTTACAGTCACATTTCCAGATTGCAGGTCTTTCGTGGTGGATGTTTTTTGGCTGGAATGGGGTTTATAATAAAAGTTTTCGAGAGAGTTATCAGGATTCAAGTCACCAGTTTCATGGAGACCAATGACCTTCACAAACCAGGCCTACATGGATTTAGAGTTCGAAGATCATGCCTCTCACAGCTATTTGACAACTAGGACAAAATCACTGAGGCATTGGAAGAAAAACAGAATGCAGATGTGGTATACACGAACTTCGCAAAGGCATTCAATAAATGTGATCATGGAGTGATAGCAAACAAAATGAGGTCAATGGTAATAAATGGTAAAGTAGAACGGTGGATACTCAGTTTTCTGTCGAACAGAACACAAAGAGTAACAGTCAGCCATATAAAATTGAGTCCAAGTGCAGTTAAAAGCTCTATACCTCAGGATACAGTCCTTGCACCACTGCTTTTCCTTATTCTCATATCAGATATAGACAAAAATACAAGTCACAGCTTCATGTCATCCTTTGCAGATGACACAAAAATCGGCATGAAAAATTACCTCTGTTGAAGACATTGAAAAACTACAAGCAGATATTAATAAAGTTTTATTAATATCTGGGAACCGGACAGGAGATAATAACATGATGTTTAACAGTGATAAATTCCATGTACTCAGGTATTGTAAAAATGAGGATATTAAATATAAGACAGGGTACAAAGCACAATCAGATTTGCCCATAGTAGGAAAGCAGCATGTCAAGGATTTGGGAAGGATTATGTCTGATGACCTAATGTTTAGGGAGCATAACCAAGCAAATATTGCGTCAGACAGAAAAATGATATGATGGATTATGAGAACTTTCAAATCCAGGGATTCCATTACAAGGGTTGTACTATTCAAATCACTTGTGCTGTTCCGTCTTGAGTACTGCTCAATACTCACTTCCCCCTTCAGAGCAGGAGAGATTGCTGAAATAGAGGGAGTTCAGAGAACATATACGGTATACATAGACACGATAAAGCACTTAAATTATTGGGATCATTTCAAAGCTCTCCAAATGTACTCGCTAGAAAGGAGACGAAAGAGATATCAAATAATATACACGTGGAAAATACTGGAGGGCCAGGTCCCAAATCTACACAGTAAAATAACAACATACTGGAGTGAACAATATGGAAGAAAGTGCAGAATAGAACCAGTGAAGAGCAGGGGTGCCAAAGGCACAATCAGAGAACACTGTATAAACATCAGAGGTCCGCAGTTGTTCAACATCCTCCCAGCGAGTATAAGAAATATTGCTTGAATAACCATAGACATCTTCAAGAGAAAACTAGATAGTTTTCCTCTGAGAAGTGCCTGACAAACTGGGTTGTGGTTGATATGTGGGCCTGCGGGCCACTCAAAGCAACAGCTTGTTGGACCAACCTCTCACAAGTCAAGTCTGGCCTTGGGCCTGGCTTGGGGAGTAGAAGAACTCCCAGTAGTTGAAAAAAGCTCTGTACCATGATGGTCCATCGGCCATCATGGACCACATCTTTCCCATCGGAACCCCATCAAGCAAGTATCCTTCCAGTGGTTTTGTGAGGCATGGGCTTTTTGGGTTGTTTCCCAAGGTGTTCCATGGAGGTGGTCAGTCTTTCCCCCATTTTTGAAGGGGAATCTGTTGGGTTAGGAGTCCTCCCTGACACAGCATTGGATCTGTGCGGATTGGTTGGCCTAGGGCATGGTTGAGCCATTCTAGTCCCTTTGGTGAGTGTTCCAGTCGTTCCCGGTCCCAAAGCAGTAATAAACCTTTCGGCGGCTCTCTGGTACAGTACATCTTTGATCTCTCGGGTCTGAACGCCTTCTACTCCTGCTCAACCTTTTGCTTGACCACTTTGGTCCAGGTTTGCCTGCTATTGCAGGCAGGGGCTTGGATGGTATCCCTGGAACTCAAGGATGTGTACTGTCACATGCTTATTCATACAGGGTTCAGGGAATAGTTACGACTTGTTGTGGGAAGTCGTGCTTAACTCTTCAGGGTTGTCTCTTTGACATGAACCTGGCTCCCTGTTTGTTTACCAGGCTACGGCGGGTCGTTTGGCTTGGCATCCTGCCAGTGCTCTGTACCTAAGCAAGAATTTAAATAAGATATATTTTAATGGAAGATGCAGGATGACAATTTAATATGGAGCAGTAGATGGAACTCTCAGAATCATGACGGAGAACAGCACCAAATTAGGTTGTAAAAGATTCATATATTGCCATTAACAGTAAATATGAGTAGTTATTTTAGAGTAGGTATGATAAATTAAAAGCTTTAATATTCATAAATTTGTGCTGTGTTACCAGAAAACATGGCAATGTTTACACCATGTTATGTTTATTATTCATTGTGATTTTTCAGATATGATGTGTGATGGTCCTCAGATGGGTCCAATGATGGGTGGAGGCCCTCCTGGTTTTATGAGACCTCCTGGGCCACCAAGACATCCTGGGCCACCAGGACCTCCTGGCTATGGACCACCTCATGGTCCTCCACATGGGCCACCAGGTCCACATGGATTACACGGGCCCCATGGGCTACACGGGCCACATGGGCCACATGGTCCTCATGGACCACATGGACCTCATGGACCACATGGGCCTCATGGGCCTCATGGACCACATGGTCATCATGGACCACATGGACCACCTGGTCCACATGGACCACATGGACCACCAGGCCCACATGGACCACCAGGACCACACGGACCACCTGGTCATGATCCCCATGGACCTCAAGGTCATGGTCCACCAGGTCCCCCAGGTCATGGTCCTCCTGGAATGGGTCCACATGGTCCGCCAGGACAGCACCCTCCACACCCATCACAACATGGTCCACAGGGGCCAGGTACTCATGGCTATGGTCCACTGGGCCCTAACCAACTGCCTCCCCATGCACAGGGCCCTCCTCACATTGGTGGTCCTGGCCTTGGGCCCCCAGGCTCAGGACCACTGAGAGGGCCTCACCCTCCTCCTCCTCCACCTCCTGGCATGCTACAGTCACAGCAGCATGGCAATATACCTCCTCCACCCTTCATTCCTGCAATCATCTCTAAGCCACCCACTGTCATCAGGTATGTATTTCTTGCATAAATGTTATCCAAATGTTACACATACAGATCACACTAACGTGATGCATCAAATGAACAAATCCACAAGGGACCTACTGAGTGTCTGGGATGCTCCCGGACGCAGGTTCGAATCCTCGTCACGGCCCTTGTGGATTTGTTTATCCAAATGTTGTTTGTAAATAACATGGTATATTAATTAATAAGATTTAGAAATGATTCTTAACATTTGTTATTTTTTACGGAGCTTATTTTCATGGATTTCATATTTTTGTTTACACTAGGCATGGCAGTTTATGAAAATGTTAATAATTAAGATAAATAATTTATATTATTTAAGAAATTGGCATAAAAGATTAAAGGAAGATGTTTTGTTAATGCAGTATGTAAAAGCAAGAAAGATATACTGTACATGTAGAAGAATCATTTCATGACTGACTTACTCTAAACAGGGTACAGTAACATATAATAATAATAATGAAAATAATAATAATAATAATAGTAACAATGATGCACAAGGAAATCACATTAATGTGATGTATTTGATGTGACTGATTTTCTCATTGATACATCACATTAGTGGGATTTCATTGTGCATTTGAAGAATAATGTTGGAGGTAGAACTACTGGACCACAGCCAGAGTGGGTGTGGCCTCAGAGGAAGCTTCAGGACCCCTATAGGATTTAGTTGAATCCCAGGTTGCATTGTGTTTGACCATGTTGGGTGTAGTGGTCCAGGGCATGGGGATGAGGGCTGGTAGTACCACGTGTGCAGGTTGGAATCCTCCTCTTGGCTCCCACTGATTTTCTCAATAATAATAATAATAATAATAATAATAATAATTGTAAACAGTAAAATTGTAACTGGGGGTGGGGGAAATAGCTCTCTCTAGTCCATTATTCCACCCCCCCCCCCCAGTTAACTAACGAGGCCGGGGGAAACAGCTCTCTTTAGTCATTATTTAGTTGAACTTTGGTCTCATTACTAATTTTCTGGCCATGGTGATCATTAATTATGTCAGTTTTCCCAGTGTTTTGTATCCCCTGCAATATTGTGATCAGCTTAGACTTATCACCGTTGTATTGGGTATTCTTTATGTAAGATCCTCTCTCTCTGTATTTGGCATGTCATTCCCTCTGTTTGAAACTAAGTGGTGTATTTATAATAATTTTAGAACTTATCATTCATTAGGACATTTTGATACTTATTACCATGTTTCTTTTCAGTTCAGCCCCTAAGCTCTACTCTGCTCAAGCTGCCAAGAATGAAAATAAACCAAATGAAGCTGCTCCTACTACCATTACTGTGCAAGGACCCACTGCACCTCCAGAAGTAACAGTTGAACCAAAAAAGAAGAAAACAAAGACTGACTCCCCAACTGCAGCACAAATTTCTCAAATGCTGACTCAAGCTCAGGAAATGGCAGAAAAGGTACTTTATATCTAAACCAGTTGTATGTTTTTATAATATTTATTGTATTGACGACAGCGTCGCCGTCGGCTTCGTCGCGGATGTTCAGTGGTGCAGCATTCGGGATGTCGACAATTTTCTTCAGTAATTGGGGCCCGGTGAATCTGGTTTCCCCCCGAAACCGGACTTTGATGCGGAAAATCATGATGATGGCGAATCTCTCTATGACTACTGCATCACTGGAGATTATCTACCGTCTCTCTCGGTATATAGTACCAAGATGGGAGTGGGGGTTTGACAATCTAGAATGAAGCTAACCTATCTGCCTAATATTTACCCACCCGGCAGTGCTGGGTGCAAGAGAGTTGTTTATCTTTATCTGTCCTCGGGTTGTTTGTCCTCTTAACTTCTGGTTTATCTCCTTAGTTAGGGGCCATCTCAGCAAGATAGCTTCAGGTAGTCACCGGAGCTCACCCATAAATTAGTGTTTCATTTCCTTTAATGATGGTTTTCTATTCATTTGGCAAAACTTGTATATTGCAGTGATCTCTAACTGTATATCACAATGAAATGTGTTAGATGGCAGATATTTTGAAGAAACACTAGTACTGTACTGGGTTCTAATAGTATTTATAATGTTTATAATCATAATAAATTTTGTGTAATTCATTCACTTATAATTTCATAGGTTCGAGCCAGCACGATAACAACAACGATCTCTCGACAAGAAGGACAAAATCCTCCACCTGTGGAAGAAAAGAAGAAAGAAGGGAAAGCACGCAGTAAGAAAAACTTAAGATGTGCTGGTGGACAAATATGGGAGGATCACTCTCTTAATGAGTGGGAAAGTGGTGAGTGTTATGAGATTATATATTGTATACAAATATATAAATATATATATAGGGGATACCACCTATGGTTGTTTGTAGGGACCCCTCAGTCCTCGAAGAAGACAATATGCAGCACCTGGGGGAGCCTTGTTGGGCTCTCATGTTCACTGGCACATATTAACTTCTCCTATGACCCCCTTATATAGTTATATATATGGGGAACATTATTGTATAAGATTACATGATTACAAAATGTGGCATTAACACATACACAACCATTACAAGTAAAATGAAAAATAGACCAACGGGATACGTTAATGAATGTCACAGACAGATTCGATCATTGTTGCAAGTCAAACACCTCTTCGAAATCCTCCGAAGTTGGACTCGTGCCCTCTGAATCGTGACACTGAGGCACTGAAACAAGAAGCTTTTTGCTCTCTAGTCTTTTGTAACACTGATCAATTTGTTGCCAATGGTTTTCCAGGGGCCATTGCTCCCTGTGTTTGCTCTGCTCATTGGCTCCCTCATTGCTCTGAGGGAGCCAGGTTCTGGCTTGTGATCCCCAGTAGGCTGAACTCCATTGACTAATCCCCTGGTCTAATGTATCACATATTAGGTGGATAGCTCCAGGGAGCCTCCAGGGCTCACCCAGAAAAAGGCATTTCATTACATTCAATGCTGGGTTTTTTTCTATTTCCAGATGATTTCCGGATATTCTGTGGCGATCTTGGAAATGACGTTACAGATGAACTGCTCACTCGTTATTTTAGCCATTTCTCATCATTTGTGAAAGCGAAAGTGGTGAGGGATAAACGCACAAATAAAAGTAAAGGATATGGCTTTATAAGTTTTTCCGATCCACAAGACTACATTCGAGCTATGAAGGAGATGAATGGTGAGTACAATATTATTGCAGAGTTTATGGTTATTTTGAATGTTTCTATTTTTTATGCATGTACAGTATAATTTCAGAGTTAAATTTTGTTGAGTCCATAGTATTAATATACAGTAAACCACTCAGTATTGTGACGTGATACGATACTGCGTTCATACCTGGCTGATGTTATACCTCACGTTTATTCAAAAATGAAAAAAAATAGCCACATTGGCCTTTGCACTGTGTGAAGTGGGCAAGCGTTAAAGTAAACTCGGTTAAAAATATAACAAATTTACTTCAAAATAAAAAGAAAGAAATTACAACAGAATTACAACAACACTTGACTCACAGAGCTTGGCTGTGTTACACAATAGCAAAATAAACACATGAAAGTTACATTAATCAATTTATACAGTGAGAACAGTTTGGGGCCTATGAACTATGTACACTTGAACCACAACCTGAGTGTACGAAACAACGGAGAAGCAGGAACGTGGCAGCTTGCAATGTTTTCTCTGGAACACCTGAGAAAGTCTGATTTGTCTGTGCTGGTCATGGGTATTTATACCCTCCTGTTGGTGACGTCACTTCCTGTGTCAATGTCGCTTGGAACTAGGCAACAACAGGGTTACGAGAGCACCTGCTGGGCTGATTGTGGTGGCCAGGGATGGGGGAGTGTCTAGACCTAGACAGGGTGTCTAGACCTAGACAGGGTGTCTGGACCCGGCTTGAACTCCAGAACATACGTTTATGACAATTTGTAGTTCATGTTGGTGTGGAGTAGGCATCGTGAGTAGGCTGTCAATGATGAAGGAGAGAGAGACGAGGCAGTTTACCTTGAATTATGTGATGGTATATACATAATTATTTTATAAAGTACTGTATTATGTATCTTTCTTTTCCTGCAGTAGACTTCAACTGTGTTGACCGGGTATCAGTCATATCTCTTGGTACAGTATGTCAAAGCAAATGTTATACCTGATAGGTTCCAGGCATTTTCTGTGGAGAGCCCCTTCGGCTCCCCGGAGATATACCAGGGTGATGTGTATGTATTAGACCATGGCAACAGTCAATTGATGAAGTTCTAGGCCTACTGGGAACCAGAGCCTGAACCTGGCCCCCTCACAGAGGCACGAGGAACCCATAGAAACCCCCGTGTAGTTGGAGGCAGTCTATATCTGCCATCTACCAGGTCAGGCACCCAGAAAGGTAGGAATCCCAAAAACAAACTACAGCTGGTGAAAAATTGCTAACCGAAAGCCGAACGAGCAAACAGAACTCCCCAATCGATCGACTCTGGCTCCATCCTTTTGAGCAGTGCTGTCTATAGCAGTGTTGTTGTTCTGTGTGGTGGTGGTGTGCGAGCCAGGAGTAACACTAGAGTACTGGGGCTGCATGCACCTAGGGCCACCTTCCCTCGGTGCCCTGTAAGTACTGCCCTTGCGGTTTAGGGTTATCTTCCATAGGCCGTTCGGGAATCTACCTCCGTGTGGTTCTTTTGCTGCTCGGTGATTGCCTGCCCTTGGAGTCAGCTGAGTTGTTCTGACTCCTGTTTGACCTTGGGTAGGAGGTAGTATCATCGCTAGCTGGGGTGCAAGGTACTGTGCAGCTGTCTGATATACAGATAGCGGCCGGTTCTGTTTCCCTGGGGATGTTATGCTTTTGTAGGGTTTTTCTTTTTCTTTTCTTTTCTTTTTCTTTTCTTTTCTTTTTCTTTTCTTTTCTTTTCTTTTGCCTGGTGGGGTCTGCCTGGTGTGGCTGTAGGACCACTTGTATGATTTTAGTGGCTCTCCTAGGTCCCTGTGATTGCACACATCACACGGGTTCAACTTTTAGTTTGTTTGCTTGGTAGCTTTAGGATAACTGGTTAGCAGTACCTATGCTGGGCTACCCTTAGCAGTCAGCCTAAGGGCCCTGGAAACCCCCAATTGGGGCTCATTGGTCCGATGGAGGAGACCTCTGAGTCCCTGCCTCCTCTGGATCGGTGACTGCCTCTTCTGGATCGGTGGGGAAGGCATTCGAGTCTGTTCCTCCTGCCGGGGCTTTTGGGTCGCACCAGCAGGCCCCGTCATCCCTGCTTTTGCAGTGAACTCATTTACTCTTTGGAATCTTTGGAATCTCGCGTTTTCACATGCCTTACCCAGGTCGCGATGACCCGTTTGTGTCTGTTAGGGGTTCGAGTTCTGGATTACCTTGACGAGTGGCTGGTGGCGCTGGTAACAATGTTGTCTTGTTACTTTCTGATGCCAGGAAGTATTTTGTAGGTTTGTTGAAACATTCATTTGTCACTACTTTAACATTTATTTAATTATTTAAAAAATGCATTCATTATTTCTTTAATTTTTATTAAAAAATGTCTTTCCAACATGATGATAACCGAGACAATTCTCCCTCCAATAGTGTATATGTGACTTCATTTGGGTGTAAGACCTAACTTGACAATTTTCAGCAATTTTGAGTATTGGAGGGGGCGCCATTCAGGGAAGACAACTCTGTGATTATGTAGTACTGTATACCTGAATATCAAATTCATTCACAACTCTTATCACTCCAAGCTAATAATCTTTTTTTGTATTTTAATTTAAAGTAAATGATTCAGTTCTTCATTGATTTAATCCTAGGGTTAATGTAAAGAGGTTGAATGAAAAGAGGATGTAAAGAATGTTAATGTAAAGAGGCTGTTCGACCTTGTAAATCAAATCTTTATTGTAGTTGTTTTGCTCTGGAGGATATTTTTCATGACCTGATAAAGATCATTCAGAGCAAAATGTTGTCCACGATCAAGCCTTGACCTTATTTGGAGTTTTCTTTTATATAATGTATTTGCTTTAACCTCTGTATACCGTCTTTCTCCTCAGATAGTAGATTTAAATTGTCAAAAACGTCTACCTAGATAATTTTTGTTTTAAATTCTATTTTGTTAAGTGTTTTCATAGAGGAAGTTTTATCCATGAACCGTGATTTGGACCTTTGTTCTGTTTGGGAAGAAAATTTTGATATTATTTAAAATTGCATTATGGGGAAGATTTTGCTGAAGTGATCCTTTGATATTGTAAAACTGCAACAATATAACATCCATATACATTTAAAACTGCTTGAACAACTGTTGCATATTTTGGGCCAACAATGAACATGGGTTGTGAGTGAGGTAGTAAGTTTTGTTTAACTACATGGTTGGATATGTTAATAACATAATCAAAGATATTATGTGGAAAACTCATTGTGCAATGCAGTTTATATTTATTATATTTCATGCTACAGTTAGAAACTGTTTGTTAGTTGTTTTCTTTTACATTGTTTATCTTGTACATAGGTACTGTACTTATTTTTAACATTTGATGTGTTTTGCATCATCATATATCTTTTCTGTTTTACCAGTTCTTGGTGGTGTTTCAGTCAAGTGTAGTGCTCATTCATTGGCTGGTGCATTTGTTTCATATTTCTAAAGAATAGCAAGTGTCAAACATATATATATTTTGTCATGCTGTATTAGGAATTTGGGGCACATTTATTATAAACTAAATGGTGGATGTTTCTAAGCATTTTTAAAATTGAAGTAAGAACAATTCCAGTATAAGGAAGTGTGTGTATGAGGGTGAGAGTAAGAATGTGTTGAAGTCATACATGAAACAGGGTTTGAATGATATTCTGAGGAGCTGAAGGATCTTCTAATTAAGTATTGGAGCTATTTGGTTGTCTTGGTCACATACAAAGGGCCTGCTGAGCAGTTCACAATTTATATGATGGCAAGTGGGTGTAGAAATGAAGCACCTCATCTTCCCATGGGACCCCACCCATGGGAAACAAAAAGGTGAAGAAGGGGTTTATCATCTTGATGGAGTGTATTGCTCCGGAAGCTTGCCTTGTGCCTGCCCCCACCACTGCTACTTCCATCAGCTGTCATGCTTATAACCCTTGGGAGGATTGGTGAACTCAAGGTGTTTGTTGAATGTGGTATCCAGGGATGCTTGGAAGGTGGAGACGACCCTCCGGCTCCCCACCCGGAAGAGGCAAAGACTCCACTTCGCTTATCATCACTTGCTATCAGGTTTCCTTTGTCATCGAGAACGAATCCCAGCCAACCTTGTCCATTGTTACCTTTATTTTTCTCAATAGAATTTTTGAAGGCAATATGTTCATTTATACCATCACTGCGCTTTCCTAGTGGACTCCAGGTTCCTGAAGTAAAAATTGAATGAAACCGACGATATTGGGGTTTCTGCTGGGATTGTTCTAGCTGTTGTGGGGACACCAGGGCTGCATACCGGGCACCGCCATTACCACCTGCAGGTTATTTAATGTTGAAATATACACTAATTATATTTTAATTATACTGTATTAATTGTGCATTGTGTAACACTTGTGCAAAAATTATATTATTTTCAGTGTTAAACCTATATAGTGAAACAGGTATGTGGACTTGTTAACAAATAAAGACAATTATGGTCATGAGATTAGTCGTGCAACATCACAACTTTAGTAAAGTGAAATATTAGGAAAACTTTGATTTAAATGAACCAATAAAAATGTTTATGCAGAACTGAAATCATACTCCAATTAAATTATGTACAGTATTCAAGACGGTCTTAAGATTAGTTATCTTTTGACACCCTTGAAATCACACTTATTGGGAAATAGAGATTGCTTTGTAATCCATTTATGGTAATCCTTTTTTTGTTTGCCATAGTCACACTTCAGTAACCCTTGTTGGTGTGCCTCATTTTCTCAGTGTCAAAACTTCTTAAAGTTTTTCTTTTTGGCTAATTTCTTCACTGGAGCACATTGTGTTATTACTTTGTGTCCTCTTGCTTACTTCCTTATGGGAATCATTTGATATTTTAATAATTTTCTTTGTTTATTGATATTTTGGTGCAAAGATTTGGTACCGACATTGTGTCCCATATCCAGTTTATATCAAGTAGTCTTCAGCAAATTTTTTAGCTTTACTTTTACATCTTCACAAGTTGAAAGACAAAAAGAGATGCAAGCAGTCAATTAAACACGAGGGTTTTGTAAAAACTATCCTACTTTTAACTACAAGCAATAGCATTTTCAGTTTAATTTTGTGTTTTATGCCTTAGAGCTCTCAATGTATGTGGAAGCACTACTGCAATCATCCTTCTCTTTTTATCTGTTCACCATTGAACTGCATATCTCTCCAGCAGGTTGCTAGTATCTTAAGTAGATAATTGTGTGTTGAGGATCCTCTTATTTTTGTTTCTCACTGTTGGGGAAAGGAAGCCTTTACATAAGCTCATAAAGTGTTTTACTAGGCCTGTGACTGACCTTTCCCAGGATGCAACCCATAACAGTTGCCTAATTCTCAGGTACCTAGTTAATGCTAGATGAACAGAGGCATCAGGTGTAATGAAATGTGCCCAAATATCTTGCTCTGCTCTTGAATTGAGCATGGGGTCCAGTCAGTTTTGAGTCAAATGCACTAACTACTTTTCTACATGTCACCTCTATTTTGTATGTTTGAAAGGAAAAAGGAAGCCTTGATCATCAGAGCTCTTGATGACTCATGATTTGTGAGTTTTATATAAAAAAAATTGTGGAGTATCTGAGTTGAATTATCTTTGAAGCTTTATTTCCTAGGGGCATTCAACATTCTTTATGGGGTAGAATCTTTTAGACATTAAAGATAATTGGAATTTGAGATAATTGGAACCCAGAAACGATTCCAGGGGGAAGTCGCTCCCCCTCCCCCCCAAATCAAATTCGTACAGGGATGGAGGATATGATAACCTCGTATTCAGTAATAACAACCCCTTCCCCGAAGGCACCAAAGTCCAGGCAGGTCAAACAGAGCCCAAGAGCCCCAAGATGACTTACCCCATGCTTTGGGGCCAAACCCACTTCCACATCCACCGTCCCTAAAGAAAAGGCGAAGTCCAAGGGTTAAAGCCTCAAAGAATGGGGTCTGCCAGGAGGAGCCAGAAGTCTCAGTGGGGAGATCGGGCTCATCTGCCTCTTCAGATGTACCCGCATCGGACGGGGCAGCCCCTGAAGACACCCGAGCTTGTCTTGTCCCGAGCTAAACCCCCATTCCGACTCCAAAACCCTCAGACGTTTGGGAGCCAGGAACAGGGGCGGAGGAGCAGGACGAACCACGCCCACTCAGGAAGTTATCGAGGAAATGGGCAAAACTAAGGTCGAAGCAACCAACACTCCCAATTCCTGGTTGATAAATCCAAAACAGGGCATCTCCGGGGCACCCAAACAGGCCACTAATTGGGTGTGTTGCAACAACAAAAACCTAAATTGCAACACAGCCACCGTCTGACCCCTAATGTCCTCTGAAGAAAAATGGGTAAGTTGGAGGACGAGCGGGAATCACATCCTGCATGACTCTGAATTGTAGGTGTCACCGACCGAACAAGCAGCATGAGTCCAGATAGGAGAATGAGGCCAGCAGTAATGTCTGGTCTGTACGATATCAGTCAAGGAACTGCCGGTGTAAGGGGCTTGGGTCGCGTGCATGGGGCCCCCCCCCTCCCTCTTCTGGGGGGAGGGTTGCTAACGAGCGAGCTTGCTGGTAGAGTGGATATTTGCCTGTTTGTTGTTTCCTCTTGGAGGAGAGTTCTTGGGCTCTGTTCGGTCTTGTGTTGCAATGTTTTACCAGTAGGGATTTGTAATGGTTCACCTACATTTCTGGGTGATAACCCCGATTGAGGAGACATGACTATACTCTCAATAAGTGAAGTGTTCATACACCATTGCTCCCTTCGCCTCTCTGAAGGAACTAGGTTCTGGCTCGTGGTTCCTGGTAGGCAAAGAACTCTAATTAACTGATGCTCTGGACTGATATAGCGGATATCAGTCCGTTAGCTTCAGAGCGCCTCTGGGGCTCATACCAGAAAATGGCGTTTCATTACATTCAACGCTGGTTTTTTTTAAAGACAAAAGATATATTTTGTTTTTCTCAATAATGTGTCTGTGTGTGCAGTTCACCTGAAAATCTTATAATTCTGCAATTGTCTTTTCCTATGCTTTCTGGTCATCTTTTTGTCCTGTTCTCTTCAGTTGTACACACTCCCATCTTCTACATTGGATTGGTCAAAGATTTGTGTAATTTCTTTTAACTTGAATATTATCTTAGGCCTGAAATTTATTGAACAATTCTCATATAAAATTTTAGGTGAACTTTTGAGAAATTTACATATTTCAGAGCTTCATTACTGTGCTGTTTCCAAGGATACACACATTACTACTAGGATCAGCTTATAGGCAGGCAAGAAAACATATGGCATCTATTCTTCAAGAACTCCATTACCCCTATATGGCTATTTGAAGGTGCTTTGCATACATATGTATATGGGCTCCAGAGGAAGTTGCACTGCCTAACTACCAATTGAACTACTGTCCCACTGCAGGTCGCTGCCCTACTTTAACTGGCATCAGCACTGTGTGTCAGGCTAGTGGCAAGATGGCAGGCTAGATCACTCTTAAATTTAAGCCTTGCAACTGGCTGGCTGTTTTGGGTTGGGGAGCTTCATGCTTTCCTCCAAAAGTGGTAGGGTTTTGTTCCTTTGGCCTCTAATGAGCAGTTTCTTCATTTGCAGCCTTCTTCTTTTCTATTGATGAACAAGATGGTTAGATTCCAGAGGTGTCCTTTGGTTATTGATGAATGGTTTGTTCTCCCAGGGTTGCATCATTTATTGCGACCAGTTGCGGCGGTTCATCACTACATGCATGACCCGGACTACATCAGAGGATGCTTTGATGATCCCATTTCCTTGGTTTCCTATTTGAAGGCTCGTTATCTCAGGTTTTCTGCAGTGTCATTCACTGCAGTGTCACCCTCCAAGCAATAGCCTGTTGGACCAAGTTATCACAAATCGAGCTTGGCTGCAGGCAGAGCTTGGGGAGTAGGAGAACTCCTGGAACTCTCTCCAGACTCGAGACTATGCTCCCTGGCAAGTCCCAGTTGTACTTTTCTTTGTGCTTATCTACAGGGAGCCACCATTTGACCCCCTCCAGCAACCAGGGATCGAGTGTAATGAAATGCCTCTTTCTGGGGGACTCAGTGGCTCCCTGGTCCCTCTCCCATTACCAGGTGCACTGGCAGGGCCAGATCTAACTTTTTGGGTCCTAGGCCAAAACTGCTAAATAGGCTTCACCCTCTGGCCACTGTGGCTATTCAAAGGCTAAACACTTACATATAGACAGCTCGTATCATAATAATATGTAATGATTATCAAAGTTATATTATGCATAGCTCAGGTTAAGGGTCTTTAAAAAATTAGCTGATAAGAAGAAACAAAGACCTAAAAGTTGCCCTCATAATTTACAAATTGCACAAATAGCATTAATATTAAAATTAATTTGACCAGGTCTCTCAATTATTAGAATAATACCTCTAGGACATTCCTCCGAACCTGAGAGTTTGATGTTATGTTTTATCAAAATTAGGTTAGGTTAGTTTAGGGTCCCGGTAGTACAGTCGGGTTCATTCTTGACTCACAATCGAGAATTCTGGGTTTGAATCCCGGGCAGGACAGAAATGCTTAGGCGCATTTTCCTATCATTTAATGTCCCTATTCACCTAGAGTAAGTAGGTACTCAGGAGTTAGTCAGCTTGTTGTGGGAAAGCATCCTGGGTGGGGTCAGTAATTTGAGCTGGGGGAGGAGGGGAGGGGAGGCTTGATATAAGCCTAACGTGTACGAATGCACACTGGCTGCCTGTTCCCCGAGACAATGAATTATTATAGTTATTATTATTATTAAGGGCAAAACTGAGCATTGGATCAGTTTTGCATATAGATAGTCAAAACACTAGAAAATTAATGCTGCATAACTGTCGAAGACCTTTCTGCAATCTTTTGACATTAAAAATTTCATTATGACAATGATTTCTGACAGCAATGTGAGTTTGTCTTTGAAAAATATGTACAGTGAAGCTATGCATGCTAACGAAATAAAATTCAAAATGTGGAATTTAATCCTACCTATTCCTGGAGTTGGTCTATTTTCTTGGATCTTAGTGCCTGGTGGTTGAAATGCAGGTGGGCGACGTACAAATCTCTGTGGGGGTGGTGAGGGAGCTTCATAGCCACCAGGACCCCATCCACGACTGAGAAATACTCGTTTATAGCGTCCTAGTACATCGTCTATGTCTTCTTTACCTATTACCCCATTGCTGCCCATTTCATCAACAGTGTTCTCTTGAATTATATCCTGACTTTTGATTATATATCCTGTTCCTCTTTCTCCCATATTCTCATTCAATACTGGGAGCATCAACCACGGCTTCTTGTCGTCCTCTAATGCTTTGGCGGTGGTAGGCTCACATGAGCAGCTAAGAAGGAACATCACCCAGATGATTGACATCCATGCTGTACCTTGCATCTGCCAAATAAAAATATAAGAGAAGTGATAGCAATTTTTTTTATGTTTGAAAAGAAACAAAGAAGAACTGTATATCAAAAAAGGCTTTCTGGGAAGAGACATGTTTCACAAAAATAATAAAGATGTGTGAGTAACTTGATAGAGAATTTTTTTAATTCTTCACAGTAGAGCAAGGAACAACATTACTGTACCTGAATTGAAAGGGAATATGTTAAACAAAGCAGATGAATGAATAACTTGCAGGAATTAGACATGACAATGGCTAGGGAACCAGACAAGTACTGTGAATACTAAGAAAGGTAGGTGAAAATATGTGTGGATCCTCTATTATGATACACATGAAGTTTTCTGGTAACAGGAGAACTAACAAAAAGCTAGAAGACAGCCAACAGAGTGCAGTTATACGAAAGGTGAACAGATAGTGGTTGCCAAAGTAAAGACCCATGTCCCTTTCATGATTATTATGTAAGGGCGACATTGGTGGAAACTAAATGCTTAAAGGAGTCACAGGAATATTATTATTTGTCAGTGTCAGCTTAGTATTAGGAATGAAATAAGAAGTAAAGTTGTGAAGGCAAACTCCCCTCCATACAGAGGGGTGGGAAAAATGTATAGGTGGGCCCAAGGAATTGAAGTTCATCATCTTCAAGCTCAGATATATGAATATGTAGATATACACATACCGTGTAGAGATTAATAGAAGGTATTGAAAAGGGCAGGAAACAAGTACAGTGCTGTACTCTAGAATCAGGAGAGAAATGGAGATACAGGTTGAAAATTGCCTACTGTAACAACAAACCTAACAAACTTATTAAAAAAAATGTTTTGTGTTATTTTGTAGAGGGCCTGATAAAGAAGGCAACATCCAAGTATAGTGGGGGGGATGGGGAGTCCGAGTAAATTGAGGGGATGGGGGGTTCGAGTAAAGTGAGGGGATGGGGGGTCCGAGAAAAGTGAGGGGATGGGGGGGTCCGAGTAAAGTGAGGGGATGGGGGGTCCGAGAAAAGTGAGGGGATGGGGGGTCCAAGTAAAGTGAGGGGATGGGGGGTCCGAGTAAAGTGAGGGGATGGGGGGTCTGAGTAAAGTGAGGGGATGGGGGGACCGAGTAAAGTGAGGGGATGGGGGGGTCCGAGTAAAGTGAGGGGATGGGGGGTCCGAGTAAAGTGAGGGGATGGGGGGTCCGAGTAAAGTGAGGGGATGGGGGGTCCGAGTAAAGTGAGGGGATGGGGGGTCCGAGTAAAGTGAGGGGATGGGGGGTCCGAGTAAAGTGAGGGGATGGGGGGTCTGAGTAAAATGAGGGGATGGGGGGACCGAGTAAAGTGAGGGGATGGGGGGGGTCTGAGTAAAGTGAGGGGATGGGGAGTAAAGAGATAACTAGAGGGGGAGAAGGGTGGCGGCAGGAGTAAACTGGAGGAAAAGGAGCAGGAGTGAGTTATTGGACATATAGTGTAGGGAAGTGAAGGGACCGAGTGGTCAGGATAAAAATAGAGAGGAATTTCCTAACAAAAATTGTCAAGCAAGATTTCAAAGAGCTCATCAGAAGATTCTTGAAGGATTTTTAGATTGAACCATAATGGATACCTGATAGGAGTAGATGGGTAGACACTATAATAAGCGACATGATGAGAGGTAAAGGAGCACCTGATGTAAGTTAATGAAAACAAAGCAGCGGGATCAGACCAGCCATTGCCGTGGTCACTGAAAGTGGCACCGTGAATAATATGTGACCTACTAACTATTCCACAATACAATACAGTATTACCTAATGAGACGTTTCTGAAATCTGTAAGTTTTGAAATGTTATGGTATGTCAGTTTTCAAGAAAGGAGACAGAATGACAGACCAGTATCACTGATGTACATTCCCTGTAAAGTACTGGGAAAAATAACTAGGTTCTTCACATATATTTCAGTATATATATGGATGTGTGTATAGTTGAATACTGTGTAGCATTCACATATACTGTACACACTCGGATGCTTTTGTACGTGTTTGAATGTTCTGTTTATGGGTCTTTATTTTATTATTATTATTTATTCATCTATTTATTATTTTTTTATTTAAAAGGAGGGGGAGGAGTTTCTGATTAATATTTCATCTAGGAATTATGTATTGTGGGACTTGGTCTCCATTGAGTAGATTGAGGCTCTTGGTCCACCAGCTGTGGTAGTGGGGAGTCTCATCTTGGGCCACCAGCTGTGGGTGTGGGGAGTCTCATCTTGGGCCACCAGCTGTGGGAGTGGGGAGTCTCATCTTGGGCCACCAGCTGTGGGAGTGGGGAGTCTCATCTTGGGCCACCAGCTGTGGGAGTGGGGCGTC
This sequence comes from Procambarus clarkii, assembly GCF_040958095.1. Classification (NCBI taxonomy): domain Eukaryota; kingdom Metazoa; phylum Arthropoda; class Malacostraca; order Decapoda; family Cambaridae; genus Procambarus; species Procambarus clarkii. The sequence goes on from NC_091170.1 coordinate 35,395,858, forward strand.
TCATCTTGGGCCACCAGCTGTAGGAGTGGGGCGTCTCATCTTGGGCCACCAGCTGTAGGAGTGGGGCGTCTCATCTTGGGCCACCAGCTGTGGTAGTGGGGAGTCTCATCTTGGGCCACCAGCTGTAGGAGTGGGGCGTCTCATCTTGGGTCACCAGCTGTAGGAGTGGGGAGTCTCATCTTGGGCCACCAGCTGTGGGAGTGGGGAGTCTCATCTTGGGCCACCAGCTGTGGGAGTGGGGCGTCTCATCTTGGGTCACCAGCTGTAGGAGTGGGGCGTCTCATCTTGGGCCACCAGCTGTGGGAGTGGGGAATCTCTTCTTGGGCCACCAGCTGTGGGAGTGGGGAGTCTCACCTTGGAGCATTCTTTCTAGGATTGAGTTTTCTAACATTTCGATGGTGTTCCACACCCTGTTGGCTTAGTGCTGTAGTCTGATGTTTAGTGGCTGTATATTCAATTCATGGAGCTTCTGGATTGTCTGATCATATGGTGGACGGTGTTTTGCTGCTCTGCTGAGCGCCTCATTTTGCACTGCTTGTAGCTTTTGCATGTTAGTTTTCGTTAAGGTGTGTAGTGGTACTGGAGGGTATTTGAAATGTGGCCGGACTAGAGCCTTATATAAGTGTAGCTGTATGTTCGTGCTAAGGCTTAATCTCAGTTTTTCCAAGGCTGTTTTTGCTTTTTTTTCTGTCCTTTACGTGAATTTTTATACCTGTTTTATTAATCTTGAGTCCAAGTTGGTAAGGCGAGAGGAAGGGGTAGAGATGGAGCGAGAGCAAAGGGGAGGGGGAGGGGGGCGTGATTGAAGTAAAGGGAAATGGTAAGAGAAAAATAGAGGTGAGGTGACGAGAGCAAAGTGGAGGAACGGGGGGGTGGGGGGGGGGGTAAAATATAATGCCAGGTCAGAGGAGCCCGCTGAAAGCCGCTTTTTACAACAAACTTAAACAAGTGTTTTTTAATGCATCGTTCTCGCCGTAAATTGCCCGGCAACTATTGATTTTTCTACACCATTAAGACCATTAACGAGTGAGGTACATAACCCCCCCTCTCTACCCCCCACCCCACTCCTACCGTCCCCGTCAGCTCTACACCATAACACAGGTTATTACTCTTTAAATTCCAACACGAAACTTTAATTGATGCAAGCTAACTCTCTGCTAACTCAAATTAATAGTTTCACTGTAGTAAATAGTTGTTGGTGTTGCATGAGTGTGGGCAGTATGGCGCCAGGGAAATTGAAATAAGTTTATTAAGGTAAAATACACACAAAGGGATGAGGTAGCTCAAGCTATTCTCACCCCGTTCTATGGCGCCAGGGACGGTACTGGCAGAGGGGGCAGCAGTCGTCAGTGTGGAGGCTCACTGCCCACCCTTACATACACACTAACTAAAGTCTCACTTCTTTTGGAACCCACACTAAAGTCAATCGAAATAAGACACTTTAAAAAATATGTTTATACAGCAACATAATCATAATGCAGCGATTGTCACTCTCCCCCAAAGGCTGGAGTAATATCTGTACGGTAGGCTACCAGTGATCTCGTTACGACGCCTCACACATTATTCATTATGTTGTCATTCTGGTACGTTCACCACTCTTTCGTTGGGGTGGGGGGTGGGGGGGGAAGGGACACAGGGTGGGTGGAGAGAATGGTTAACTTTGGGGGGGGGGGGGCGTGGGGAGATAAAGGGGTAGCTGGGAGAGGATGATATGGGAGGATATTATATTGCGGTGAACGGACGCTGTGGGAGTTGGGGGCAAGAACGCAATGGGAGGACATGTATGAAGGCTGCTATGGGAGAGCATGTAAAAGGTATATAGGTTGGGTGGAGGGAGGGGGGCAAGACAGCGTGGGGGGGGCGAGACAGCGTGAAGGGGGGGGGGCGAGACAGCGTGGGGGGGCGAGAGAGCGTGGGGGGGGGGGCGAGACAGCGTGGGGGGGGGGCGAGACAGCGTGGGGGGGGGGGGGCGAGACAGCGTGGGGGGGGCGAGACAGCGTGGGGGGGGGGCGAGACAGCGTGGGGGAGGGGAGGGGCGAGACAGCGTGAGAGGGGGGAGGGGGCCAGGCTGGGGGTCAACATGCCACAACATAACGCTTCAAGATGAAAAAATTTAAGAATTAAGAGTAAACTCCATCACTAATATTTAAGAAGTTACTAATTGACTAATACAAAATATATACCACCATACATCTTAGCCAAGTAACTGCATCCACGTGACTAGTTATATTCCCATTCTAAGTCCCAGTTTCGTTTGACCCAGAAAAGAGGACTGTAAGTCAGTAAATGATCATTGACCTTAAAAATAGAACTGGTGGCTATTGTTGTAGCACTCAAGATTGTTGATAACATTGCTATACATAGATTAATCATCTTTGACTTCTATATCCTCTTTACTAGCTCTAAATAGCTTAGAAACGTCTTAGAGATATAATCCAGAGATTGATCAAATTGGTGTGGCGTCCCTTTGGTATTCAATATGATAAATTCGCTCCTCTTGCCAGACTTTTAGTAAATATATAGCAAATGTTGAACTTACATCTTGGCCTTTCAAACAGGAGCCTAAACAAATGACATTTGTAAGAGTACTCTAAGATGAACAGTCTGAGGGCAGAAAAGTGCAAACAGGAGCTAATTGATCAGTTGTCTTTAACAAAAGAATTGTGTTAAATAAAATCCTTATTGCGTGGGACAAGTGAGAAAATCAATGTGTGTTGTGAGAGTTGTAATACGACCCGACTGCAGTGTCCTGGGCAGCTCTGCGTGTAAGATCACATACAATGCCCCAGCCCGTCCTCCAAACAAAGACCCAAACGTGATGCCATGCACCCGCCAAACCCCCAGCTGTTTATGAATGAAAAACGGTTTACACACGACTCGCAATTGCTGACGTTCGAACTCTCCCGGAACAAGTGCTTCACTAACGAATTTTGTTCGAACCACAACGCTGTAAATGCTTCACCCACGTACTACAAATACAAGTAATCGTCAACAGAACCTAAACACCTAACCTATGCCCATATATGCACAACATGCTAATGTATTATAATATTAATTTATATTTGAGAAAATTCCCGTTTTGAATGAACAGCAGTAAAAATTTATGAATGCGTCTGTGGGATCGACCGCTGGATGTAATGGACTTGAGTCGAGGACGGGTTGTTTCATTCATAAACAGGGAGTTTGGCGGGTGCATGGAATCACTTTTGGGTCTTTGTTTGGAGGACGGGCTGGCTTGTTTCCGCCTCCACCGGGGATCGAACCCGGAACCTCAGGACTACGAATCCGAAGCGCTGTCCATTCAGCTGTCAGGCCCCTACAGCTGAGGGGCCTGACGATCAGAAATATTGCCGGAACAAACATGAACGTATTTAAAAGACACCTGGCTAGTTTTCTTCAAGAAGTGCCGGATCAACTGGGCTGTAGTGGATATGGAGGCCTGTTGGTCAAGCTCTCACAAGTCAAGCCTGGTCTCGACTTGTGAGGAATGAGGAATATAGTATACGAAGGCATACTATAAACCGACTAACCTTCATACGTATCTGAAATTTGACTCGAGCCACCCACTGGCCTTGAAGAAATCGCTACCCTACTCATTTGGACTCAGACTCAAGAGGATTAACAGCAAAGAAGAGACGCTATATCCCCAGCTTGATGACCTATGGGATATGTTTAGGAACAGAGACTACCCAGGGACAATAATACATGCGGCCCAGGAGAAACTCAGAGAAAAAACAAGGGCAGAGCTACTCAGGCCTAGAACACAAGAAGTGGAAGACAAGAGATGGATTCTTCCAACCCTTTTCTTCCCCGGCCTTGCAGCACAGCTTAAGATAAAACTCCAGGAAGTATGGACATGGATGAGGGAAACGTACAGTGAACATCCATCCTGGGTAAAATTCCCACAGAACCCACCCATGATCGCCTGGAGGCGAGGTAAGTCTATAAAGGACCACCTTGTTAGAGCAGCTGTGCAGGTAGATCATCTCAACCGAACTGGGGGAGAGGACCAGCCCCAGGTTACAGTTCAAAGAAATGAAACTTACAGACCCTAACCTGACACAGGTTTGGTGTGCGACCTGCGTGGGGGCGGAGTATGCAGAGCGGTTAGGAGGGGCCTACAAGTACAAGGGGTATGTACAAGACTGGGGCGTGCGCAATACCTATTACCTCTCGTGTTCCCACCCTACAATCAACGGCTGCCCTGCTTTTTACGCTCCAGGGTAAGGAGGAGTGCGCAGTAAACTAGCGGCCATTGGCTGCAACAATCAATGAAAAAGGAAAGTACAGTACTCCATGAACTGATAATTTTAAAAGTATAAAACTCTTAAGAGAGCCCGCGATAAATATTTTCCTCGTGATTTGCATAAATTTACACAAAAGAGCGGGAAAACTGACGAAGTAAACACAAACATACATACAGATCATGGGAATAACATTAAAAGAGGACTAACGTGTATAACCATGATGTATGATGTAGCGTGTGGCGGGGAGGGTTATGCGGGTGCTCCTGCTGGCTCCTGCTGTCTGTGGCGGTAGTATAGCTCTTCCTCCCGTCCACAGCCAACTTCCGCCTCTTGTTCACTACTCCGACACTAAGGTTGAGCAGTAGCAGTGAGGTGGTGGTCGAGGGGGAGCCGGGGTTGAGGGTGGGGCAGTAGGAGTGGTAATGAGACCCGGCCAGGTCCAAGGGACGCCTCTCTCTCTCCACCCCTCCTGAGTGAGTACACAGCACATTACACACACACTCCGTGCTCACACACATCAAATATTGTCATACAATCAGCCATGAATAATGGGGAAAATTTGTATTAATTGTATTTCGGTATCTCGCAGCGTCACTCGTCCTGTGAGTGAACATTCCGCCATAGGTATTGGGCAGCGTGTGGTGGTGTGGTACAGACCAAGACTGGTGGTGGTGTGGTACAGACCAAGACTGGTGGTGGTGTGGTACAGACCAAGACTGGTGGTGGTGTGGTACAGACCAAGACTGGTGGTGGTGTGGTACAGACCAAGACTGGTGGTGGTGTGGTACAGACCAAGACTGGTAGTGGTGTGGTACAGACCAAGACTGGTGGTGGTGTGGTACAGACCAAGACTGGTGGTAGTGTGGTACAGACCAATACTGGTGGTGGTGTGGTACAGACCAAGACTGGTGGTGGTGTGGGTGTGGTACAGACCAAGACTGGTGGTGGTGGTGTGGTACAGACCAAGACTGGTGGTGTGGTACAGACCAAGACTGGTGGTAGTGTGGTACAGACCAAGACTGGTGGTGGTAGTGTGGCACAGACCAAGACTGGTGGTGGCAGTGTGGCACAGACCAAGACTGGTGGTGGTGTGGTACAGACCAAGACTGGTGGTGGCAGTGTGGTACAGACCAAGACTGGTGGTGGTGTGGTACAGACCAAGACTGGTGGCGGTAGTGTGGTACAGACCAAGACTGGTAGTGGTGTGGTACAGACCAAGACTGGTGGTGGTAGTGTGGTACAGACCAAGACTGGTGGTGGTAGTGTGGTACAGACCAAGACTGGTGGTGGTAGTGTGGTACAGACCAAGACTGGTGGTGGTGTGGTACAGACCAAGGCTGGTGGTGGTGTGGTACAGACCAAGACTGGTGGTGGCAGTGTGGTACAGACCAAGACTGGTGGTGGTGTGGTACAGACCAAGACTGGTGGTGGTGTGGTACAGACCAAGACTGGTGGTGGTAGTGTGGTACAGACCAAGACTGGTGGTGGTAGTGTGGTACAGACCAAGACTGGTGGTGGTGTGGTACAGACCAAGACTGGTGGTGGTGTGGTACAGACCAAGACTGGTGGTGGTAGTGTGGTACAGACCAAGACTGGTGGTGGTAGTGTGGTACAGACCAAGACTGGTGGTGGTGTGGTACAGACCAAGACTGGTGGTGGTAGTGTGGTACAGACCAAGACTGGTGGTGGTAGTGTGGTACAGACCAAGACTGGTGGTGGTAGTGTGGTACAGATCAAGACTGGTGGTGGTAGTGTGGTACAGACCAAGACTGGTGGTGGTAGTGTGGTACAGACCAAGACTGGTGGTGGTAGTGTGGTACAGACCAAGACTGGTGGTAGTAGTGTGGTACAGACCAAGACTGGTGGTGGTAGTGTGGTACAGACCAAGACTGGTGGTGGTAGTGTGGTACAGACCAAGACTGGTGGTGGTAGTGTGGTACAGACCAAGACTGGTGGTGGTAGTGTGGTACAGACCAAGACTGGTGGTAGTAGTGTGGTACAGACCAAGACTGGTGGTGGTAGTGTGGTACAGACCAAGACTGGTGGTGGTAGTGTGGTACAGACCAAGACTGGTGGTGGTAGTGTGGTACAGACCAAGACTGGTGGTAGTAGTGTGGTACAGACCAAGACTGGTGGTGGTAGTGTGGTACAGACCAAGACTGGTGGTGGTAGTGTGGTACAGACCAAGACTGGTGGTGGTAGTGTGGTACAGACCAAGACTGGTGGTGGTAGTGTGGTACAGACCAAGACTGGTGGTAGTAGTGTGGTACAGACCAAGACTGGTGGTGGTAGTGTGGTACAGACCAAGACTGGTGGTGGTGTGGTACAGACCAAGACTGGTGGTGGTAGTGTGGTACAGACCAAGACTGGTGGTGGTGTGGTACAGACCAAGACTGGTGGTGGTAGTGTGGTACAGACCAAGACTGGTGGTGGTAGTGTGGTACAGACCAAGACTGGTGGTGGTAGTGTGGTACAGACCAAGACTGGTGGTGGTAGTGTGGTACAGACCAAGACTGGTGGTGGTAGTGTGGTACAGACCAAGACTGGTGGTGGTAGTGTGGTACAGACCAAGACTGGTGGTACACGAGGCAGGTCATGGACCGACGCAACAAGTGTCGGGGTACACTGACGCAGGTGTAACTGACCAGTGTATGTGTAGCATACTAGATAGCTTGTATACTGACTGTAACACTGTGGGCGTCAAACTGTACAGTATATATATATCCTGGCGTTGCTGGGCGTGGAGTAGCGTAGCGGAGGGGTGGTGGGAGCGGGAGAGCGCACCTACCCGTCGACGCCGCCGGCGTGAGTGGTGTGTCCCTACCCTTGCTGCCGCCTCTTATGGCACGCCACACACGCCCACGCTAATCCTCCGTCCCTCTCTTCCTGTAGCAGCTCTCTCTCTTTCTCCCTCTTTCTGTCTCTCTCTCTCTTCACTCCCTCCAGCTTCCTTCCCTACACCTTTGCTGTCTCACTTGTCGCATTACTTTCCTCTCCCCACCCCTCTTCCGAACTTTATTTTATTCTCTCCTTTCGTATTATTTTCTTCCTTTCATTTGCCTTTCTTTCCCTATTTGTTTCTCCTCGTGTGGCTGCAGGCAGCGTGTAGCAGGAGCCGGTGAGGGAGAGTACGGGGTTGTAGTGTGGAGCACCTGGAGTGTGTGGTGGAGGTCCCCTCAGGGAGGTGTGTGGTGGAGGTCCCCTCAGGGAGGTGTGTGGTGGAGGTCCCCTCAGGGAGGTGTGTGGTGGAGATCCCCTCTGGGAGGTGTGTGGTGGAGGTCCCCTTAGGGAGGTGTGTGGTGGAGGTCCCCTCAGGGAGGTGTGTGGTGGAGGTCCTCTTAGGGAGGTGTGTGGTGGAGGTCCCCTCAGGGAGGTGTGTGGTGGAGGTCCTCTTAGGGAGGTGTGTGGTGGAGGTCCCCTCAGGGAGGTGTGTGGTGGAGGTCCCCTTAGGGAGGTGTGTGGTGGAGGTCCCCTCAGGGAGGTGTGTGGTGGAGGTCCCCTTAGGGAGGTGTGTGGTGGAGGTCCCCTCAGGGAGGTGTGTGGTGGAGGTCCCCTCAGGGAGGTGTGTGGTGGAGGTCCCCTTAGGGAGGTGTGTGGTGGAGGTCCCCTCAGGGAGGTGTGTGGTGGAGGTCCCCTTAGGGAGGTGTGTGGTGGAGGTCCCCTCAGGGAGGTGTGTGGTGGAGGTCCCCTTAGGGAGGTGTGTGGTGGAGGTCCCCTCAGGGAGGTGTGTGGTGGAGATCCCCTCTGGGAGGTGTGTGGTGGAGGTCCCCTTAGGGAGGTGTGTGGTGGAGGTCCCCTCAGGGAGGTGTGTGGTGGAGGTCCTCTTAGGGAGGTGTGTGGTGGAGGTCCCCTCAGGGAGGTGTGTGGTGGAGGTCCCCTTAGGGAGGTGTGTGGTGGAGGTCCCCTCAGGGAGGTGTGTGACGCCGCCTGGTGGCCACTCATGGAAGCATCATACCAGTACTAGTTATGGTGTTATACATGACTTCTGGCGTTATTACCTCCACTCTGCTTAGTAAAGAATTACTGCGTCCCATTACCACCTTTGGGCACGATCGTTCCTTTAGCTCATTCAAATCAAATCAAATATTTATTCAGGTAAAGTACATACAAGGTGAGATACAAAACATTAAGGGATTTATAGATAGAGCTAGTATATACAGTGCCTAAAGCCACTATTACAAAAAGCGTTTCGGGTAGTTTCATTCTTTCATTAAATTGCATAAATATCTCCAATTATTATGTACAGCAAAAATATGTCCCTGTAGGAAAAATAAAAAAATTTAAACATAACTATAACAAAAATTATGACGATTAAACTGCTGTTAAATAGAATACAATTGAGAATTTAATATTATAAATTTACATTGTTATATTTATACATAAAAATCTTGTATATATATATTGATTTCTTACGAAAGGTTATATATGGTAAGAAATTTCCAACATTTTACCTGAACTTGTAAAATAATTTGATACACTGTAAATTAATTTTGCTCGTTTTTGTATAAAAACATGTAATCTTTTTATTTGTATTGGTACTTGTGAAGTCTCTCTCCTTTGTACTGGCGCTCTTGTGGTCACTGGCACTCTTGTGGTCACCGGCACTCTTGTGGTCACTGACACTCTTGTGGCCACTGGCACTCTTGTGGTCACTGGCACTCTTGTGGCCACTGGCACTCTTGTGGCCACCGGCACTCTTGTGGCCACTGGCACTCTTGTGGTCACTAGCACTCTTGTGGCCACTGGCACTCTTGTGGCCACTGGCACTCTTGTGGTCACTGGCACTCTTGTGGCCACTAGCACTCTTGTGGTCACTGGCACTCTTGTGGCCACTGGCACGCTTGTGGTCACTGGCACTCTTGTGGTCACTGGCACTCTTGTGGCCACTGGCACTCTTGTGGCCACTGGCACTCTTGTGGTCACTAGCACTCTTGTGGCCACTGGCACTCTTGTGGCCACTGGCACTCTTGTGGTCACTGGCACTCTTGTGGCCACTAGCACTCTTGTGGTCACTGGCACTCTTGTGGCCACTAGCACTCTTGTGGCCACTGGCACTCTTGTGGTCACTGGCACTCTTGTGGCCACTAGCACTCTTGTGGTCACTGGCACTCTTGTGGCCACTGACACTCTTGTGGCCACTAGCACTCTTGTGGTCACTAGCACTCTTGTGGTCACTGGCACTCTTGTGGCCACTGGCACTCTTGTGGTCACTGGCACTCTTGTGGCCACTAGCACTCTTGTGGTCACTGGCACTCTTGTGGCCACTGGCACTCTTGTGGCCACTAGCACTCTTGTGGTCACTAGCACTCTTGTGGTCACTGGCACTCTTGTGGTCACTGGCACTCTTGTGGTCACTGGCACTCTTGTGGTCACTGGCACTCTTGTGGGCACTGGCACTCTTGTGGTCACTGGCACTCTTGTGGTCACTGGCACTCTTGTGGTCACTGGCACTCTTGTGGCCACCGGCACTCTTGTGGTCACCGGCACTCTTGTGGTCACCGGCACTCTTGTGGTCACTGGCACTCTTGTGGCCACCGGCACTCTTGTGGTCACCGGCACTCTTGTGGCCACCGGCACTCTTGTGGCCACCGGCACTCTTGTGGCCACCGGCACTCTTGTGGCCACCGGCACTCTTGTGGCCACCGGCACTCTTGTGGTCACCGGCACTCTTGTGGTCACCGGCACTCTTGTGGCCACCGGCACTCTTGTGGCCACTGGCACTCTTGTGGCCACCGGCACTCTTGTGGCCACCGGCACTCTTGTGGCCACTGGCACTCTTGTGGCCACCGGCACTCTTGTGGCCACTGGCACTCTTGTGGCCACTGGCACTCTTGTGGCCACCAGCACTCTTGTGGCCACTGGCACTCTTGTGGCCACTGGCTCTCTTGTGGTCACCGGCACTCTTGTGGCCACCGGCACTCTTGTGGCCACCGGCACTCTTGTGGCCACTGGCACTCTTGTGGTCACCGGCACTCTTGTGGCCACCGGTACTTGTGGCCACCGGCACTCTTGTGGTCACCGGCACTCTTGTGGCCACCGGCACTCACTGGAGTGGACACTCCCCTGAAGCCCCGCCATTGTTACTAACACAAGTCACGTCACTATGTGTATGTAACTATGTATCTTTTTGTATAAACAAATACATTTCCAAACAAGCGCAGACATTCAGATACATGTATACATATATACACGTTTTTCCCTTCGTAATATTATTTTCGCAGCTCACGTTGGTGGTTTTTCTCCGCCAGAACGAATATTTGATTGATATTGGACACATGTATGGCTCCTGGGATGGGCGGCTCCACCCCGGCCAAATATGTCCACAACAAATATGAAAAAATTATGTTGTGAAAATTTATTGAATGCACATTTTAATGACAAAATAAATAAAGAGTAGAACAGGTCTATAACGATTCTTATCATTAAAATATAATAATAATAATAATAATAATGAGAAAATCAGTAGGAGTGGTGAGGAGGATTCGAACCTGTACACTTGGTACTCCCAAGCTGGGGCCCTAGATACATCAAGTTAATAATAATTTTAATAATATATATTTGATGAATAAGTGGTCATGTACATAGGCTGTGGAGAGTGTGGAACTGAGGTATACAGCTGTGTTTATTATGAGAGCGAATATTCGTACACAATGAGTATGGATTAGTTATAAAAGGCTAGCTTGATATGTTGATTAGACCACACACTAGAAGGTGAAGGGACGACGACGTTTCGGTCGACTTGAGAATGGTCCAGGACAGACCGAAACGTCGTCGTCCCTTCACCTTCTAGTGTGTGGTCTGGTCAATATACTTTAGCCACGTTATTGTGACTCATCGCCCGCTAGCTTGATATGATATAAGCATTATAACACGTTTAAGGATCAGATTTAAGGTAAAAATTTGTTATCCATTACTCAAAGCTATCAGTTTTGGTCCCAAGTCAATACAATAACAATAGATATTGATGGTGGTTTTCCGCTACTTCTAAACATGCTAAGAATGAATTGGTATTGGAAGACGCGAGAGAGAGACGTCACAGTGTTGAGAGTCACAGTGCTGCAGTACACAAAGCAGGCATTGTGGTCTCTGGTGAGGCGAGCCCAACACTACACTGTGGTGTCTGGAGAAGAGATGGAATACACAATCCCGTCATCACAACCGTATTGATGGAGCAATGTTTCTTATTACACTAATGCTCTCGAGTAGAGAGGTTGTAGTACTCTACTTGGCGAATGTGTGTGTTATGTTGTTGCAAACATATTTGGGAAGCCTTTGTTTATTATTATTATTATTAAAGGTACACTTCAATATTATTAGCAGCTTTATAGTGAAGATTGTGTTTTTGTGAGAGTAAACGGTATTGGTTGTATATATGAGGACTAACTACTGTTGTTCAGCTTTTACGGGCTATTCATGCCCGTGCCACCTCTTGGGTGGCTTAATCTTTATCAATCAATCAATCTGTTGTTCAGGTTAGTGTTTATGTGCCCATGGGGAGTGAAGCGACCAGGAGGACGTGTGTGTATGTGTGGTGATTGATTGATAAAGATTAAGCCACCCAAAAGGTGGCACGGGCATGAATACCCCGGAACATGTTTAGTGTCACAATGGGGTATTTAAATATTGCTAACCTAGGGTTGCCAGATTTGAGTTGCCGGAAGTCGCGAGCTGAAGAACTAAAAGTCACGAATTTTACTATAAAACTAGCCATTTTTTTGTTAGAGATTGATTCCATTTTCAGAGTACATAGGCCAACTTATCTTAACAGAAGCTGAAAAGAGTATTAAGTAGCAACAAACATAGCTGACTTTTCAACTGGGCTACAACCAGCCCAATTGGGCTACAACCAGCCCAATGTTGCCACCCATGGTGAGCGCCACTCGTCATAGCACAAGGCTGGGTGTGGACGGGTGACCACACCTCACCTGGAAACTTGTGAGCAAATAGGCACCATAAAGAGTCACCGGCGCTTGGCCTTCTTCACAAGACTTCTACACAAACACGAGCATTTATCAAGAGTTACATTAAAGAGGGTTAGCGCAACATTTTGTTAAGTAAATCAGTACTTATTCATATTTATACAAATCACTGTAGGGACTTTGCGGTTACGTGAAGTTAAATGTTGAACACACAGCTGGGAGGCAAGATGCAGTCACTGGCCGCGGGAGCTTCATCAACCCACCACTGGTTCACTCTCCACTCCAATGTAACTTGTTCATTTATTTAGCATTTACATTATTGCATTATCATTGCTCGTGCAATATAGTACTGTGTTGCAAATATGTTACTACGTGGATAGAGAAACTGCAATGTCGCATGCACGCATTGTGAGGCTTTATTATATTGTTTACTTCCTGCAATTACATGAAACATCCCGCCAAACACACACCGAAACTACGACGTTGGTACAACGTTCGAACAAGTTTTAACACCTAACCAGTTATAACAACCAATATAGCAAGTTGTAACAACGTTCTAATACGTCATAAACACGTTAAGCCAAGATGTAACAACTTTATTACAAGTTGTAACAAGCGGAAAATAGAGAGAGTTTCGGTTTGTGTTTCCAGGGATCATCTACACTGTGGTGGTCGCACTGCAAGATGTCACATTGCAGAAAATTGCAAGAGGTGAGAGTAACCGCCGAGGTCCACTGTACCTCAGGTGGAGAGAATGGGTCAGAGTATGATTAGGTATTAGCCATACACGTTTAAGTCACGGACACTTAATGGAGCGCCGCCCTGCTCTTAATTGTCCAAACTGCATTGTCCTTCTTACGGTCGTGCATATCCTTGATGAATGTTCTGACTTCACAGACATGCGGGTGTCTTCCTGACCGTCCCTCGCGGTCACTTGTCCCTCGATAGAATTCTTGGTGAATCAGATATCTTTGATATCGTTCCCCTTATGCACTTGTGTTCTCGTATTGGCATCCTTAGTGATATTTAGTGCCTTTTAAATATCCCGAACATTTGATGGTGCTACATAGCCTTCCCGGCTTGGTGCCTTCTTTTGATAATTACTTGAAGTCTTATCACTGTCCCTCTTCCGAGATGACAGTTTAACCCTTCACAATCTCAGCGGATCCACACACACACAGCTCGTTAGGAGTTTACTTTGATTGGGTGATTACTGTTAATCACCAAAACATATATGGTACCATGAGAAACTCAAGATCCTGTACTTGCGGTAACTCCTCCACAGACTCGCACTCCTGTATGTGTAACCATTTGGAAGCCGAGTGCCCAAATGAGCCACAGAGACTTTAAAAAGAACAGTTTCAGTGTCAGAGTAATTAGTAAATGGCATGCACTAGGAAGTGATGTGGTGGAGGCTGACTCCATACACAGTTTTAAATGTAGATATGATGGAACTCGAGAAACTCGGGCATCTGTACACCACAAGATTGACAGTTGAGAGGCGGGACCAAAGAGCAGAGCTCAACCCCCGCAAGCACAACTAGGAGAGTACACCCACACGACTGGCCAGGCCGCCGTGTCCACACTGCTCGTTATCTCGTATAAGCTTTCCAATTCCGGGCCTGATTTATCAGTATTAATGATAACGGGGCCGTGAGCTGGTCTGGCGTGTGCGGATGTTGGCTCTCCTAGCGGGGGAGTGACCCGGGGGGGAAAGAGTGAGTGCCGGCCCGCGTCTGTCTTCATTCATCTCGCAGTAAGAGAGACAAAAAAGAGGGTGAGACAGATTTGGTTGAAATTGGGTGTTGTGCACACATTTAGAGAAGTGGGTGAAGGTCGCCGGTGACACCCAGGCTGGCCGATGGATGGGGGGATTGGTTCTCAAATAAAACAGCTGTCATGCCATTTGCTGCTGGACATTTAAATTCAATGGTTACTGGACACACACACACACACACGGGGTCCGGGTTCGATCCCCGGTGATGGCAGAAACAAAAGAGTTTCTTTCACCCTGATGCTCTTTTTACCTAGCAGTAAATAGGTACTTGGGAGTTAGACAGCTGTTACGGGCTGCTTCTTGGCTTCGTGTGTGTGTGTGTGTGTGTGTGTGTGTGTGTGTGTGTGTGTGTGTGTGTGTGTGGGTGGAAAAAATAAAAAATTAGTTAGTAGTTAGTAACAATTGATTCATAGGCAGTCGAGAGGCGGGCAGAAAGAGCAGAGCTCAACCCCCGCAAGCACAACTAGGTAAATACACAGGTTGGTATGAAAAATTGGTCTCAAACTTCGTACAGTCCAAGACATTCTGATTTATAGATACTAGAGACCGATAACTGATTGTGCTTGGGGTCTCCCAACCCTTCTTTTCCCCCCTCCTCCCTCTCTGCTTTCCTAGCCTCCTTTTCTTCCCATCTTCCTCCCTTTCCAACTTTCTCCCCAAGATCCCCCACTTCTCTCTCACACACACCGCTCCGCCCCCTCTCTCCCCAAGATCCCCCACTTCTCTCTCACACACAGCGCTCCGCCCCCTCTCTCTCTCCCCCCATGCTTTCCCCTCTCCTCCCTCCTCTCCACCTGTCTCCCCACCTGTCTCCTTCACTTCCTTCAAACATTCCCCCCTCTCCAAGGAGTGTATCTGGCAACCATCGTGGGTTGGGATTCATCCAGTGGGTAATGACGATGGGTTGCTGGAGGGGGCGTTGAGACGGGAGGTTGGGACACGGGGGACTTGGAGCAAGTGTTGGTGGTTGTGTCGGTGTAGGGGCAGGGCTTCCTGCACCATATACCCACCACCACATCACCTACACCCGGGAAGCAATGGGGGCAGGACAGAGGCAACATTGCAGCCACCCAAGCCTGAGCAACACTGTGCTACCATATCTTGGGATACACACTGGATTATTTTGGGAAGTGGGACAAGTGGCATCAGTGCTGCTTACTGTGACAAGAGCCATATAAAGCCCGCAATTTCGATCAAACAAGGAGAGTTGATCTCATCGGGGATTTATTTAGAGCGTGACATTTCTCGATTTGTCAGTGCACCAGCAAGATGCTAAAAGTAACTTGAAAATATGTATAGTATAGTATAGTTGATATAGTATTTCTTGAGTATAGAAAATGACTGTTAATCCCCTCAAACTTTGCCTCAGACAGCTTAGGGAAAACATGGTGAAGATATCTGAAGGCTGGCGACTCGTTATCGAGAGCTGTGACACCTTGTCTCATAAGTCGGTAACCCTCACGCACCGAAAACGAAAAAAAAAACTGTTACCCGGGGACGTATTGACCAGGTGGTCACCACTACACAACCCTGTACAGTACCTGTGACCGCTTTACCTAAGACACACACCTAACTTACCAGCGTCGAGACTCATTATTTCCTGAATGCGAGCAAATTGAGTCGCTTAAATATTACTAAATCTTACAGACTTACTAATCAAGATGCATAAAGTGTGAGGACGGGCGGAGATGGTTGTAACCTTCAGGTGTAGAGAGGTAATGCCAGCGAGGAACCAAGGATCCTCGATTGTAAGTCGAGAACGAAGCCAAGTTGCAAACCTCCGTTGCGTATTTACCTGTGTTTACCTGCTGTGTGTTGTATATCTGCCCTCCCCTCGCAGCCTAAGGCAAGGCTTTGCTGGTGATTGCCTCATCAATGAGGCTACTGGTGGCCGTAGTCCGCTTAACCATTGCAGCCATTAATAATGGTGCTAAGCAGGTAGGATGAGAGAAGCCAGACGGGTTCATTTATTGTGATGCTGAGTGGGTGTGGGGTGGACGAGGGCACACTGTGGGTGTGGGTGGACGAGGGGACACTGTGGGTGTGGGGTGGACGAGGGCACACTGTGGGTGCGGGTGGACGAGGGCACACTGTGGGTGTGGGGTGGACGAGGGCACACTGTGGGTGTGGGTGGACGAGGGCACACTGTGGGTGTGGGGTGGACGAGGGCACACTGTGGGTGTGGGTGGACGAGGGCACACTGTGGGTGTGGGGTGGACGAGGGCACACTGTGGGTGTGGGTGGACGAGGGCACACTGTGGGTGTGGGGTGGACGAGGGCACACTGTGGGTGTGGGTGGACGAGGGCACACTGTGGGTGTGGGGTGGACGAGGGCACACTGTGGGTGTGGGTGGACGAGGGGACACTGTGGGTGTGGGGTGGACGAGGGCACACTGTGGGTGTGGGTGGACGAGGGCACACTGTGGGTGTGGGTGGACGAGGGCACACTGTGGGTGTGGGGTGGACGAGGGCACACTGTGGGTGTGGGTGGACGAGGGGACACTGTGGGTGTGGGGTGGACGAGGGCACACTGTGGGTGTGGGTGGACGAGGGCACACTGTGGGTGTGGGTGGACGAGGGCACACTGTGGGTGTGGGTGGACGAGGGCACACTGTGGGTGTGGGGTGGACGAGGGCACACTGTGGGTGTGGGTGGACGAGGGCACACTGTGGGTGTGGGTGGACGAGGGCACACTGTGGGTGTGGGGTGGACGAGGGCACACTGTGGGTGTGGGTGGACGAGGGGACACTGTGGGTGTGGGTGGACGAGGGGACACTGGGTGTGGGTGGACGAGGGGACACTGTGGGTGTGGGTGGACGAGGGGACACTGTGGGTGTGGGTGGACGAGGGGACACTGTGGGTGTGGGTGGACGAGGGGACACTGTGGGTGTGGGTGGACGAGGGCACACTGTGGGTGGACGAGGGGACACTGTGGGTGTGGGTGGACGAGGGGACACTGTGGGTGTGGGTGGACGAGGGCACACTGTGGGTGTGGGTGGACGAGGGCACACTGTGGGTGTGGGTGGACGAGGGGACACTGGCAGTGGGTGTGGGTGGACGAGGGCACACTGTGGGTGTGGGTGGACGAGGGGACACTGGCAGTGGGTGTGGGTGGACGAGGGGACACTGTGAGGCAGTGGGTGTGGGTGGACGAGGGGACACTGTGAGGCAGTGGGTGTGGGTGGACGAGGGGACACTGTGAGGCAGTGGGTGTGGGTGGACGAGGGGACACTGTGAGGCAGTGGGTGTGGGTGGACGAGGGGACACTGTGAGGCAGTGGGTGTGGGTGGACGAGGGGACACTGTGAGGCAGTGGGTGTGGGTGGACGAGGGGACACTGTGAGGCAGTGGGTGTGGGTGGACGAGGGGACACTGTGAGGCAGTGGGTGTGGGTGGACGAGGGGACACTGTGAGGCAGTGGGTGTGGGTGGACGAGGGGACACTGTGAGGCAGTGGGTGTGGGTGGACGAGGGGACACTGTGAGGCAGTGGGTGTGGGTGGACGAGGGGACACTGTGAGGCAGTGGGTGTGGGTGGACGAGGGGACACTGTGACAGTGGCTGACACCTCTGCTCACCTCTGATAAGTGAGCAGAGGTATGAGGTAAAAGTAAACGTAACCAACCGTTTCCGTCCTGGCTGGGAATCGAACCCGGGTGCCTGGATTTAGAGAGAGGTGGTGGTGGACGTGCAGGGGGTAGAGGACGCCTGATGTAGGACCATGTAAGCGTGCTTCTGGGTAAGGTTGGTGCATCACGTTTATGAGTGCGTGTGAGTGTAAGCTCCCTCATATAGAATTACCTTAGTTAATTGTTGTTAGCGTGGGTGAGGGTGGAGCCTGGCGCTGGGGTGTCGGGCGGGGGCGTGCTGCAGGGGACGGGGTGACGGGCGGGGGCGTGCTGCAGGGGACGGGGTGACGGGCGGGGGCGTGCTGCAGGGGACGGGCGGGGGCGTGCTGCAAGGGACGGGGTGTAGGGCGGGGGCGTGCTGCAGGAGACGGGGTGACGGGCGGGGGCGTGCTGCAGGGGACGGGGTATCGGGGGGGGGGAGGCGGCTGCACCTGAGGCACCCGTCACACCTGTAAGTTAACATTTGTCTTGCCACACAAACCGTGTAACCCTTCATATAGTGCAGCATGGTTGCCAGAATGCACATGTACCTAAGTGTGGTAATAAACAACGGCTTGTAATTTACTTTACAACTGCATTCATGCACAACCTTTGGGTTTGTCAATGGGTACACAACCTGTAATGGGAGTGTTGAGCCCACTACACAAGAACCGGTGTGTGTGTGATGGGCAGAGTACTGGGAAGCTGCCCCTCCGCCACCTCAACACTAATGTCCCTCTTAGTGTTTACCTGTTGCTTAATGGCGGGTTGGTGGGGACGGGGGAGAGGGTAGACATGCCTCACTCCGGGTTGGGGAAGAAGTCTGACCTCAGGTTGGGGGGAAGAGCGTGACCCAGGGTTGGGGGGAAGAGCGTGACCCAGGGTTGGGGAAGAGCGTGACCCAGGGTTGGGGAAGGAGCGTGACGCTGCTTTGGCACAGTACAGATCCAAGGTGTGTGTGTGCTTTGCCACTTTGCCTCAGGCACACCCTCTGTGAGCCAGCTGTTGCGTGTCTATCAGGTTTTGGTCTCTGGAACATTAGGGTGATGATAACCGACATTAGAGCGTAATTACCTACCCTGTCCCCCATCCTATCCCCTATATACACAGAGCAACAGTTTCTCCCCATGACGCCCTAGGGGTCCCCAGATACTCCCCATGACGTCCTAGGGGGCCCCCCAGATACTCCCCATAACGCCCTAGGCGCCCCAGATTCTCCCCATGACGTCCTAGGGACCCCCCAGATACTCCCCATGACGTTCTATAGAGGTCCCCAGATACTCCCCATGACGTCCTAGGGGCCCCCAGATACTCCCCCCCCCCACGCTGGGTCCATCTGGGCCAAATTTAGACAGGTGCGCTAATTGCTAAAAGGCAAGAAGGCGAACTCAACCTTTTTCCTGGCGTCTCCTCTTTACTGGAGGAAGACTTACGGAGTATTTACCCTGGCTTTGTAAAACTTTGCCTGGGTTGGCAGGTAGGAGATTATTTAGGGAGTAGTGAGAGTAATAGTGAGAGTGAATGAGTGAGACCAGGAGCAGCAGGCACACATTGGCAGCTTTTCCTTTTTCCCCCCCTCGTGCCTCTGTTTACCTAGCAGTAAATGTGTTGTAGCTAGGAGTTAGTTTCTGGGGTCTGCATCTTGGGAATGGTCAGTAGTTGGCCTAGTAGTTAAATATACATATTCACGCACGCACGCGTACGCATTCGCACGCACGCACACACACACACACACACACACACACACACACACACACACACACACACACACACACACACACACACACACACACACAGAAGGGAGTAGGGAACCCCCCACCAGCAGCCTAGCAACCCTAGAGAAGAGTGCAACATCCTGTCCTTCCACCCCATAGACACCCTCCTCACCCCAAGCTTTCCTTGTCCCCATTCAAGTGCCCACCCTACCCATCTTTCCTCCCTCATCCCATACCCTCCCTGTCCCTCCTTCACTTGGACCCCATCCCATCTCCAAGGTCCTGTTAACTATCTCACAAGTTGCCAACCCATGAAACAACTTCCTACGTCAGCGTAATGCCCAGCAAGCTGAAGAGGAAGCGAGAATGGACAGAAGAAATTGCTCTTTTAAGTCAATGTACTGAAACATAGATGGAATTACGAATAAAACAAGTGAACTTGGAGAAAGGTCACAAGAAGAAAACCCAGACGTAATCGCACTCAGAGAAGCAAAATTACCAGAAGTCATAACAAATGCTGTGTTTCCTCAGGAATACTATGTAGTAAGGAAAGAGCCTCGGGCCGGGCTGAGGGAAGAGAAGAACTCCCAGAACCCCATCAAGCAGGTATCAAGCAGAGGTAAGGAAGAGGTGGAGTGGCTCTGCTAAGAAAAGACGAGTTTTGAATAGATGGTTATTCCGGGCTGTCAAGGGTTCAGTGGCTACATAACTGGCATTATGGCAATTAGAGGACAAAAAATAATAGTGGTAATATATAGTCCTCCACCAAATGACAGAAGACCAGACAGGAATATGATAGAAACAACATTAATATAATAGCTACCATTAATATAATAGCTACCATTAATATAATAGCTACCATTAATATAATAGGGAGCAACTTTTGTCATTTTGCAGGAATTAATCCACTCTGTTAATCGTGGGAGACTCCAACCATGAGAAGAAAGACTAGGAGAACAGAAACCCCACATTTTTTATTTATTAATTTATATATATACAAGACTGGGTTTGTAAGAGTACATAACGGTGTTTTTACATTCTTGCAAAGCTAGTAACACGCATAACATTTCGGGCGGTCCCTAATCTAACAGATAATTATTAACAAGTACATTGTAGCAAAATTTGAAGAATATTAATAGGTACATTGTAGCAAATTTTGAGTTCAACATAATAACTACGATATAGTTATGATGGCAGTGATTATAATGGTGAAATTGCATGTCTCAGGCACTAACATTAGGGGAGTGGGTAGCACAAGATACAGTGTGAGTTTGAAGCACAAGGTAGAAAACTATGAGGATGAAATTAGGTACTTTTTTGTTTTACTTTTGAATAAGTCATCGGTTGGACAGCTTTTTAATTCGTTAGGGAGTGAGTTTCATAGACTAGACCCCTTTATTTGCATTGAGTGTTTGCACATATTTAGTTTGACTGGGAATATCAGAGATATTTATTTCTGGTGTAATATTCTCATAGGTTCTATTACGTCTGTCAAGGAAAAGTTTCAGATCAGGATTAGCATTTAGAAACAAGGTTTTGTACATGTAAATAGCACGAGATAATGTGTATGTTGAGCACACCTCTGTAACCCTTTCCATCACCGCCCTCATTAGACAGGGATAGATTAGCGAATATTATAATGAGAGGAGAGCAGAGTGCGGAACATAATATCCGATTTAAGAGAGTATACCGACAGTTTTTTTTGGGGTGGCTATATGTTTTATGTGGGTGCTGAAGTTGAGTCTCTAGTCTATGTATAGGCCAAGGAACGTTCCATCATTTTATTGCTAATGTTAACATTGTATTTCTGAAGTTGAATTTGTTTTGATGATTTACATCCAAATAAAATGTAGGTCTTTTCTATATTTAGTGCGAGTTTGTTGGTTGACATCCATGAGTGGACTGTTTTTAATTCGTGACTTACAATATTATTTAGTGAGTGTGGTGTAGGGTTTGAATGGATGACGGTAGCATCGTCAGCAAATAATGTAGGCTTAAAACTGTTAAAAGACATTTGGCAGATCATTGATGTATATATGAAATATGAGAGGTCCTAGGATGCTACCCTGCGGCACTCTTACGATGCTGCCCTGCGGCACTCCTACGGTTAGTGGTACAGTGGGAAGGTTATGCTATTGACGGCTACATATCTTTCACTAAGATAGGATCCATAGTGGTGAAGTTTAAGTAAGAGGTAGTTATGGTTTACAGTATCAAAGGCCTTTCTCAGGTCAATGAAGAGCCCAATTTGGAACTCATTTTTCGCAAGCGCTGTGTAGATTATATCAAGGAGACTAATAATGGCATCGTTGGTACTGTTTTGGGAACGGAAACTAAACTGACAGGGTTTTAATATGTTGAATTTTACAGGGTAGGAGTAGAGCTGTTTGAAACAACAAAAAATCTGATATTTTTAATAATATAGGTAGATTTGATATTGATCTGTAATTGTTTGTCAGGTGTATCGCCTCCTTTATGAACTGGCGTTGCTCTTGCTCTTTAAGGACATGAGGAAAAGTATGACACTAGAGATTTGTTGACTTGTAGAGCTATGAGCGGCACTCTTATATACCATAGATGGTATTTGACTGAAGCTCTCCGACAAAGAATTCGAAAGTCAGAATATTTAAATTGAAATGCAACAGGTAAATTGCTAGTTGGTGGGGCATAAAGAGCTAGAGCTCACTCCCCAGTAGACACTGATAGGTAAGTACTCTCATCAGTAGATACACCAGCCCGTTCTCTTCATGTGCCACAACGTACAAAATACACACTGCAACCTAACAGTGTTTTGATACAGTGCCAAGAAGTAAGATTACAAATCACTTGGACTGGCAACATCTACATAACCCTGGGCAACGCGGATTCAGAACAGGACGCTCCTGCTCCTCTCAGTTGCTAGATCACTATGACATGACCTTGGGTGCCGTGGAAGACAAGCAAAATGCAAGGTGTAATGTACACAGATTTTGCAAAAGCTTCGTGAGCGATTTGGCCTAGGTTCATATCCTGGCCGGGGAGGATTGACTTCACCTAGCAGTGATTGGATACCTGGTTGTTAAACGATTGGCGGGTCGTATTCCAGGGACACTAGTGGGTAAGGCTCACCGTGATTTACGAGATGTGTTAGTTCTCTACCTGCCTTGTGAGGTCACATGTCGTCTGCTCCTGTACCCCATCTGTTGAAAACAATAAGAAAAAGATGGAAGGAGGTAGGGATGTGTTCTTGAAGGACGGATATGCAGGAGGAGTAACGACAGTCACAAAAGTTCAATCAAATTTATTTTGCCGCAAATGCTCATTAGCAACCCTACACGCCTTTATGAATACCAAGTAAATCTTGTTGGAAGTTTTGGTGCCCCCGAGTGTGGTGCTCCCCGCACAAGCGTCGTGTGTACACCGACTCGTGTAAGCACGTGTTCATACGTACACGCACACTGTAGGGAGCCGGCGGCCGAGCCGACAGCACGCTGGACACGTGATCCTGTGGTCCCCAGAATTAGGGGAGACATGATCACCACATACAAGATTCTCAGAGGAATTGATAGGGTAGATAAAGACAGTTTATTTAACACGTATGGTACACACACAAGAGGACACGGGTGGAAACTGAGTACCCAAATGAACCATAGAGATATTAGAAAGAACCTTTTCAGTGTCAGATTAGTTAACAAATGGAATGCATTAGGCAGTGATGTGGTGGAGGCTGACTTCATACACAATTTCAAATTTAGATATAATATAGCACAATAGGCTCAGGAATCTGTACACCAGTTGATTGACGGTTGAGAGGCGGGGCCAAGGAGCCAAAGCTCAACCTCCGCAAGCACAATTAGGTGAGTACTGTCTCCCTCTCCCTCACACTATGAATATGACTGTGACTGAATGACTTAATATGACTGAATGTTAAAGAAGGTGAAAGATAACCTCCAGGGTAGATAACAAACAACAAACTGCACAAGCAGAAGACAAAGTACTGCTTGTGCAGTCTGGTGTGATATCACGAGAAGACACTCGTGACAATTTGCTGTCACACCAACGCAACACAACTTAAACCATGCCAGACTTTTGTATTTTGCCGAGTGTAGGCTAATTGGCAATGGTTGATTAGCAATTATTATTGGGGCTACATAATACCTGACGTTCCAGGGGAGGTAAAGGTGTAGGGCGGTGTAGGGTCTGAGGGAAGGGAAGGCAGCTTAAGGTAAAGTTGTAGGGCGCCGTGGGACTATGAGGTAAGGGAAGGCAGCTGAGGTAAGGGAAGGCAGCTTAAGGTAAAGTTGTAGGACGCCGTGGGACTATGAGGTAAGGGAAGGCAGCTGAGGTAAGGGAAGGCAGCTTAAGGTAAAGTTGTAGGACGCCGTGGGACTATGAGGTAAGGGAAGGCAGCTGAGGTAAGGGAAGGCAGCTTAAGGTAATGCTACATAGCCTTCCCGGTTTGGTGCCTTCTTTTGATAATTACTTACTTAAGGTAAAGCTGTAGGGCGCCGTGGGACAGTGATGGAAGGGGAGGCAGCGACGGTAAAGGACAGTGACTAATTGTTCCCTGCTGTTTATCCTGTCTCAGAAATGACATTACTCACCTAGTTGTACTCACCTAGTTGTGTTTGCGGGGGTTTAGCTCTGACTCTTTGGTCCCATCTCTCAACTGTCAATCAACAGGTGTACAGATTCCTGAGCCTATTGGGCTCTATCATATCTACACTTGAAACTGTGTATGGAGTCAGCCTCCACCACATCACTTCCTAATGCATTCCATTTGTCAAATACTCTGACACTAAACAAGTTCTTTCTAATATCTCTGTGGCTCATTTGGGCACTCAGTTTCCACCTGTGTCCCCTAGTGCGTGTGCCCCTTGTGTTAAATAGCCTGTCTTTATCTACCCTATCGATTCCCTTCAGAATCTTGAATGTGGGCTATGGTTCATCCACCTCAATACATTTTCTTCTGTCTTCCACGGACAGGGTTAGAGATGTGTTAAACATATAGTTCAGGGGTTTATTGAACACTCAACCACAGGTGATTCGGTGCTTTTAAAAAAACTGGTGTAAGTGGTAGGGTGTTCCAATGGATAAGGGAGTACCTAAACAACAGGAAGCAAAGAGTTACTGTGAGGGGTGAGACCTCAGACTGACGTGATCACTAGGGAATCCCACAGGGTTCTGCACTCGGATCTATTTTCTTTCTAATATGCATAAATGATCTTTCAAAATGTATAGAGTCATTCCTCTCAATGTTTGCTGCTGATGCTAAAATTATGAGAAGGCTGAAGACAGAGGAGGATAGCAAGAGGCTACAGGATGACCTGCACAGACTGAAGGAATGGTTCAACAAATGGCTACTAGAGTTTAATTAGATCGAGTACAAAATGATGAAGATAGGCGTAGGAACATGAGGCCAAACACAAGGTACCAGCTGGGAGAGAAAATCCTTCAGAAGTCAGGAAGAGAGAGAGATCTGGGGGATGATATCACAACAGACCTGTCCCCTGAAGCCACATCAAAAGGATAACAACAGCGGCGTATGCAAAGCTGGCGAACATAAGAACTGCCTTCAGAAACTTGTGTAATCAAAGACAAAACGAAGTTAGAAAAGGTTCAGAGGTATGCCACCAGGCTAGTAGTCCCCGAGCTAAAGACGAATGACCCACGAGAAAAGATTACTGGAACAATACCTCACAACAGTGGAAGACAGAAGAGTTAGAGGAGACATGATCACTACCTATAAAATTTTTCATAGGAATTGACAGGGTATATAAAGATAGATAAACTGTTTAGCACGGATGGTAGGCGAAAAAAGGGAACACGGTGTAAACACAGGTGAGAATGGCGGTGTTCCCGTCAGGCCCTACTCGTCCATGCTGCTGCTGCCTGCTGCTGCCTGCTGCTGCCTGCTGCTGCCTGCTGCTGCCTGCTGCTGCCTGCTGCTGTCTGCTGCTGCCTGCTGCTGTCTGCTGCTGTCTGCTGCTGCCTGCTGCTGTCTGCTGCTGTCTGCTGCTGGCTGCCGGCTGCTGCGGCGGCGGCGGTGGTAGTGGTTGTAGTTGTTGTTGTTTTTGTTTTATACTGTAATTTCACGTACAGTTAGATTGGGGGTTTAAGGTTCTGGTGGCAATTATTTGTATTTACACTACGTGAGTGAAGGAGTTATCGAGCGCGCAGCAATGTTGGAACGTCATCTACTGGGTCGTATGTAAAGTATTGTTCATGTATGAACATGGGTTTAGCGGCTGGATTAATGAGCATGTGGCCGTTGTTGATGAGGACGGGCTGTTGGGCGAGTGTGTCGGGTGGGTGGCCGCCCGTGTCTTGCTGGCTAATATCCAATCCGTTCTCGCACTTTCTTATAATCAGTATTGACTTATTAAATACGTGCATATGTGACATATTAATTTATTGTGAATATTTTAGTTTACCTTGAAAAGCTTCATAGAAAACACCGACCTTACCTAACTTTCTTAGTATGTTAAGATAAGCATCTTATTGCTTCGTAATTACAATTATTACTTAACCAATTATAGGTATAGGTTAAGTAATAATTGTAATTTCGAAGCAATAAGATGCTTATCTTAATATACTAAGAAGGTTAGGTAAGGTCGATGTTTTCTATGAAGCTTTTCAAGGTAAAATGAAATATTCACAATAAATTAGTATGTCACATATGCATTTATTTAATAAGTCAATATTGACTTGAAGAAAGTGCGAGAACTGGTTGTAACATCTGTGGGCAAGTTTTCAGGTGGCGACGTTGAAAAATGATTGAGCCGGCCAGTTCAAAGCGATATATTCGAGAAAAATAATAATTTTTTGTATTGATTGTGATAGGTGTTCTTTACATTCTTTGATAAAAGTGTGACACCCGGCTGGCGACTATAATGGGGAGAGGGCGCATGTGTGGGCTTCTCACACTCTTAACGTCCTTTATTACACATGATTTACAAATTCACATAAAAAGGTGAGAAAGGCTGGGAGGATAATGATGGCTGGATCCATGATGCACCTGGGGAGTCATTTTTGCTCTTAAGAAGCGTGCGTGTCACTACCTGTCAGCCTGGCTGTGTAGCAGTCTACCTAATTATCTGTAGACATTCACGAGCCTGTACATCTGGGGTATACCTGGAGTGGGGTCTGGCAGTTCTACTCACCAAGCCCGCCCCGGGACCAGGCTTGACTAGTGGTAACTTGGCTCAACAGGCCGTTGCTTGGAGCGGCCCGCAGGCCCACATATCAACTACAACCCGGTTGGTCTACCAGGGAATTTCTTAATTGCTTCTTGAACTTGTAAGAATCAACGAATGGACGAAGACCTTGTGGGACGAAGTGGACGAAGACCTTGTCTTCTTTCTGGTGTCTTTAAGGCCGTCTCCTTGTTGTGTTTCACCTTCCTTAGCGTTATTCACGTGCAAGTTTACTTTTCATCCTAATGGCATCAAGTAAAGGATTTTTGGGCATAGTTTTATCTTTTGCTCTGGGTAGGCCTATGGAATGTGAGTTACTTGGCTCGCAAAACGGATATAACTTATTAGTTTATTTCTGGCAGGTGTATTCATGGATTTGTGTGGGGTTTTTAGGTTTGTGTATCTCTGCATTGTCAGTATGTACTCACCTAGTTGTGCTTGCGGAGATTGAGTTTCGGCTCTTTGGTCCCGCCTCTCAACTGTCAATCAACCAACTGGTATATAGATTCCTGAGCCTATTGGGCTCTTATCATATCTACATTTCAAACTGTATATGGAGTCTGCCTCCAGCGTGTATGCGTGTGTTAAGTATGTATGCGTATGTGGTCATTGTGGGACATACGCATACTTATTACCCCGGCACCTATTTGTGCCGGGGGTAGTAAGTGTTATTTCCTAATTGTGTATGTCTAAATAGTTTTGAAAATTACAATTATTCCCTCCACAAACTTTAATTTTGTTACCGGAACTGTGATAATTTGAAATTGATCTATAGATCAATCTATAGTCATCCCCCACTAGTGCCCTGTTGTCATTTGATCCACCTTAGCCCCACTGGCCTTCCCAACCACCTCCTCGGTTACCTCCTTACATTACCAGCTCCTTTCACTGCTTGCTATACTTTTGATTGATTGATGAAGATTAAGCCACCCAAAAGGTGGCACGGGCATGAATAGCCCGTAAGAGGTGGCCCTTTTGAGCCATTACCAGTATCAAGAGCTGATACTGGAGATCTGTGGAGGTGCGACTGCACCCTGCGTGACGGGAGATGTCTCCCGTTATACTTTTGAGGTTCAGTACATAGCCAAATATTCGGCCATCGCCACCACTATAAACGCCACTACATTACACCAGCCTGTGCTGCCTAGACTCCCTCCACACAGCTGGTTACACCACCACCTTTATGTCGGGAAATGTGCCGCCAGAGACCATCTTTTCAACCACCTTCATGCTGTTAAGACAAGCCAGGACCACATTCTGGAAAATGTCTTTACTCGGGTGTGTGGGAACCTCGAGAACCTCAATACATCAGGTGCAAACCTTATTATTTTAGAGCCATTAGACCTATACCGTTGAACTCACATTTCCGTGTCTAATATTTTATGCTGCGAATGTTTAACTTGTACCAGAATCCTGCGCATGTTCCTTTTATCCTAACTTTTCCCATTAATCATCAATAATTTACATTCTGGATTGTTGTATTGACTAAAGTATGATGAGTAAAACTAAATTTTAGTGAAATGCTTTGTTGTAGGAAAGTACGTGGGATCACGGCCAATCAAGCTGCGCAAGAG